>NW_005842323.1:899682-903963 GCF_000455745.1 Alligator sinensis
TGGCATTCTCATTGATCGTTCCAGACGAAGGGTAGAGGCCTGGTTAGGAGCAGATGCATCCTGGAAAGCAACATGTAGCTGTATAGAGGGTGTTGCCAGCAGGGTGTTGGCTTCTTCAACTATGAGTTAGAGTTTCAAGATGGACTGCCAGGAAGAGATGGGGTCCGCCTGACAAAGACAGGGAAGAGTATCTTCGTGTACAGAATTGCTCACCTAGCGAGGAGGACTTTAAATTAGGTTCACCAAGGGATGAAGAAAAAAAGCCTAGAGGCAGATGAAGAGCCAGGGGACCTGAATAAAAACTTGGTAAACGGAAGCAGTAGTGAAAGCCTTAGCAGTATTCTCAGATACCCAAGATGTTTATATACTAATGTGAGAAGCATGGGGTGTAAACAGGAAGAGCTGGAGGTCCTAGTACAGCCGTGGAATTATGGTGTAACTGGGATTATGGAGGTAGGGTAGTTCCCATAACTGGAACACTGTCATGGATAGGTGTAACTCCTGGAAGGATGGTGGGGTGGAGAGAAGGAAAAGAGGAAGTAATGCCTGTATAAAAGAGATCTTCTATAGGCATCTTCTATAGGCCAGCAAGCCAAGAGGAAGAGGTAGATGATGCCTTCCTTAAACAACTGATGGAAGTTTCCAAATTGCAGGCCCTGGTTCTCATGGGGGACTTTGAAGTACCAGGACATCTGCTGGGAGGAAAACACAGCAGTGCACAAGCAGTACAGCAGATTCTTGTAGTGTATTGGGGATAATCTATTGATACAGAATCTATTGATACAGGCCAACTTGGGGGAAATTTCTTCCTCCCTGTTTGTAAGCAGCATGTTGAGAATGTGAAGGTGGAGGGTAACTTGAGTGACAGTGACCATAAAATGATATGAGTTCAAAATCCTAAGGGTAGGAAAAAGAAGAGCAGCAGAATAAAGACATGTCAGAAAAGCAGACTTTAGATAACTCATGGGCAGGATCTCTTGGGAGGCAAGTCTAAGGGGAAAAGGGGTCCAGGAGAGCTGGCAGTACTTTAAGGAGGCCATATTAAGGACACAGGAGCAAGCTATCCTGATGTAGTGGAAGAATGGGAAGTGCAACAGGAGCACAGTTGGGCTAGACAGCAGTCTCTTTAATGAGTTGAAACTAAAAAAAAAATCCTAGAAAAAGTGGAAACTTGGTCATATTACTAGGGAAGAGTATAAGAATATCACCTGGGAGTTCAAGAAGAAAATTAGGAAGAATAAGGAACAACTTGAGATACAACTGGTAAGGGGCATAAAAGACAATAACAAGGCATTCTAGAAGTATATGAAGAATAAGAGGAAGACCAAAGAAATCAAGGGTCCCTTACAGAATGCAGAAGGCAATGTTGTTACAGATGATGCAGAGAAGCCTCTAGTATTTAATGCTTTATTTTTTATACTGAAGTAAAAAAAAAGGGGAACTACCAGATGACAAGTGTGCTTGGCAGCAAAAATAAGGAAGCAGACAAACAGCCTAGAGTAGTGGCAGAATAAGTTAGAATAGTTTAGAAATTACTTAGAGAAGCTAGATGCTTTCAAATTGGTACGGCTGGATTGGATGAACTTTAGGCTACGGAAGGAATTGGCTGAGGTAATTTCAGAGGCATTGGCTATTCTCTTTGAAAACTTGTGGAGAACAGATGAAGTCCTGAATGATTGAAAAAGGGCAAACAGAGTGCCAATCTTTAACAAATGGAAGAAGGAGGACCCAGGACATTACATACCAGTCAGCCTGACCTCAATATCTGTAAAGAACTTGGAGCAAGTCCTTAAGGATCCTGTTGTGAAGCACTGAGAGGGAAAGGTGATCTGGAGCAGGAAACATGGATTCACCAAGAGCAAGTCATGCCTGTTCGACCTCATTTCCTTCTATGATAAAGTGGCAGGTCTGTGGATATGATATACTTTGACTTCATCAAGGTTTTTGATGTTGTCTCTCTCAACATCCTCATTAACAAGCTAACAAAATATAGAACTGGCAAAAGTATAGTAAGCTGGATACATAACTGGTTGGATTATTGTGCTCAGCAAATAGTCATCCATGGCTCAATATCACCTGGGGAGGAGGTATCAAGTGGGGTTCCCCAGGGGTCTGTCCTGGGTCTGGTGTTGAACATTTTCATTAATGATTTGGCCAATGAGTGGGAGTGCATGCTTAGCAAGTTTGCAGTAATACCAAGTTGAGTAGAGTTGCACACACACCAGAGGGTAGAGCTAGGATCCAGAATGATCAGGATTGATTGTGTGCACATATACAGACTGGGGGAATGACTGGCGAGGCTGAGTACTGCAGAGAAAGACCTGGGGATTAGAATAGATAGTAAGCTAAATATGAGACAATAGTGTACTCTCTCGTTATAAAAAAAGGCGAACAGCATACTAAGCTTTATTAACAGGAGTGTCACTTGCAAATCCAGGGAAGTGATTCTTTGATTCCATTCAGCACTGGTGAGGCCTCACTTGGAGTATTGTGTCCAATTTTATGCCCCACATTTCAAGAAGGATATGGACAGATTGGAAAGTGTCCAGCAGAGGGCAACAGAAATGATTAGAGGCCTGGAAAGCTTTACTTATGAGGAAAGGTTGAAAGAGCTAGGGTTCTTTAGTCTGAAGAAAAGAAGACTGAGGGGGACTTGATAATAGTCTTCAAATATCTGAAGGGTAATTATAGATGGGGTGGAGTAAAATTATTTTCTGGCTGCAGAGAACAGGACTGAAAGTGGTGGTTTTAAGCTGTAGCAGAGGAAATTTAGGTTGTAGATTAGGAGAAACTTTCTATCAGGGTGGTCAAGCACTGGAACAGGCAACCTAGATAAGTTGTGGCATCCCCATCCCTGGAAATTTTCAAGAGAAGGTTCAACAGATGCTTGGTTAGGAAGGTTTAGTCAGGGATGATCCTGCCTTGAGCAGGAGGCTGGACTAGATGACATCATGAGGTTCCTTCTATTTTACTTTTCTATGATCCCCTTCATGTCATGGCCAGGATGCCAGAATATATGAATTGCCATTTTCTGGGTCAGACCATCAGTCCATCTTGCCCAGTATCCTGTATCACCCAGTGGCAGAGAATGGATACTGAAAGGGAGAGCAAACTGGGTATGACCAGGGTTTTTTTCCCCACTGTTCCTCTCTTGCTTATAGCCTCCATCATTAAGGAAGTTCTGATTTTGAGGCTGTATCCTTAACTCTCATGCTCAATAGCTTTTGCAGGTAGGGATAAGGATGTTTTGCCAAAGTCAAACACATCTTCAAACACTAGAGGCAGGACTCTCTCATAGGCACTTAAATCAGCAAAATGACTCAGATTGTCTAATTGATGTCACTTGAAGACACCTGGTGACTTTCCTATCCTAAATATTCTGAACTACCAATTGGAGCTCAGTTTATCTAGGAGCTCGGTCTGGATATATCTGGTGGCCATTTTGGCCAGTCTTCCACTGATTAACTCATTGTATTTTCTTATATGGTTTCCCTTAGATTCCTCAAGGGTGTAGCTAAGGTTTTTTGCTACATGAGGGACCCATAGTGGGACCTAAATTTAACCATTGCTTTCTGATAGGCCTTTTAAGCCTAGGATAATTAGCTCCTTGGTCCACTTGTCCATGAACGTGCATTTATGGCAATTACTGCAGTGAGAAGAATGGGCGAGATCCAAGCTGTTGTGGAAGACTCCATACACTACCAAGATGGAGAAAGATTTGACTGACCTATAATTCATGCCTAAAGTGGTCTCCAAATTCCACTTGAATCAGCAGATAACTTTACTGGTCTTCTTTCTAAAATTCCTTCTTTCAGAGCAGGATTCTTTCAGCAGGTGCTTGATACTAAGAGCATTCTATTTTACTAACATTTTGGGACCAAGCCCTTTCACATACATCTCTGTGGCTCTCTGTAGAAAAATCTAAGGGTGGAGCAACTGTCTAAATGGATATTGGTTTGTGTGAAATTTTGTTGGGAGACTGTTGAGATGGAGTTGCCGCCATGGTTTATGCCCCCTCTTGCAAAAAAGCAGCCATATGGGACTTACTCTCCCCATGCATTATTTTGGAGGCTGCAAGAACAAATGTGATATCTTTCAATCATAGCTTGTGAAAGGGACTCCAAAGCTTACCTCCAGCTGTACATAGACACTGCTTTGGAGTCACCCACTAGTTAGGAACATGTGTGGACAGTAACTCAAAGAAGAAAAGCAAGTTACTCACCAGTCACTGGAGTTCTTAGAGGTGTATTGTCCACATACATGCATATCCTGACCTCTTTC
>NW_005842323.1:903973-922525 GCF_000455745.1 Alligator sinensis
TGAAAAGAAGCTGAGGAACAGAAAGAGTGCATCACCTATCCCTTCACTGTGGTGGTGAGGAGATGGGGAAAGGCTGAAACATAGTGTAATGGGTATTACTGTGGGAAAAGTCTCTAGTCAGAAGCTCAGGGGCTAAGCATATACACACATCACGGAGTCTGACTTCGAGGAACAGAATGCTCTCAGCTCATTTTGCATTTAAGCAGAATGGAATAAGATCAGGATTCCACTAGAGGCAGGCTCCATATTGGAAAACTTTGTTTGACAGACTATTTTTCAGAATCTCATCAAAGGTGTGAGCCTCCTGGTTTATACTTTAAGGCTTCTGGAACCACAATGCAGATGCAAGCAAACACATGTGATGATAAGCTTTGCATAGAGCTCCTAATCACCATTTCTTTTTCTTAAAGGAAAAAGCCCAAGAACTTACAGGCCATAAGCAAATCAACCAAAGCTCCTAAATGCAGTGGCCTTTATGCTAGATCACCCTCCCTTGCAGATCAAAAGATGTCTGTGCTCAGGTGGGGAGGGTCTCCCTTATCTTTTTGCACCCATCAACTTCATCTTGGGCAGCTGAAAATGACTAAAGAGATCAAACAGCTCTTGCCTTTTTCTATCCTTCCAGCCCTTCTGTCAGGTGGTTCTCTGTTCAGCCTTCATTCCTCATGTAATCATAGGCCTCTGCCAGGCAATTGTATTGCTAAGGTAATCTTCCTCTTGACATTCCAGTTGTCCTTGGTGGTAGCTGACATAGCACAAACTCACCTGTGCTCCTAGGATAGATCTGAACCATGGGGCTTCTTGTGGGCTGGATCAAGGCCTGGTGGTAGCAGCAGGGCAATTAATGGTGATGGGTTGAGTGGTGGCAGTTGCAGCAGAGTGAGAGGTAGCATAGGAGTTAACGTAGCTGTCTCCTGACCCCTGCTGATGACATGTCCCCAACAGGGCTCCCTAGTTTGGAGCTTAACAGCGAGCTCTACCTGCTCTCACCCTTCCCCAAAATTCCAGGCCCCTTTAGGAGCCCAATGTGATACATCTTTGACATGTCTGAACTAGGTTGTTTGTATTTGATGAAAGGACCACCTTCATTGAATGACCCTCTTGTATTATAGCTCAGTAACTCTCCCTTTGGAGTTATCGCCCAGCACAGAGGTGAAAAGACAACAGAGAAACAAAAGACTGAATATTCAAAATAGAGTTAGCAGAGAGTTTGTTGCCTCACACAACATTCCTGAATGGTACATGCCAGCTCCCCAAATTGCTGCAGGCATAACTTTAATAAGCTTTAATGCGCATGAAAATGTTTTTGAGTTAAAGATTGCCAGGTTCGATCAGGACTGTTACAAAAAAAAAAGGGTAGCCAGTGGCATCTTGAATTTACAACTGTCAAGTGCTATGACTCAGCAGTTTGTGCCCAGTGATCACTTGGTTATGAGGTTTCCAAGGAATATTTACATGTAGCAGCAGCAGCTTATGGTAGAGATTCAGTAAGTCATTACTGAACATATGCCCTTTGTTTTGGCCCTTGTCTTTCTTAAAGATTCCCTGCCCCTGTTTGTAATGAGCTCCTTCATGTTTTCGCTAAATTTTAACACAAAATATTACATTCCACTTCTTAATTGTGTTCTTCTTCATCTCCTGTATTAAATTGCATGTAATATTCCTACATCCCCTTAAATAATTTTCTTCATTGCCCATAGAAGTAGCTGTAATTGAGGGGATAGCAAAGTGATCTCTGCATATATCATTTAGTTCTCTTTTCTTAAAATTTGCAAAACTTCCTGGAATCCAGTGACCTGAAAGCCCCTGAGCATGTCTACATGTGCATTAATGCCCTTTTCCTAGTGCACATTAAATTAAGTACCTATGGGCACTTCTACATGTACTCCAGGGGTGGAGCGGTGCTTTAACTAGAGCAGCTCCAAGAGCCTCTCTAATTAAAGTGTTGCAGTGTTCCATGTATTAGCACCCCTGCGCTTCAAAATGATGGCGGGGGACTTGAACTAAAGCTCATTCAACAAGCTTTAATTCAAGCACCCTCACTGCCATTTTGAAGTGTGGAGACACTAATACATGAAACAGCCAGAATGGCTGACCTGCCTGACTGGGTTTTAAACTAAGTTCGCCAGGGAATGGGCACATAATCACTGGTGCAAGCCCACCAAGCATCAGCCACTAAACCATTAGGTTAGGCTGTACAAGGAAACAAACTCCTACCCCACCCCAGGGACCGGGCTTTTCCAGGAATCTAGGGAAACTTAGGACCTTCAATGGCAAGCTCACTTGCCTTTACAGAAATGCCAGGAGCCTGGGCAACAAACAGGAGGAGTTTGCCCTACTCCTAAACAGTAATGACTACGATCTTATAGGGATAATAGAAACCTGCTGGGACTCCGCTTATGACTGGACCACAGGTATAGATGGCTATACCCTGTACAGGAGAGATCATATTACAAGAAAGGGTGGAGGTGTAGCTTTCTATGTGAAAGAGCAATACACTTCCCTACAAGCTGAGATTGGCAACCAAGGAGGGCGACCTGAGACCCTCTGGGTAAGAATAAGGGGGGAATGTGGTGAAGGGGATGTAACGGTAGGAATCTACTACAGACCTCCTAATCAAGAGCAAGAACTTGACCACGAGTTTGCCAGGGAACTGTCTGAGGCTGCATGCTCTCTGTGTATGACTGTCATGGGTGACCAACTACCCTGACATCTCTTGGGAAGAGCACTCAGCCAATCCAGTCAGTCACAGTGCTTCCTCACAAACACTGATGAGCTTTATTTGTCTCAAGAAGTCTATGGACTGACAAGGGGCAAGGTGCTGCTGGATCTGGTACTGGCCAAAGGGGATGATTTAGTCTATAGGCGATGCATAGGGGGAACATGGCGGGGTGGGGGCATGTGCCCCCCCAATATTGGCCCTCACCAGCCAGGGAGTCGGGAGTGCCAGCCAGTGCCCCGCCATGAGGAGCGCTGGTGGCACTTCTGGTTTGCCACCAGCACTTCTGGGGGACCCCTCTCTCCTCTGTCAGCAATCGGCTGTTGGTGCCACCCCAGAGCCAGGAGGCACCAGTTGCTCATGATCTAGTCAGTGACCTGAGAATCAAAGGGAAGCTGGGAGACAGTGACCATGAGTTAATCACTTTCTCTATTCACTGCAAAGCTGGCAAGTCAGTCAGCAATACGGGAGTCCTCAACTTTAGGAAGGCCAACTTTCACAAGCTTAGGAGCCTAGTTGTTCAGGCCTTGAGAAATCACAATCTGGCAGGGAGGAAAGTCCATGATGAAGGGTCACTCCTCAAGGATGCAATCCTTGAAGCAGAAGGGAAATCCATTTCAACCCACAGAAAAAGTAGCAAAGGGGCTGGATGACCCCCTTGGCTCACTAGGGAACAAGGACCTCCTGCACTTAAAAAAAGAAACATAAAGGATAGAAGATGGGAAGCATCACTAAGTAGGAGTACTCAGCACTAGCCTACTCTTGCAGGGAGCAGACTAGGAAAGCCAAGGCTGAAACCAAGTTTAAACTGGCCACTCAAATCAAGGACAATAAAAAGTCCTTCTTTAAATATGTGGGAAGTTGGAAAAAGAACAAGGGTAACACCGGACCCTTACTAAACCAAGTTCGGCAGCTGATAACTGACATCTCCTTAATGACTACGTCGTGTCAGTTTTCCATCATCCCGGTGGGATCACTCTGCCTAACAAGAGGCAGGATCACCAGGGGAAGGACGAACCTGCACCCATCATTACCATTGATCTTGTGAGGGGACACCTTGAGAAGCTAGACATCCACAAATTAGCTGGCCCAAATGGAATGCACCCAAGAGTGCTAAAGGAACTAGCTGACATTATAGTATGTCCTATGGCAAGGATATTTGAGAACTCGTGGCGCTCAGGCGTGGTGCCTGATGATTGGAAGAGGGCCAATGTGGTGCCTATCTTCAAGAAAGGGAGAAGGGAAGATCCAGGGAACTACAGGCCAATTAGCTTGAAGAACCCACACCACACTTACGGGCTCAGCAGTGCTATGCTAGCTAGCATCATGTCTGAAAGAGACTTGGAGGTCATGATTGACCACAAGATGAACATGAGCCACCAATGCAATACTGCAGCAGGCAAAGCAAACAAAACTCTGGCCTGCAACTTCTGATACATCTCAAACAAGACCCAGGAGGTCATTCTCCCACTTTACTCAGCCTTGGTGAGACCAGGGCTGGACCCCATGATCTTGCGAGGTCCTTTCCAGCTCTAATGTCTATGAAGTCTATGAAATCTATGAGTACATGATACATGGAGGCTGGCTGGAGTGCAGCAATTACCATGCTTCAGCAGACTCAATTAATTGAGTCTGTTCTGACATGTTGTAATTACAAGGTGTCGGAGCAGCCCTGCAGCACATCTATAGGCACCTTCCAATGTGAGATACTAAATTAATACATGTTAGGATGCGCTAATGTGCAGTAGCACAAGCACACACCTTTTAGGTGATGCTTAATGTGCAGTTGTCTATTATACTGTGCAGTAGCATAATAGCATGTTTTTTTACATGCTCCTTTAATGCGTATAAAATAAGCCACTGAGCATTAAAGTGCATATGTAGATGTGCCCTATGTGTATCTTTAATTATTAGTAATACTTAGCAATACCTAGTTAACATCATTATTAGTTTGTTATAAGATCCATTAAAAAAAATAAGGCAACCCATTTAAAATGACAGTTTTTTTCATGGGTTTTTTCTTAACCCACTGGAAAGTAACAGTGCTGTTCAACAGAATTCTGATTTACCCCTGCCATGTAACACTATCCAGATCACAAAAGCTGTTTCTTATGAAAACAAAAGATATTTCAGCACAGGACATGGCCACCTGGCCTAACATGCTAGCATTTATTTTGGTTGATCTCAGTCTCATCTCTGATTTTTTAACCAGAACCCTGTACTCTTTCTTCTCCATAAACAGATCTAGGTGTCTTTTGAAATACTTTAATTGCTTTCCCAGTAACTCATTCCACATGTTTATCTTCCCTCCTTCAGTAGCCTAGAGCATTTTCCTTCTTAAATGCTGCATGGTCATTTTTCCAGGAAATGTCATAGTTCTAAAATATGTATTACAGGAACAAATCACATGGGTTTTTTTTTCAAAGAGGGGCTGATTAAAAACCTAAACCAAATGAGAAAAAGCCTTTAATATTTTTGATGACAAGAATATTAAAAGGAAAAAAAGACACTGTTGAAAAATAACCAGTCCTACAGTAGAAGTTTAGGATTTATTTACTTACTTTAATTATACAGTTTATATGCTTCCCTTCCCAACAAAGACTCAAGGCAATTTTCAGGAAGAGAAGCAGAAAAACTTAAAATGACAACTAGAATAAATAAAACAAAAAAAATGGAAGAAAGTAAAGTGGGACCTACTGAACAACATTTCAGCCTAGCTTTGCTTGCTAAATGCCTGCCCAAATAGAAAAGTCTTCATGCTATGTAATTAAATTGTGCATACTTTCCAGTGAGCCCATCTAATCTTGGAATGAAAGTAAAGGCTATTTTTTCTTTATTTTTTTAAATTTACATTCTTGCTCCATTCCTGAAATCCCTGTGATATTTGCTACTATTTATATTTTATGTTGTATTGTGGCTCTCTCTTTTCAAAATCTGTTTCTAGAACTTTACTAAAACACCAGATGCATTTTGAAAATGTGAAACCAGAAAACAGGTTGTAAATTACAGCAAACCATAAAATATATAATAAAAGGCCATCATAAAATGTCTTTGCACCACTCTCTAAAGTTTTGAAATATTGGTATTTTTTGCTTTTCTTGGGTAGTAGGGTTGGAGTGTCTTACCCTATGTGTTTGTTTTTCAGATTCAGAGCAGAGTACTGGTTCGGATACAGAAGTGCTGGCAGAAAGAACATCCTGCTCATTTGGCTCCCATTCTGACCTCACTTCTGGTGGCTCAGGTCCCCAGCCACCTCCTCCTTCCTCCATGGAGGAGATCCAAGTAGAGCTGCAATGTGCTGACCTTTGGAAGAGGTTCCATGACATTGGGACTGAGATGATCATCACTAAAGCAGGCAGGTAAGACATCCCTAGCTTGTTGCCCAGTTGGGGAGAAAAAGGAATTTTTTTATGTGGTTATAGATGTTTTTAAAAACTAACTACCTTTCTCCCTTCCAACAAAAAGTTGTCTTAGTTATGGGCCTCCTTGTGCTGCAGTAAGTAGTTGGTGATAGCCTTCCCTTTAATTGAGTACTCAGGAAGTGGTGGCTGTGCTGTTGGCAGTACTTTCTTGAAGATGAGATATAAAATTGAAATCTTGGTCATTTGAGCCCTATTCATGAGGGTAGTTCTGCTTGTCCTGGCTGCATTCTAACTCAGCTTCGTGCTAACCTAAAATCATCCTGCAGTTATAACTGGATAAAACAGTGGCTGTTTTGTTCTGAATGACAAATAGCTGAATTTCAGGTTTGGTTTGGAAAGAAATATGAATTCCTTAGGATTTTTTTGAAAGAAAGTTCATCCTTTTGCACTATCACCCACAGTGGAAGACTCTCTGATGTGTGTGCAATGGAAATGCTTAAAATTTGGTTAGTCAAGCAAAATCTGAGATTAATCTTACTATTTCCTAGAATCCAGAAGTTTGGAATAGGCCTCATGAGTCCAACTGTGTATTAATTTGAAGGGTTTAAATGGGGGAGGCAACCTTGTGACAGAGGATGCAGAAAAGGCTGAAGTGCTCAATGTCCTTTTTACTTCAGTCTTCTCAGGCAAGTTCAGCTCCTAGACTACTGTACCTGGCAGCACAGTTTGGGAAGGAGGTGAGCAGCCCTCAGTGGTGAAACAACAGGTTAGGGACTACTTAGAAAATCTGGACATGTACAAGTCCATGGGGCTGGATGGGATATGCCCAAGGGTGCTGAGGGAGCTGAATAATTGAATGAATGAATGAATGAATGAACTGTAAAAGTAGATAGAAAAATGGATGGAGCATTGGGCTCAGGGAGTACTAATCAATGACTTGATGTCTAGTTGGCAGCTGGTATCAAGTGGAGTGCCGCAGAGGTCAGTACTGGGACCAGTTGTGTTCAGTGTCTTCATCAATGACCTGGAAGATGGCATTGAGTGCACCCTCAGCAAGTTTGCAGATGACGCCAAGCTGGGGGAGAGTAGTAGATACACTGGAGGGTAGGACTAGGATTCAGAGTGATTTAGACAAATTGGAGGATTGGGCCAAGAGAAATCTCATGGCCGAGCGTGCATGTGCCTCCTGCAGCATCTCAAAGCAGTTTGAGACAATGCAAGAGGCACGTTGGGAACAAAAAAAAAAAAGTTTCCCATGCTACATATTTGCAGCATGAGCTGAAAATTTGATACCTGGAATTCCAGGTATAAAATAAAAATCCCACAGAAAAAGAGCAGGGCAAGATACGGTCTAGGACCATGCCCTGAGGCAACCCAGAAGCTGGTGCTCCAGAGAGACACTCTGGTTTCTAGCCAGAGCATCTCTATGGTGATTCTGCTGCCCCAGCATGCAGGGAGCACACCGTTAGTGTGCTGAGGCAAACAGAAGCGGTGCAAAGCTATGGCATGACCAGGACCCAGGCACTGTTCCAGGTAAGTTAGGGATATGGAAGTGGGAGGGTTTATGGGTATGGGGGTACAGTGGGTGTGGAGGTGTGCGAGGAGTAGCGTAGGGATGTAAGGGGGGTGTGGGGTGTGTGGGGGGATGTGGACAGTGATGGGGGATGTGGGCTTGAACGGGAGCCTTCCCACCCACCCCCTGCAGAGCTGGCAGCAGCAGCCAGCTGGGCTGTGGCCCGGCTGCAGGCACAGTGGCAGCACAGCAGTGCCCGACATGGGCTCTGTACATGCTGAGCGGACCCAGCACAGGTGGTGGCCCCAGGCTCTAGCTACCCCTGGCTGAAGATCCAGGGGGAGCTGAGCAGAGTTAGTTTGCCCCACGTGGCACAACTTGTCCCACATCAAAGTGCATATTCAGGCATGTGTGCTGCTCTTATTTGAGCTGCTGCAAGTGCACATGTCTGCATGTGTGGATGCACCCATGAGGTTCAACAAGGACAAGTGCAAAGTCCTGCACTTAGAATGGAACAATCCCATGCACCAGTACAGGCTGTGGGCTGACTGGGTGGGCAGCAGGTCTGCAGAGAAGGACCTGGGGATTACAGTGGACAATAAACTGGATGAACCAGCAGTGTGCTTTTGTTGCCAAGAAGGCTAAAGACATACTGAGCTGCATTGGTAGGCGTGTTGCCAGTAAGTTAAGGGAAGTAATAATTCCCCTCTCTTCAGCCCTAATGATGCCAGACCTGGAGTACTGTGTTTAGTTTTGGGCTCTCCACTACAGAAAGGATGTCGAGAAATTGGAGAGAGTGCAAAGGAAGGCAACAGAAATGATGAGGGGGCTGGGGAACATGACTTATGAGGGAAGACTGATGGAACTGGGCTTATTTAGTCTAGGGAAGAGGAGACTGCTATTAAGTCACCTCTCAGCCTTCAACTACCTGAAGCAGGGTTTGAAAGAGGATGGAGCTAGACTGTTCTCAGTCATGGCAGATGACAGAAAATGAAGCAACAGTCTCAAGTTGCAGCAAGGGAAGTTTAGGTTAGATATTAGGAAGAATTTTCTCAGTAGGAGGGTAGTAAAACACTGGAACAGGTTACCCAGAGAGGTGGTGAAATCTCCATCCTTGGAGGTTTTTAAAACCCAGCTAGACAAAGCTTTGGCTGGGATGATCTAGTTGGGGATGGTCCTGCTTTGAGCAGGGGGTTGGATTAGATGAACTCCTGAGGTCCCTTCCAACCCTAACTTTCTATGATTCTATGAAATTAGTGGCCTTTTAATACCAGTTAATTTTGCAAAAAAACAAATCAGCACCACGGACAGAGAAATCATGAAAAACAAGTTAATCAGTTTTAGGGTAGACAATTAAAAAAAATGCACATTGATTCTTTCTGAAGGATTGAAAAACACTTATTATTTTTCATTATTTATAATAATTTTCCTTCTCTGAGCTTCCAGTGTCTGTCTAGCACAGGTAGACCTTTGATTTTTTAGATGGTTTTTGTGAGTTGCTTGCCTTTGTTTTGTAGCTGTAAGGAAATCAGATACCTTGGGAAAAAATAGGGTCAAACAGTTTTACTTGGGAGATGGTCAGAGCTGTACTAAGCCTTGTGACCATTGCAGGTTCTCTCATCACTAGGCGTGCCAATCTTATTACTAGATTTAGAGCTACTCTCATTATAGGACTGACAGATTCCTTGCTGTTATCATTGTTTCAGATTTAAGTATATGTTTTTCTATCCTAAAAGGAAGAGCCAGTGCAACTCAAATTGATTAATACATAATCTTACACTTTTCACCTGTTGATGTTGAAACACTTTACCAAAGAAGGTAAATACCATTGGGTGCCTATGCAGAAGCAGAGGCTGCTCCAACACATTGGAATTCCAGTGCATCAGAGTGTGGCAATTGCTGTGCTCCAGCAGCCTCCTGCATCTTGTGCACCAGTGTCCCCATGGTAAAAAATAGTGATGTGGGCTCTTTATCTAAAGCTTGTTGAATGAGCTTTAGTTCAAGTGCCCCCACCACCATTTTTACAGTGTGAGGACGCTGATAAACAAGATGCAGTGATGCTTTAATTAGAGTGGCTTTTAGAGCCACTTTAATTAAAAAGTGCCAGTCTCCCCACCCCTGGAGCACATGTAAAAGTGCCCATTATCCCCAATTGGATTTCAGGCTGGAATTCAAGATTTCTGACTTCAATTTCATTGCTCCATTGATGGGATCAAGGCACTATAAATAAGAAGTGGATCTATCCACGTATCTGAAGATTATTTGCAATTTTAAAAAAAGATGGTTAGTTGCTTGGATGTTTATAGTTCTGATATTATGCTTGTTTGCCAAGTAATTTGAGTGGACAAACTAACCAACAACATAAATAAATACATATAAATTCATTAAAATCAAAGTACAGTTTTCTGTTGTGTCATATTGTGGATTTCTCAACACTAGTTGTGCTTTTATATGAATGGTCTGATGCTTCCAGAGGTCTAAAAAGTGAAAGTGAAATGAGCATGCTAGAAAATTCTAGGGAAGCAAAGCCTACAACTATAGTACTTCTGTGTTACTGGATTTGGAACAGACCTTACAAAAGGCAATCATGTGAAGGCAAAATGAGTGAAATTCAGTGCTCTCACTCTCCAGCAATTCTCAAAACCAGATAATTTTGCTTATTGGTATGGGTGATTAAATATAAAAATACATAGGGCAATAAGTTAAATAAATAAATACATTTTCTGCTCCAGGAAGAGCTGAAGTTTCTGAATGTTTCACCAAACATGGCTCCAGTCTGCTCTTTTATTGATTCAGAGACTAGGTCAGTGTCCCATCCTTCTCATAAGCTTGATAATTTTTTAAGTATGTTTTTTGAAAGAGTATTAGTTTCACAATGGGTGGCATTATGGTACAGTTTCTTCTGTATATGTTGTTTTCAGAAGATATTTAACCAGTATAGAGTGGAAAAAGGCATTTATGGGTTGAAAGCTGCTTTGGGATTCATCAAATACCCCATTGCTTCTAGTTAGAAAGTTTGGAAGATGAATTGAAGCTCCTTGGTTTCCACCATCTTAAATCAAACATCCCAGTACTGAGCATGTGAAATATGTGTAGCT
This sequence comes from Alligator sinensis, assembly GCF_000455745.1. NCBI lineage: Eukaryota > Metazoa > Chordata > Crocodylia > Alligatoridae > Alligator > Alligator sinensis. Next base: position 914,666 of record NW_005842323.1, read on the forward strand.
GATGATGTTGGGGACAAGGGAGTTCACACATCCTCTCTCTCTCAGGCATATTTTGGCACATACTTTAAATGAGTCATTATTATCAGCTTCATAGGTTTCTATTGACATTCTCAGAGATGAGTGGAAATTGGGACAGGCATTCCACAAGATGGAATTTTGACATTTCAATATTTTCTTCAGCTTAAATCAGGATGAGAAGTTGAAATATCAAAATCTTATGTGGAATGAAAAGCTATAACTAGTTTTGACTTGGAAATGCAAAACATTTCATTTTGACATTTTTGATTGAACCAAACCACTCTGATTTTTTTCACATCAAAACATTTCACTTCATTTTATTGGATAGACTCATTCTTTCCTGTGGGGATGGGCTGCAACCTTTGATACAAAGTCATACAAGTCCCATAATGGCCAAATGGGAAACCACATTGCATCATAGGCATTTGTGATAGACATTTGCAGTAGGGCTGTGTGAAGCTTTGGGTGGTGATTTGATTCAGAGGAGATTCGGCCCAACTTGGTGGCCGAATCTCCATATCTGAATTGAATCAGGGGATTAATTAAAAGGTCCGAATCAATTCAAAGCTCTCCGAATCTTCAGAAAAGATGAAAAAAGGGAGCTGCAGCCAGACTTGGAGCTGATAAGTAGGGGCAGAGGAGGGGGGGCTCTGTCAGGCCCCATCCCCTGCCTGCTCCCCCAAACCCCCCAAGGTTGTTCCACCCACCCCAGCTTCTGTGCTTAAAAAAAAAAAAAAGCCCCAACTCACCAGTGCTGCCGGGTGGGGGATTATCCCCACTGCCCTCCACTGCCCCATGGCATGTGGGGGACTCTGCTATGAGGCCTCTGACCCCCCCCTGCTGTGCCAGCCCCCCCATGGCTGCCCCACCTGCCCCAGCTCTGGCCCTTTAAGAAAGAGAACCCCTTCCCCCCGGACTCACTGCTCCTGCTGCAGCCTTGGGGCTTCAGGGGGCTCCAGTAGAGCCCCCCCACATGGTGTGGGGCAGTGGGGGCAGCGGAGATTACCCTCCTGCTGGCAGGAATGGTGAGTCCAGGGGGTTTTCCTCATTTTTTTTTCCTTAAAGGTAAGGAGCTACAGCAGGCAGGGCAGCCATGGTGGGGGCGGGGGGGCGGGGCTGGGACAGCAGCATCAGGGGCTCAGGGAGAGCCCCCCATGCAGTATGGGGCAGTGCAGGGCAGAGGGGATTGCCCCCCCACCACACACCTGGCAGCACCCAGTGTGCTGGGACTTTTTTTTTTTCCTAGTGCCAGGAGCTGAGCAGCCATTGCCAGGCTGGGAGAGTGGGTGGGGAATGGGCATGGCTGATTCAGAGATTCGGCAGCAGCCAAAACTCCAAATCAGATTTGGCCAAATCAAATTGGGACAGCGATTTGAATCACCGAATTGAATCAATGTCCTCCGAATTGGCCGAATCCAAAGCGAATACTAGCTGCTTTGCACAGGCCTAATTTACAGCTCCTTGCTTCCATAGAAAATAATTTACTTGTCTGCTTCTTTCCTTGATTTATAACACTTGGATCCTCTCATTCTGCAGGCCATGTCCTACTTAGTTGTTTGTAACTGGGAGAGTGTTTTCTTCTTTCCTTTCTCCCTCCATGTACACCCTCAGTGATTTATGCACTCTATGTTTGTGATCCCTTGGATGAGTATTTTTTATCTCCTGCTGTCTCTGCTCCTGTAGCATGAGCTACATTACACAGTCTTTTCATTAGTTTTTATGGTGTCCTTTAATACATGATTATGGGGGGGGGGGTTTTGCCTACTACCTTGAGTATATTAAAGTTTCACCTTTACAGGGAGCATAAATGCCCTAATAGCAAAGAGATAAGTGTAGTAAGGGGTCCTCTCCTTTATACAGGCAGGTCATGAAGGCAATGAAAAGTGGCTGAAGGTCAGCCTGAGCTTAGCAAAGGATTGCTACAAAAATTGTTCTGTTCACTTATATAATGTTCAATAATTCAAATAGAAAATGTCATTCTTTCTGTTCAGGGAAATGCGTCTCCAAATACACAATCAGTATTAGCACTCTGGCCTGGTTACATGGTCTAAATCAGGGGTGGGTAAAATATGGGATTCAATCTGGGCCACAGTGGGTGTGGGGGGGCAGCTTGGGCTGTGGCATGTGCAACCAATCCTACCCCCCACCCCACAGGCTTTCAGTGGGGTGGTGTAGTGGCTGGACTCTGTTTCCCAGCAGCCCCACAGTGGTGGCTTCTTTCATCTGCCACTGCTAGTGTCCCTGCTGCCACCAGACATGGCCCTTCTGCCTAGGGACTCTGGCCCGTCTTCCCCACACTCACCACCAATGGCACCAGACAGAGGGCAGGTGTGCAGGTGAGGTCTCCATAGAGACTGGCCTGGGACCCCCGGGGTCAGCGTGCAGTCAATTGGGCAAATGAGATGGGGCCATGGGCAGGCAGGGAGTGGGGTCCAGGAGCATTCTGTCTCACTCCACCTTGGAACTAGATCTTTTCCACGTCCTTGTTATGGGGTGGTTTGTCCCCTTAAGAGGGGGAAGGTAGCCCTATTCAGTAGCTGCAGTTGTGATGAAGTTCTTGATAAAGAACTTACTCACTGTGCTCTTAAAAACCACAGCAGAGAGCACAGACAGGCTATGAAGGAAGTCTGGAGTGTAGGAGGCAGCAAGCTGTGGGGTTAGAGCCAAAAGAGTTTTCCTTCCCAGTGTCTAGTACAGGACAGCAGGATTTTTTTAGTGTTTTGTTTGTTTAAAAGACTGTGTTTTATCTGGGTAGACTGGCTGGAGAGCTCCTCAGGGAGCAAAGCCTGCCTATAGAAGTCAACAGGACAGGCAACCTGTTTCAAGTCCCTTTTCTACAAAGCTCACACTGAGAACTGATAAGATGCTTGTAATGGGACTCCCTTGATTTTGTGTGAATGGCTTTAGTTTAATTGAATTGCAAATAAATAAAAATATTATTCTTTGAAAAGTCAAGCTTATACCTTGTCACTATTAAAATCTAATCAAACTAAGCCTAATCAAATTAAGCTATCATAGTTAAAACACTTATTTACCTCTTCCACCAGCTCGCTCTCTAGTGTTAAGAATATGTCTTTAAAACATTAATATCAGTATTCAAGTCCCCTTTAGTTCCCTGACACAGACATTTACCATTTGGGTTATGGCAGTAAATATTATATACAAGAGCCAAGGATTTTTTGTGATATCTTATATTTGGAACAACTGTGTATTTGGGATTGCTGTCAGACAATTTTCAGGTATTGAGTGCCTAAGACACAAGCTGAGTTACAAATTAAAGGAAAAGATTCTATGCAAATAGAAACAGTATGCTTAGAGGGATAACAGAAACAGATCAGACAGACATAATGCTTAAACAATTTTAAACTGTAGTTTAAACTGTAAACACCCAAACATACAGCATGCTGAAGGCTAATGGCATACTAAGCTGCATTGGTAGGAGTGTTGCTAGCAGATCAAGGGAAGGGATTGTTCCCCTCTATTCAGCACGGGGGAAGCCACATCTGAAATATTGTATCTTGTTTTGGGCCCCCCACTGCAGAAAGGATGTGGACAAATTGGAGAGAGTCCAGTGGAAGACAACAAAGTGGCGAGGGGGGAGGAAGACATGCCTTATGAGGGGAAGCTTAGGGAACTGGGCTTATTTAGTTAAGAGAAGAGATGACTGAGAGGGGATTTAATAGCAGCCTTTAACTACCTGAAGGATGGTTCTGAAGAGGATGGAACTAGACTCTTCTCAGTGGTGGCAGGTGACAGAACAAGGAGAAATGGGCTCAAGTTGCAGGAAGGGAAGTTTAGGTTAGATATTAGGAAAAAAAAATTCTTACTAGGAAGGTAGAAAAACACTGGAACAGATTACCCATAGAGGCTGCTTGGGTTGGGATGATCTTGTTGGGGATGATCCGCTTTGAGTGGGGGTTGGACTAGATGACCCCCTGAGGTCCCTTCCAACCCTAATTTTCTATGATTATGTATAAGCCAATCTGCAATGGTTTAAGTTTCCTAGACTATTTCAAAAGTTTACCTGGATACTCAGGTTTTGTTTTGAAATGGTCCTCCTTGAAGTGGGTTAGTGATGTGTGGAAACCAAGCTTCCCGTGACTAGTGTCTCGTTGGTCCTCCAGGCATCCCACACTACACTACTTATCACCCCTTACTCCCCTGGTATATAGTACCACCTCCTGGTGGTGGTTTGACAGCATGGCAATGCCAAAAGCATGACTGTTCTACTTAGAACACTTGGCAGTAGATGTGCAGACACCCTGTAACATGGGGGCCTTTTCAGGGCTGATTCACCTTTGGCCCACCCACCTGCCTATGACCCACCTTCTCTCCTGCCATGCCTTGTTATTAATTAATTAATTAACAATCTTAATTAGACAGGAGGCTGCCCATTTCTTGCCCCAATGCCAAGGGCTCTATCTGCAGCTCTGTACTTCTCCTACACTGCAACCCATGTCTCATAGATGGCATCCATGGTTCTTACAGTCACCAGCCCCACACTGGACCCCAGAATTCTCTGATCAGGACCCGTCCAAGATCCCTCCATTCAGGTGGCCTACCCCACCTTCATTCAGGCTATCTAGCTCCCTGAAACTATTGTCCCCTCTGAGGTGTGGTCCCCCTGGGACCTTTGGCCATACAGGCCCTGGCCTCACCTTCAAGGCCAGTCGGAAACCCCAGGCCCTCTTATCTCTGGGCATCCCTTGCAGTGGGCCACTGGCCCTTTTGACCATTCTGGTCCTAGCCCCAGCATTGACCAGTCAAGGGTACTCTCTTGATCAGGTCTAAGTCTCTAGCCCCACTCTCTCCCCTGGGGTCTGCCCTCCACACCCTAGTAGCAGGTAACCCACCCAGTTGTGGGGGCTGGGGTTAAGGCATCCCAAACCACCTTTAACCAGGGTGGTAACTGGCCTGGCATTTCCTGGGGGCTCCTGCACCACTGAGAGCCCCACCAGGCCACCTACTCCCGGCAGGGTGCAGTTTTAGGTCATGCCCAGGACCAGGAGCCTCCAAGCCATCCCCTACAGCTCCTCCCTTACCTCTAGGATGATACCAGCAGCCAGGCAGTGTTGCTACCTGGCCTGCCAGTAGGAAACTGAACTGTTTCTATAGGTAGCCAGGGATCTAAAATGGCTGCCGCAATCAAGCACCTGCTGGGTGTTTGGCTCTGATCTTAAAGGGGCAGGCACAAGCAGTGCCCTGCCACACATCCTTACCCTGGATAGTAGTGAACTGAATCCTAATCTGTGACATTCTTGGAATGGTTCAAGTGTTATGTCTGTCCACATCCTGATCGAAATATTTCCAGTTCCCCAACTCCTGGCCCTCAAGAAACCCCCAAACCTGGCCCAGCTCATAATCAGAAGCAAACTCCCCTCTGATCAACAGACTCCAAATGAGATACAATGCTACCTTAACAATAAATGCAAAACCTCTCTACACATCTCTAGCACTACAGCGATCAACACCTTTCACAACAAAACCACAGAACAGCCACTCTTTCTCTAAACTTACAATCCTTGTGCTCAAAGGAAATGCATTAACTTCCAGAAGATGGGCCTGGGAAAAGATTCATGCATAACTCTACTGGGCAGTAACAACAGTCTCGAGAGCAATGGTCTCAAGTTTCATCAAGGGAAGTTTAGGTTAGATATTAGGAAAAATTTTCTCACTAGGCAGGTAGTAAAACACTGGAACAGGTTACCAAGCTCCCAAAACAGTTTCTATCCTCCCAGATCACCAGCTTAGAGGTGGGCAAAAGAAGATTTAAGGACACCATGAAGGCCAATTTAGAGAAATGTGATATTAACATCAATCCCTGGGAGACCTGAACACTAAATCATCTCCAATGGTGCTGTGATATATGACAAGGCATCAGTCACTTTGAGCAAATCCACCTCTATAGATGAGAGTGACAAAGGGAACGAGCTGTGACCTGACATTAGCAGGATCCACTTCTTCCTTCTGGAGCTCTTAAGTCATATCCAGACTCCCCAGTGGCTTCCGTATTTACTGGAAGACTGTCTTCTTCATATTGAAGGACTTCTGACAACAACTTGAGGAAGGAAGGCAAGGTTCTTTGAGTAGATGTGATATCTTTTATTACACCAACTGAGTAGTTGGGAAAAAGTTCTTAGCAAGCTTTCAGGTGCAATCACCTTTCCTCAGGCATAGGAAGTCTCTGCTTTTCTGAGACTCAGCTTCTCAAGCTCTCCCAACAGTTGGTTTAATAAAAGATATCACAAAAAAAGCCTTTCCTCTTGTTTATTTCCTGGACATTCACAGCAACAACAGGAGCTCACCATTTAGAGAGGGGAATTGACATGCATACATATTGCTGTTGGGGTACACAACTATTTCTTTTTTCTTATCCCTTAGCTCTCTCCAGCTCTGGAATGCATAAGGCACATAGGAAAGCATATAGATGTGGCAGATTCTTTCTGAGGCAGCACAGAAGAAATTGGGTTCTGCCATATCACAAATTTGCCTTCTATTTCCAGCTTGGATAGAAAGGATGTTATGCTACCTGCCATTTGGCATTGTCTGTAAAATGGATTGGCTGATATTTGACCTTAAAGTAGAGTCTGGGGCTTTGCTCAGTGAGAAAGGTGGTAGAGTACACAAAACAGAAGCAGTGAGCAAAACAGATGAACTCAAGGGGTGCGTCCACACATGCGAGCATGTGTGCTTGCAGCAGCTCAAATAGAAGCGGTGCAAATTTGAGCCGGGGCTTTTTGCCTCAGTGCATGTGCCCAGACATGCACTTTGGTGTGGGGTAAATTGTGCCATATGGGGCAAAATAACCCTGCCTAGCTCTTCCCAGATCTGCAGTCAGGGGGAGCTAGAGCCTGGAGCGACACCTGTGCTGTCCCTAGCAGTATAAAAAGCTGCCTTGTCCTGGCCCCAGCAGTATAAAAAGCTGCCCTGTCAAGTAGCTCAGGGCTACTTGCTCTCAGGAGCTTCTGGGGCCTAGCCAATTGGTACCTGGGGACACTACCTCTTGTGCCAGCTGGACTGCTGAAGCAGCTCTAAGAGTCCCTGCATCCTTTACCCATTGCAGTAGTCTGGCAGTGGGGGCTGCTGTCTGGCTGTGGCCTGCTGCACACCTGTCAGACCTGGATGGGGATTGCACAGCCAGTACAGGTATCTGCCCCTCTAGGCCAGCTGCCATGGCCTTTGTGCAGCACTCCTGTCCCCCTTCCCAGTCATCTGGGCAGCTATCACCCAGAAGATGTGCTTGCTTTGAACTTGCAAAACATGCCCTCCTGGCCCCAATTGGCCAGGAGGTCAGTCACCTCCAGCTGGGTGCAAGGTGCCAGCTCTGAGAAGGTTCCTCTGCCTGGGTCCTGCCACTTGCCTCCCTAGTAGCAATTCTGCTGTTTCCTATTTGAAAACTGAAAAATCCCTGACAAAAAAATCCCAAAGTCACTCTGTAAAATACTCTGAAATCCATGTTTCTCCATGCTTAAAACAAAAAACCACTATATATATAGAGAGAGAGAAAGTGAGAGAAAGAGAGACAGTGATCAGTTGGGAAATGTTTTATTGATATATGTACAGTGTTAAAGCAATTTGGAAGCCTACCAGTGGCACTATCATAATAAAATGAATTCTAAATACCTATATGTTTTGCTGTTTGCTTTTGGTTTTCTTACCAGACCAGTTAGAGCTCCCTGTAACCTGTTCACTAACCACGATGTGGGGACAGCTGTCCCTGCAGCCACAGCTCCAGCCAGCAGGTCTCATCTTACCTGGCAACTGGGCATTTGGGGTGTATGCTGGTGGGATGTGGGGTTTTCAGGAGGCGGTGGGAAGGGGGGTTGGGGGGGGCATAGGTGG
>NW_005842323.1:923009-925859 GCF_000455745.1 Alligator sinensis
TAAAAAAAAGCCCTCGCACTCACTGGCAGTAGTAGCTGTCATCAGGGTCACTGGGGTCTCATGGCAGAGCCCTCCAGCAGCACAGGGCATCAGGGCCTGGCCCCAGCTGCCTGGCACCTGCACTGCCACTGCCCCATTGTGGGGGTGCGGCCCAGGTCAGCAGGGTGCTGCATGGCTCTGCACACTGCTGGGTAGCTGTGGCTGCTGCGGCTGTCACCCAGGCCCTGCCCTGCTCAGGGGGCCTCTGCCATGAGGCCCCAGTGTCCCTGATGGCAGCTGCTACTGCCAGTGAGTGTGGGGCTTTATTTTTATTTTGGCAGGAGGTCCTGCTCCCTGCGGCTGGCATGCTGTCTGCTCTGCACGGGCAGGCAGCATACTTCAGCACTGCACCAAAGGCCAGCCATAGAGATGCTCTGGCTGACTACCAGAGTGTTTCTGTGGAGGACCGAGCCTTCAGTTGGCTTGGGGGGCGGCCTGGGACTGTGCCCTGCCCCACCTTTTTCTTCCATGGTTTTTTTGGTTTAAGTTTGCCCTGCACTGCAAATGCCTCTTGCAGCATCTGAAGGGGCTTTGAGATGCTGCAAGATGCACTTGTGTGCTCGCGTGGATGTGCTCAAGGTCTTCTATCCCTGTGCACTTCCCTACAAGTTAAAGGGTGTTTTGATGGAGATATTATGCCATCACCATTCCACCTCAAGTGTAGCACTCTTGAGAGTTGAGTTTGCATATGCAAGTAAGGGACTCTCTGTGCAAGATGGCTTTTATTGCTAGTGTCAGGAAAGACACCCATTATGTTCATGGTTAGAAACTTGCAAAGATAAGTCATACTGTGTTGCTCTGCTGTCTCAGAAGCACTAGTTGGGATCCCCAGGGAGAGTGGCTTTTAAGCTCCAGTGTTGTGGGGGAGGGTTAGGGTTAGGGTTCTGACCTTCTGCTTTTTTGACAGATAGGCCTGTACTCCTGTTACACAAATTGCCAATTGCTCAAATCATGAGCAAGACCTTATGAGGGAGGATAAGGCAAGATGCCATGTTTGTTGATTAAGTGCTTAATACACACACACCCACACACCACATTCATACACCAATTTCTGTTCTGCACTCATATATGTTACCAGTCTTATCAGTACTCAAATCAACTTAATGGCCAGCCAAGTTGATCACAAGTAGGAGCCAGGCTCCTGCTGGTCCATCTCGTCAGATGAACCGATGCTCCAGGATGACATGCAGAACAAGACCCAAAATCGATATGTCTCCCCCCATCTTTTATAGCCTTGTCAATTCACCCAGTCCTCTGGGCTTTTGCTGTGTTATCAGTGTGTTCTTCTTTGAAGGTCAATTGCCATTGTTTGTTCTCTCACTGTTCTGGGGTGGATTCTTCTTGTTTTGGACTTTTACCTGTCTGCATTCTTCAGTCAGTCGCCAGCTGATGTTTTGCTTTTCCTTAGACACACTGTCACCGATTCTCTCACACATATAGCATACAAAGGTTGAGCACTTATGTCAAGCTACAGAGCAATACAAAATGGAGTTTCTTAAGGCAATGCAAAACTCAAGAAAACACATAAGATTAAAAGCAATAGACAAACAGTCTATTTGTATAATACTCTGAGGAGTTATTCCTCGTCTAGTGGACCACATGCATCTCCTAAAAACTCCCCCTGTCCCAGGATTGTAACCCATTGTGCTAGTGTGAGCAAGAACCGGGTAGAATAGTTGAACTATACAATAACATGCAGTATCTTATACATTTTAACCCTTTGTCTGCACTCTGCTCACTAAACAGTCTACACTGGGACTATTTCTAACATCTGAGAACCTTCAAGCAATTATTACTGTGATTTAAAATAAATGTGCCAGAGAGCTAGTTTCTTCCTTCCCCTATAATGGAACCTCCCTTCCTCCCTCCAAAAAATAAAACCTGCCAAAAACCAAAATATCCTAGCTTCAGGGTCAGATATAAGTACTGATATATCATGACTCATTGAGGTTATAAATTTGAGATTCATACCTTTGAAAAGGGGAAGTTCCCGACTTTAGGGTATGTTTCTGATCCCCATTACCAGAGTATGTGCACCTGTCACAAAGGAAATCTGAGACTCTCTCCCTGTATTAACCGAAGTAGCTGAAACAAATAAAAATTTCTGGTTGTTACAAACCAGCACTCCCTTCTATCCTGAAATGGCTTAAGGCATTGCTTCTTGAAATTAATCATGTATGCAAAAGTATTTACAGTTGTTTTTAGAATTAAAAAAATATGATAATTTTTCCACCTTCAGAATTCTATGTATACGAACTCATTGTAGGTAGAATGAGGTGAACAGCTGTAACAGCTGTACTTTGTTAATACTCTTTAAAAAGACTCAGACAATATAACAGCTTAATGTTCCTATTCCAGCACATTTCATACATAAGGATATCCATGCATGCAGACTTTTTGTATATAGAATAAATATATGACAGTATGGTAGGATATGAAGAGGCAATACCAGCCTAAATTTGGAAGGGCCACTGTACTGTTAAATGGTGAGTCTAAGAAATCTGAGCTACTTGTACACCCACAGAAGAAAAAACAATAGTGTTTATCAAAACTTTAAACATATACCCAAATATTTCAGCTACAACATTTTTCAGGAAGCTGGGGGATCAGTAGAGTTTTTGTCTGATTATCTCAGAGATTAATTACTAAGCCTGCCAAAAGGGTTGTGGTAATTTTTTACAGGGTACTTCATACATATCACCCCCATGGGCTTTTCTGCAACCTTACACTGTGTTTCATAGATTCATAGATTCATAGATGTTAGGGTCGGAAGGGACCTCAATAGATCATCGAGTCCGACCCCCTGCATAA
>NW_005842323.1:927526-932335 GCF_000455745.1 Alligator sinensis
ACTGCCTCCCTACAAGCACGAGCAGAGGGGTATATTCATCTTTGGTGTTCTCTCCCTGTTTCCACTTTTTATGTGCTCCCCTTTTGTCCCTTAGGCTGCCCTGGATTTCTCTGGTCAGCCAGGGAAGCCTCCTGGCCCCTTTCCCCCTTTTGCCTCGCTCGGGGATCGTCTTGCTTTGTGCTCGAAGGATCATTTCCTTAAGGCACAGCCACCCTTCTTGGGCTCCCATCACTTCAAAACTCCTACTCTGCAGTGCGTCCTTGACTAATCGCCTGATTTCATTGAAATCAGCTTTCCTAAAGTCTAGCACTTTCACCCTACTAGTTACCTTACCCACTCGACGTCTTATGGTGAATTCTATTATTAGGTGATCACTGTCCCCCAGATGGCTACCGATCTGTAGGTCCCCAACCATGTCATCCCCCGTTGCCAATACCAGATCCAGTATGGCATTCCCCCTAGTGGGACCGTGTACCTCCTGTGTCAGGTGGAGGTCCTGTACACAGGTTAGAAACCTGCATGAGTGGTGGGACTTTGCTGTCTGTGACTCCCAGCAGATGTCCGGGTAGTTTAGGTCCCCCATGACTACCGCCTCTTTAGCTTTTATGGTCTCCGAGAGTTGCCTCAGGAGCCCCAAATCCCTTTCATCCCCTTGATGTGGGGGTCTGAACAGACCCCTACCACCAAATCCCTTTCTCCTTGACCCCCATGTAGCCTAACCCACAATCCTTCTACCTCCTCATCCTTGGATTCTGTCTTGATGAGGGTTGACGTATATTGCTCACTGATATAGAGCGCAACCCCTCCCCCTTTCTTCCCCACCTGTGTTCTTCAGGGCTTTAATTTTGGAAAGAGCCCTTGAAGTATACAACACTCAGTTTCCTGTGGTGCAAAGATTTAGACCTAGGGAGCCTCAGATTAATTTTGGATGCCTCATCAACTCTATGAAACATAATTTCTCTCTTAAACTGCTTCCAAGCCTCTTTTCCTCAATTAAGGTATCTTGTACCCAATTGGGTTGGCAAGTTTAACAAGCCATTGTGGAAGAAACAAGGCTCTGAAGTTGCTTAAAGCCAATTTGCTATTTCAGTTTTAAGTTTTAACTGTTTAGCTAAGAAATATAACCTCTTTAAAGGCACAAATCCACCTCCTCACTAAGGGGTTTCTGCAGAGATTTTTTTCTAATAGCTTTATGCAGCTCATAATTCTATCTAGCTGTGCCATGGTGGCTGAGAGGTTTCCTTTTTCTCCTTAACTGAATGCAACTTTCAAAGTGAAATTCAGTGGGTGTGTCTACACTTGTACATTTACTGTGTAGTAAGAGAAAATTACTGCACAGTACGGGCATGCACCTACACGTGCACACCTGCACTGTGCAGTAACTAAGGTGACTTATGCCAGCTTGGGTGTAAATTTGACCTGCATCATGCAGGTATCAAATTTATGCCTGATTAGTTACTGTGTAGTAACGCACATGTAGACTCCTTACTGCACAGTAACACTGTGTGTGTGGACTGACTTGGGACTAACTTTAGTCCTAAGTCAGTCTGCATACAGCATTACTGCGCTTTAACAGCTGCACACGTAGACGTTAACCTAAAAACCACTTACTGTGCAGTAAGTGCATGTGTAGACACACCCAGTGACCAGTACATTTTCCTTATTGATATAATAAAGAGGAAGAGCTGTTTGAGTTAAAAAGGAAGACTGCTTCTTGCCAGTGGACTAATACTCTTTTCTGAAAAAAAACAACCCAACAAAACTTGAGTTGTTCAAGAATGCACTGAGTTGTAAGATAATTATGGCAAATCGGTTTCCTTTTTTTGGGGGGGCATTCTAGCTGAGTTATTCATGGATTATGGTTCACAATCCAGAAATGGCTCATTCTAACAATTTCCGATGCATCAGTTCAGGCACACCATGTCAAGACCACATTACACACATTTAAATGAGGTAACAGAAAAGTTACTACCAAATAACAAAGAACTAGATTAAAAAACAAAAACAATAACCCCTTCATGGAATTTAGAGATTCAGATTTATTTTTGGAATACTGAAACATAGCTCATCATATGTGGTTAGCATCAAAAATTTAATATGCATGAACTGAAAGACAAAAACCTGAATGCCACAAGTTTGTTGAGCCAAACGTGATTGACTCTGAAGTATTCAAACTGTAGCACAGGCAACTAGAACAGAAGAGAAACTTGGACTAGAACAGCAGACTGTTAAACCTTTCCTAGTTTGAAAAAAAACATTAGATTCCAAACAGAAAATGTCTGGCAACCAGCAAAGCTAACCTCTGTACTGTCCACATAAGAATCAGTCCAAGTGAGACACATATTAGAACTTTCATGATGCAATATCTTCATGGTGGCTCCTGATGTCAGAGCAGGTACAAAAGCATCTCTTGACCTTTTCTACTTATTCCTCCATTCTCTTTTGTCATCTCTATGGACTCTTTTGTTTTTCCAGGAGAATGTTTCCAGCCATGAGAGTGAAAATTACAGGCCTGGACCCTCATCAGCAATATTACATAGCCATGGACATTGTGCCTGTGGATAACAAAAGATACAGGTAAGGTTTTACAGAAAGAGGAACAGCATGTCAGCTAGACTCTGAATACTGTGATATAGGAGCCTAGCAAAAGCATTTTCTACCAGATACCAGTGTAAAGGTGTACATTTCACATAGGGAGAGACTGGGCCACATTTCCAACTTGTACAAGTCAACATAGCAACATAGATTTACACAGTTCAAGATCTGGCCCAGCAGGAAACATGGAATTAATATACTTCCATGAACTTTTGGAGATCAGGATTCAAGTTCTGCCCTTGAATTTCAAGCATCAGTCATTCAAATCTTTTGATGTCCATTTTTCAATCTACATTTTACAGTTAACAGTGACTAGGAATCACTATCTTAAGGGAGGGGCACGCAAACAAGACACTGCAAGGTAAGTTAGGGTGTGTTGACTACTCCGCAGTAACTACCACTGTGCACACAGGAAGCATGTATAGTTCATCCTTCATAGAAATAGGGTTGGCTGGTTTACAATTACCACAGAATAAGAGTGTTTACATAGGTACGTACTGCAGAGTAGCTGATGTGATGTAAATTCACACCCTAGTTTACCTTGTGGTAAATTGTTCATGCACCCACAGGTCAAGAAAAAAAGTAATTGAAAAGGCAAGGAGTGTTTTGGTTGTGCTTACAGTTCTTCAGCAAAAAATGTATGGACACCTACATAGGAGGGTTGGGGTGGTCACAGGTCAGGCTTGAGCTGCATGTACTGGTCTGTTTTTGACACCCAGACCTAGAGTAGCACATGATGCAGGACCTGATCCATGAGCAGGAGCCTCAAGAATTTTGCAGGAAACTTTTGGCACAAATCCCCTGTGAAACTGAAAAGCAAGCTGAAGTGATTTCCCTGCATTGAAAGGGCAACTCTTGATTTTACTTGATTTAATAGATTTCATAGACGTTAGGGCTGGAAGGGACCTTGAAGATCATCAAGTCCAGCCCCCTGCCCCAGGGGCAGGAAGTCAGCTAGGGTCAGAGGATCCCAGCAAGATAAACATCCAAACATTTCTTGAATGAGTCCAGAGTAGGTGTCTGCACCACTTCTGGAGGGAGTCTATTCCAGAACTTGGGGGCTCAGACAGTAAAGACATTTTTCTTATGTCCAGCCTAAAATGGTCTTGGAGGAGTTTATGACCATTGGTCCTAGTTTTTTCTTGGTGTGCTCTGGCGAATAGACATTCTCCCAGATCCTGATGTACACCTCGTATCATAGGCAGCCACCAGGTCCCCCCCGAGTCTATGCTTTTCTAGACTGAAGAGTCCCATGGCTCTCAGCCTCTCTTCATAAGGCCTATTGTCTTGCCTTCTGATCATGCACATGACTCCTCTGGACTCTCTCAAGCTTCTCAACATCCTTCTTGAATTGTGGAGCCCAGAATTGGGTGCAGTTCTCCAGCTGTGGCCTCACCAAGGCCAAGTACAGCAGGAGGATTTCATCCTGAGATTTACTTGAGAAGCATCTATGGATGCAAGCCAGAGTTTGGTTTCTTTACCAGCTGTGACATCACATTGGTGGCTCGTGTTCATCTTGTGGTCAGTCATGACCCCCAAGTCTCTTTCAGTCATGAAGCTAGCAAGCGTAGCACTGCCGAGCCTATAAGTATGCTGTGGGTTTTTTTCCCCTCGAGGTGTAATACCTTACATTTATCAGTCTTAAACATCATCAGGTTTGTAACCGCCCACTTACTAAGTTTATCCAAGCCATCCTGGATCACTAGCCTGTTCTCAGGTGTGGACACTATGCCCCAAAGTTTAGTGTCATCAGTGAACTTGGCCAGTGTGCTTCTGACACCAATGTCCACATTATTGATAAAGATGTTAAAGAGAAATGATCCAAGGACAGAGCCTTGGGGGACGCCACTGGTCACAGCGCACCATAATGATTCGTTACCATTGACCACTACTCTCTGGGTCTGACCTTAGAGCTAGTTTCCCAGCCATCGGACTGTGGTGTAGCCAAGATCACAGTTGGCCAATTTTTCCATGAGGACGTCATGGAACACCAGATCAAAAGCTTTTTTAAAGTCCAGATATATGACGCCAATCTCTTCTCCCTTGTCCAGGTGATATGTTACCTGGTCATAGAAGGAGATGAGATTGGTCAAGCAAGACCTACCCGTGACAAACCCATGCTGGCTATCCCTCAAGATGCTGCCCTCAGCCAGCTTATCTAGAAGGGTCTCCTTGATAATTTTCTCCAGAATCTTACTGGGGATTGAGGTCAAG
>NW_005842323.1:932386-946753 GCF_000455745.1 Alligator sinensis
AATCTGTCAGGACCAGCTGACTTGAAGGTGTCCAGCCTCTCAAGGTGATCCTTTACTAGATCAACGCCGATGCTGGGTATAAATACGCCCTCACCCTGGCCATCCCACATCTTGCTAGGCAGGGCAGTCCCATTGGACTTATGAAAGACCGACACGAAGTACCCATTAAGCAGGTTGCCCTTTTCCTGGCTGTTGGTTATCAGCTGTCCCGTATGGTTTAGCAGGGGTCCAATGTTACTCCTGCTTTTTTCCGACTCCCTACATATCTGAAAAAGGACTTTTTGTTATCCTTGATATGTGAAGCCAGATGGAGCTCGGTTACAGCCTTGGCTTTCCTGATCCACTCCCTGCAGGTATGGGCCAGTGCTGAGAACTCCTCCTTGGTGGTAATTCTAGCCTTCCATCCTTTATAAGTCTCTCTTTTGAGGTGTAGGAGGTCCTTAAGTTCCCTGCTGAGCCAAGGGGGCTGCTGTGCCCTTTTGCTATCCTTCCTCTGAGATGGGATGGCCATCCCTTGTGCTGTCAGTATTGCTCCCTTCAAGAGCAACCACTCCTCTTGGACTCCTTTTCCTGTCAAGTCGTGGTCCCTTAGGGCCTTGACAATGAGCCTCCTGAGCTTGTCAAAGTCAGCTTTCCTGAAGTTGAGGACTTCTGCATTGCTGACTGACTTGCCAGCTTTGCAATGGGTAGTAAAGGTGATCAGCTTATGGTCACTATCGCCCAGCTTCCCATCGATTCTTAGGTCACTGACTAGGTCATCCCCTTTGGCCAGTACCAGGTCCAGCAGTGCTTTACCTCTTGTCAGCCCATAGACTTCTTGAGTCAGGTAGAGCTCGTCCATGCACATGAGGCAGCTTTGCGACCGATCGGATTTGGCTGAGTGCTCTTCCCATGAGATGTCTGGGTAGTTAAAGTCTCCCATGGCAACCATGCACCAAGAGCATGCAGCCTCAGCCAGTTCCCTGGTGAATTCCTGGTCCTGCTCTTGTTTCTGGTTAGGAGGTCTGTAGTAGACTCCTACCATGATGTCCCTTGTGCCACACTCCCCACATATTTTAACCCAGAGGGACTCCAGTCGTCCTTCCTGGGTGCCAGTGTCAATTTGCAGGGATGTGTAGCTGTCCTTGACATAGAGAGCTACACCCCCACCCCTTTTGTCTACACGATCTCTCCTGTACAGGGTATAACCATCTATACCTGTGGCCCAGTCATAGGTGGAGTTCCACCAGGTCTCTGTTAACCCTATGAGGTTGTAATCATTCTTGTTTAGCAGGAGACCAGTTCCTCCTGTTTATTCCTCAAGCTCCTGGCATTGGTGTACAGGCGGGCATGTGTCCCATTGGGGGCTCTTGCCTTCTCCACAGATTGATCTGGGGCTAGGGTAGCGGTGGGTTCCCTTAAGTGCCTTAGCCTGCTGGATTTAGAAAGGTTGCCCAGTGGGCTTGCAGTGGTGGTAATTCCCCCAAGCTCCGGCAGGCTTAGTTTAAAGCCTGGTCGAGCAGGTCAGCCAGATTGCCCCTGCCAGAGTTGGTTTATCCCCATGACACGTGAAAATACTGCTGAAGAAAAAATATTTTTCTGGTGGAATGGACTGGACAGCATCAGGTATCATGGATTTTCAGTAAATTTCCTGGGGAGAGGAGATCTGTTTCTCTTGAAATTATACACTTTGGACTTTGTAGCTCAGGAACAAAATGCAGAATTCTCCAAGGAAATGCGTCACAGTACAGGGTATAACTAGATCTTTATGCAGTTGTGTTGCTTCTTTCATTAGTTATGATTCTTACAGTGTGGGTTTAAGTACAAAATGAGTTGACTTCCTGGTACGTTTTTCCTTCCTTGGATAGTGTATGCACAACAAACTATTGTGGGTAAAAATTTTTGTAGGCACTCCTTTGGGGAAAAATAGGCAGCAAATTATGAATTGTAGGTAAGGATTGATGGGCAAAACACTATCTAAGTAGTAATCCAGGCCCAGCAGCATTACTTGGGGTGGGCAAGCAGGGCACCAGCACTGGGTGCCAATTTAGTAGGGGGCACCAGAATTGCATCCCTCACCTCCATGGAATCTGTGTACAGGCAGCAGAAGCAGCCTCACAGCATTGCTCTAGACAAGGCAAGCAGACCATACCGTGGCTTTAGCAGCAGTAGCTGGGGACCGCTTTTAAGTCTCCAGGATAGATACGACTCCTGCAACCCATTCCCTCCCTCCTCTTGGAAACCCTTCCTCTGGCACTCAGGGGCACCTCCCTGCTCCCTTCCTCATTAATTCCAGCAGTGCTAGTTATGCCTCCCTTTGTCTAGTCATAGAATAGCAGACACTGGAACCTCAGTTCTGAGGTACACCACCACAGCAGTGAGGGAATTTCCTAGTACTAGAATAGGGACAATTTTGCATTTCAAAACTAAGATGCCTTGGGAGATCCATAGTAGGTAAGCTTTGCAGCTCTTGCCTGAAGCGTCATTGGCTCAAGGTAGATTATAGAATATCACTCTATACAAAATAGTTACAAAATTAAGAAGTCCAGAAGTGGATATGCCAAGAATAAAGAACTTTTAAACTTTCTGCAACATTTGCATTTGAAAGACTAAGGCTATATCTATCTATGGTAAAATTACCATACTCCTGAGTACCCTCAAACAGGCTGGACTGTTCCAGGCAGGCTGCTTTCTGAACTGGAAGCAGAGTAGCTGTGTCCACATGGTGTTGTAGATAGGGTCATTATCTTGGCCAGGCTAATTGGCACACCAATTTAGAAGACAACCTATCTGAAATATTGTAGAGGTCTTGTGGAGAGGCTGTTCTTGAGCATAATAAGGTCCAGGCAAAGGTGAAATGGTATTACGTGTCCGGTAATTTTTCCATCCAGCTTCTCAGCTCCATTGACAATTCCTGTGGTGGCTGCTGAATTCTACCATTTCCAGACAAGCATGCATGTGCACTGAACAGCCTATAGGATAGTTCACACCTGGAAGCTTTCTAGAAATAATGGAGAGCTCACTAGTATTTTCATAAAGTCATATTCCAGCCACGAGTAGGCTCAGGAGTTGGGACAGCATGCTTGGCAGAATTTTATAGGGAGAGAAACTGGAGAAGTGGTTTTAATAAGAAATTAAACCTGAACAAGTAGGTGAAGGATTTCCTGGTTTGCCCTTGCAAGATGAAATGTTGCAGTAATGCAAATTCTCCCCTAGCTGCTCCTGTGGGCTTGAGGGAAGAGGCTTGTGGGGGCGAGCAGTGCTCAGTAAATACCACTTCTGCAGTGGGCTTCAGGTTGACTTAGCCATATGGATTCTCTCTCTTCCAGGTATGTGTACCATAGCTCCAAATGGATGGTGGCTGGCAATGCTGACTCCCCAGTACCCCCACGGGTATACATCCATCCTGACTCACTGGCTTCGGGAGATACCTGGATGAGGCAAGTGGTCAGTTTTGATAAACTCAAACTGACCAACAACGAGCTTGATGATCAAGGCCACGTAAGTCAGAACCAGTGCTGACAATTGCCGTCCTAGTCCCACAGCAACCACCCCCACTTCCTTCCTCCCCACCACACCTCAGCTCCCACAAAATGACATTGCTTCTCAGACATTCTGCTGTGGGTAAATGGATATAGCCATTCCACATGGAGCTGTAGAGTTCTCTTGCCTGGCTCTACTACTTTCACCCTCAGATACTGCTAATCCATAAAGCTGTAAACGCTTCTCTCTCTGCCTGTTCTCCATTTGGGATGGGAGTTCAGTTTGGTGATGCAGCTTATAACAGGAAGAAGACTTTCATATACAGTTGTGAGATGTGGATAAAAACAGCACAATTTTGTAACAAAAGGCATTAGTCTTGAGGGTCCTTTATCCCGTCTTCAACCAACCTTGTGTGATAATTAGGACAGTGTGAGTAATGAGTAATAATAAATAACTACTAGTAACTATAATTATAATAGTTATAGGAATACTACATCCCAAAGAAAAATAATTTCTTTGTTTTTTCTTTCTTTCCTTCAAGATAATACTACATTCAATGCACAAGTACCAGCCCCGAGTTCATGTGATCCGTAAGGATTTTAGTAGTGATCTGTCTCCTACAAAGCCAGTGCCTGCAGGTGATGGAGTGAAAACTTTCAGCTTCCCTGAGACTGTCTTCACCACAGTGACAGCATACCAAAATCAACAGGTAAAGCTATGCCCCAGGCAACCATTGGCCCCTTCATTTGCAGTATTTGATTCTGTACTTATAAAAATATCAGCAAGTTATTCAGACAAGGTTATTTGGGGAGATGTGATATCTTTTATTAGACCAACTAGATAGTTGGAAAAATTGTTTTTGCAGGCTTTTGGGCACTGCCTGAAGAAGGGTGTTTATGCCTGAAAGCTTGCAAAGAACAATTTCTCCAACTATTTAGTTGGTCCAATAAAAGATATCACATCTACCCAAAGAATTTTGTCTGCCTAAGTCCTTAGACCAACATGGCTACAACCAACAACCCTAAAGCATGTTATTTATGCCTCTGTGAGACATTTCATTCTCCAACGAAGATTGCTCAAGAAATAAATACAGACAGGCTATGCAAAAAGGGTTTTTTTGTTTCTTTTTTTTGTCTCTGTTTTGCAGTAGGATGATAATGACCTTCTGGTGCTCTGCTGGAAAATCCTTGTGGAGACAAGGGGCCAGATTCTATTCCAAATATTCAACATGTAAGTGGAATTAGGTGCCCAAGTGTGATCTTCATATTCCACCCTGCTCTAGTCCCTGAAAAGCTGTTAATACAAAAGGTGAACAGATCCTCCTTCACCTCACTGCTTTTTTGTGACTCAGTCTTAAAAGAAAGATGACAGTGTGCTACAAAAGTAGATGTATTGATTGATTTTTAGGGACTTGAACACGATGGGATAGAATTGCACTTAGGCACCCGAGTTCACTTAGATGCCTAATAGGTGACTGTGGCAGGGCATAGGTTTTGCTTGCCACTTCAAATGGTTGAGCATGATGCAGAACAGCTTGCAGGTGGGAGCAGACCCAATCAGATGTTCACATGGTGGTCAGGAGGCCGCCTGATTGGTGGAGATGCTGGGGCATCTGGGTATAAGACCAGGCCCTGAGACATGAATGATGCGTGCCCACCCCCGGAGGCTGGGGTGGGGGAATGGTGAGCTCTCACAGGTGGTGGTGGTGGCAAGCAAGGAGCTCCCACAGGTCGCCACAGTGGTGTTGGTGGTGCGGGGAAGTGGCGAGCACCGACCAGCAGTCAGTGACCACCCGCATATGCCTCCGGCAGTGTCAGCGGCAGCCACCAGCAATCAGGGACCACCCGCAGACTCTGATGGCAGTGTCAGTGATGAGGGAGGGTGGCGAGTGGTGACTGCCTGCAGGCAATGCTGGCAGTGTACGTGGTGCTTTTCACATGGGGTGCACTGCCAATCTTAAGGGGTGCACGTGCACCTGCATGCACCCCCTATGTGTTGGGGAATGCTGCTGGAGTAACATTGCCTGGCTGGAGGATCCTGCTCCCAGAACATCTGGAGGTTAAGCTGAGGAACTATGGGGATAGAGGAGGTTCCTGGTCCTAGGGAATGACCTAAAACTACACCAATCTGGGGAGGATGGTTTGGTGGGGCTGCCTGTGGCAGGGCAGTTTCCAAGAAATGCCACACCTGTGACTCCCTAGTGAAAGGTATCAGTCGCTGGAAAGTCTCAGCCTTGCTGCCTTGTGGGTGACCCTGTGGAGGAGAAAGGCTTGGGGATCACACCTTGACAGAAAAGCACAGGGCCTAGGCTCTTTGAGTGGGGCCTGAGGTAGGATTCAGGGTGATAGAAGGGGGCCTGAAATGAGGGCCAAGGCCCACAGAGTGAGGCCTGAGGTCCAAGGGGTGTAAGACAGCAGTCCAGTGAAGGGCAGGGTAGAAAACCGAGTGAGGGGGCAGAGTAGAGGCCCTGATGAGAGGGGCATGTGGCCAAGGTAAATCTGAAGACACCTGAAGCCAAGTTTGGGCCTGAAGCTGTGTGTGGCCCAGGAATGGTGTTGCCCTGTGGGGTCAGGCCAGCTCTCAGGATCTCAATATTGCACTATTAGACAGGAGGGTGTGAACCAATTGCACATATACAAACACACACACTACCAGCTCAGGCACATACACATCTAAACCAGCCTAGGCACATGCATACCTATCATCAATTCAATCACATACACTATACACCCCAAAAGTTAGACACAGATCAATAATTCGTATACCTTGCACACAATGACACACACACACATTTTTTTTTTTATATATATATATATATATGGACATCACATCTCTGAAAATATCCAGGTAAGTAACTTCCCCAAATACTTGCATTTCCAAGGAAACTTTTGGATAACATGGAAAAAGATCTTTAAAAGGAAACGGTGGATATTGCTTATCCCTAAACATATTTCTTTGGATTAAATCTGTTGTATTTACTTGGGAATTCAATACATCAAAATTGGCCACAGTCAAGCTATCAATATTGGTGGGGGCAGATAAGTGGTGGCAAGGAGGAGACAGCCAGGAAAGAAACTGAGGCAGAAACTTGGCTACTCAGAGGAAAAGGAAAAGGCAGTGGGGATAAGACAGTGGCAAAGAAACGGGGGTTTGGAGGCAGAGAGGAGCTCAGGACAGGTATTGGAGGTGGTGGTGAGCCAGAAGCAGGAGAGGAAGAAATGAGACAGAAGTTAGAGGGGTGAGGAGCAGATTGGAGCAGGGCCAAACCATACTGAAGCGTAACCCAACTTAGAGGCCCAAATAACAGTTTTATTATACAGACAACACACTACACAGCCCCATGAAGTTATTGGTTCTCTCACACACACACACACACACAATGGCAGCAGGAGAAAGACTCAGTGGAAGGGCTGGAGTCCAGGTAGGGAAGAGAAGCAGAGTCCAAGTCCTTGGTTGAAGGGGGCGGGGGGTGGGATTGCTACCTATCCAGGATGGAAAGGGGACTGGAATGGCAACAGAAACTAGCTTGAAAAAAGGAAAAACCTGATAAAGTGTCCTCCCTAGAAAGGAAAATCTGATTTGCAATTTGTTTCTGAAGGATAGAGGGTTTAAAATCAAGGCAAGAAAAAGTAAAAAATATCATTTTGCTTGGACATTTCTACATGTAGACATCAGTATCATAAACTCAATGACAAATTAAATCTTCAAGAAAAATAAAAAAATTTGCAGTAAGTGACAACTCCATCTCATTATAATACAAAACATTCTTATATTAATGATTCTAACACTTTCAAGCAGTAGCACTAAATTCCTATTGAACTTTCTGGGCCACTGAAAGGATACTTTCTCTTTTGTGGGGAGTTTATAATCCCGTCATGTTACCTAATCGTCTGAAAATTATATATGTTGGGAAATCAAAGGAAGAGAAAAGAAAGCCTGAAAACAAGCACAGAATAAGTGCCGAGACATGCAGAGCCCCAGTCTTGGGGCACACTGCTCCCCAGCCAGCTTCTCTATGGCTGACTGGGGCACAGTTTGCCTTGAGATGAGGGCTCCACATGCCTCAGTGTGGGGGCTCTGCAGTGGAGCCCTTGCAGTGAGGCACGCAGACAAAAGGAGCAGCCAGCCCAGAGCTGTTCCCTTGTCTTGAGGCACACTGCACCCCAACCAGCCAGGGAGTGGCTGGCTGGGGGTGCATCATGCCTCAGTGTGGGGACTCTGCAGCACAGACACATGGAAGCAGACAACCCTGGGCTTTCTGCCTGGTCCCGTCTCCACATGCTGCTCCCTGGTTGGCTGGAGCACAGAGGTCTTAGTGCAGGGGCTCTGTAGAGCAGAGACAGGGGAGCCTCCATCTCTGCATTTGTCCTGGCACACAGCAGTTTGGTGTGCTTTGCACCACTCCTTTTGGCAGGGTTTTGTTTTTTTACCAGGAAATCTGAGTAGCAAATTTTGCCCCAGCACTGCAATTTAGCAGCGAGGGGCATGGTGTAACATGCAATATATGTGGTTTGTGGTGCTGCAAAGGTTTGTAGTTCCACAAAGTACACATACCTGCACATCTAGATCTGGTCTTCATGGCTGCAAAACCTATAAATCTGTAACCCGGGCGGTACTCCAAGAGGTACCCCCTCTCCAATTGAAGGGATCAAAGCAGGTGCACAAGCGCTGTGGGAGGTGTAGGGACTCTCCTCTCCCTTAGAGCAGAGCCAGACAACCACTGGGGACTTAACCATATACCTTTTAATGAGGGAACAATACTGGGAAAATAACAGGCATAAATCAGGGGCTATAGTGGACACCACAATGCCGCAAGGGGGCAGGATTCAACAAAGGTTAGACACTTACAATCACTGACAAAAGACAGGGTTAACAAAATATAAAATACAAACAGCAGAGCAAACAATACTGGTTGGGGGAATATAAAAAGGCACAAAATACAAAATGTCAAAGGACAAGGAAATATAGGGCCTAGGTACCCGAAGGGGAAGAGCACAACGGCCCCTTTCCATTGCAAGATTTGCTTCTTGCTAGCTTGCTCACCCCAAGTCATCCAGCTGGGACTTGAATTCAGATCTCCCACATGGTAGGCAGAAACACTACCACATAGCCACCACTAGTAGCACTGCTCTAAGCTGCTAGGGGTCTTGACCTTCCTGGAGCCCTGGCCTCACGTTGAGCTGCCTGGCCTCTGATTGGAGGAGCTGGAAGCTGAGCTGGGAACCTCTCAAGTCACTGCTCAGATCCTTGCTGGAGCGGGAAGCCTTTCCTGCTAACCACAGCCTCTCATAGGGGATCCTGGAGCCCAGTAGGAAGCCTCTCCTGCTGGCCACACGCCCCCCTGCCGAGGGTCCAACTGCTGCCTGCAGGTCCCACTCCTTCAGGCTCTTCTGGGGCAACTGCTCCTGCCCCGCTGGTTCAGCTCTTTGAAGCTCCTTCCTCGTGGTCCCTCACTACTCTCTTCCCTGAGTCAGCGGCGCTGCCCCTGTTATCCCCCTCCAGGTGACCCAAGGGGCCAATCAGGGGACATGGAGGGTGAGTCTCTGGGTCCTGATTGGTGAGGAAAGGGAATCCCAGTCCTCAAATCATCTTTCACCCCTTCAAAACCCCTGGGCCAAATCATTACCAGATTGGTGAGGAAAGGGAATCCCAAGTCCTCCAATAATCATATTTTGCCCTTTCAAAACCCGTAGGCTAAGTCACCACCAGCCAACCTGTCACAAATCTGTAATGGTTTGTGTCACATCTTGCCTACTAAGGCCCTCTGAGGGCAGTTTCTCTGACCCTTAAGTCCTCCACCTACTGCGCATGGCCCTGTGCATTTGCAGCACTCTGAAGTTGGGATACAAAGCTTGGCCATTTGCCAGGGACTCTGGGTGGGTTTGTGGTAGGAATTGAGTAATTTAGAAACCCACTCTATGTCACCTCCTTGAGCTTTCTTCAGCCAAGACCTGAACTCAAACCAGAGCTTTCATGAAGAGCCTGACATGTTTAGGAACATTTCCTTCATTTTCTAGCTGAGGTGAGAAGTGCAAGAACATGTGATTCTTGGGAGAGAAAGCAAAGGTGCCAGAAATCACAGCCTGTTCTTGGGAGGTCTGTAGTCTGGCGCTGCAGAACGCAAGGCACAGGTCCTACCCTTTGATATATTAATCCAAGGTAGTATAGAGGAGGAATTACACAAGGCTGCTTACGGACCATGGAGCCATAACTCATCTGGTATGAGGTGCAGCTCCCACAGCTGGCATTTGCTATTGCTGTTTACATTCACTCCCACACTCAAGTTCTCTTCACCCATAGAAAACTGCCAAACACAAACAGGGTCTTTGCAATGAAAATGAGACAAGGAAACTGCTTAGACCAGCTCTGAGTAGACAGGAATAAGAAGCCACTGGGAGGCAGAGCTGAAAAAATAATCTCCTTATGCCTGGGACTGCCATGGGTTTTAGATTGTGGTCTACTGCCACCTGCACAGGCCTGATGCAACTATCCAAGACTGCAAGATACAGCTGGAAGCAGATTTGACAGTGATGAGACACTGACAGCCCTTGTCCCCCTGCTTTATCTGTATCAGGTTAGGGTGCTTTTGGTGTTTTTGACAGGGTTAATACTGTAAATTTAGGAATAGGTTAGACAAGAACTTATATAGGATAGTTTTGATAGGGATAATCCTGTTTTGGGAAGGGAGTTAGATTAGATGACCTCTGGAAGTTCCTTTCAGACCTATGACTCCATGTCTCTAAGGCAATAGCTTTCAATTTGTAGTCCCTGGACCCCTGAGGGTCCACACAGACTATTTCTAAAAGTTCTGCGAAAGATGACTATGATCAGTCAAAAAGGATATGAATATGCTTAGTTACAATTCAAAGGGGGCCACACCTCCATTCAGAATTTCCAAAAGGTCTGTACCTCCATTTGAAATTTTTTAGGGGCCCACAAATTAAAGTTTGAAAACCACTGCTCTTTTATGACTTTTGCAGTTAGTGAGTGAACAGGCTCCAAGATGGGGTGGGGAAAAATATAAAAAGATGAACACCTGCTGCTGAGACAAGGGATAGGCAAGGGTGGTAGGAGGGGGAGATGTTGGGCTGGGGACAGATGGAGAGAATAAGAGCAACTATAGCCATGCCCACATTAGGGGGTTTTGGCATTCCAAAAAGTCATTAAAGGGTGTGATTATTTTCCCCATGATTGTATTGGCAATCATTTAGATGTATATCCTGCCTGAGAATGGGGGAAGAGGACAGGTGAGGGGAGGCAAAGAGAAATGTGCCACCCTCACTGAACACACGATGGCTCTAAGTCAGTGATTCTCAAACTGTGGGTGGCAACCCCAAATGGGGTTGCAACATTAGCAAATAGGGTCATGGGGGTGAGGAGATGTGGGTTGGGAGTGAGGGGCCATACTGAGGAAATAGGGTCATGCTGAGGAAGCGGGGCTATAAGTGGGGTCACGAGGAGGAATAATTTGGGAAGCACTGCTCTAAGCACAGAATACCACGAAGTGGAGTTCAGTAGGGTTAAGAGGGAGGGTTGAAAAACCCTTCTTATTACAAAACAATCTTAAACCCTACCTGATTCTTCATGAATGATCCTTCAGTGGCATTAGGGACCCCATTTTATTGGGAAAAATGTCTGTGGAAACAATAATCCTCAAAGGGAATTTGCAAAACACCTTTCACAGACAAGTCTATGAACTTCACTTCATTAATCTACTTAATGCAAAAAATCATGGTCTAAATATAGACATTGGATTATGACACACTATAACCTGCCTAACATCTGACTCCTCAGGTAACCTCTCCACTTTTTACCAGCTATGTTCATTCCCTTTTCCCCTCCCTCCCCACTCCTGTCCCTTGTCCTTTGACTACAGCTACATTATTTTCCCCACCTGTTCCACACCTACTGACTAACTCAATTTACATTTGAACTGGCTGGCTTTCTTGCATACATACTGGCCTGTAGCTGCTTTACTACTCCATCCAGGAAAAGCAGAGACCAACTGCAGATGCTTCCTCTGCCTGCCCAAGGGTTTTTTTACCTGAAGGCTTGCAAAGAAGAATTTTTCCAACTATTTGAGTTGGTTTAATAAAAGATATCAGATTTACCCAAAGAACCTTGTCTGTGGAAACTATATTAACCTGCTAGCAAACCTGCCAAAGGGTTCCCTCTACTGCAGTTCCACATTCAAAAATTCAGATTTCTATAGGCACTAGTTCCAGGACAGCTGCAAACCCAAGTAGCAGAAGTTAAGTTCACAACTCCCACTTTTCTAGAAGCGGAATTCCAGCTTGGAGGTCACTATTCAGCAGATGTGCTGGATCCCAATAGATATAAAGCACCTGTGATTGTCATCTAGCTTAGCTGTCTTCTTTTTAGCTGTGATGTCAGAGAACTGAAGCTCTAATATATTTCACTTCTAGAGATGTGGTTGTCTGAAGCAGATGGAGGGAAGTTGACCTTGCTAGGACTCCAGCTGATCAGTTCTAGAAATGGGTAGGATAGGGCTTCTACACTGGCCTCTTTCACCAGCATCAAATTTAGGTTAAAAAAATATAGTAGGAAGGGAGATCCTTAACAGGTGCTGACTCAGACCATCTTTTTCTGTGTTAAAAGGAAATAAATAGGTCCTTAAGACCAGAAGACTTCAGTGGGCAGCCAAGTTCTGTGTAGATTTATGGCTGTTTTGCCTAGATAATGGGGGACTAGGTACTGCTCTCTGAAACCTGTGCTCTGTGGTTGCTGTTGGATTTTTCCTTAACATGGTTTGGGGAGTGAGTTAGTAGGAAATAATGAGGTGTTGGGTAAAGAGAAGCAGGAGAGGCACTGCAAATAAAATCCAAAAATAAATTGTCTGGTTCTTAACTTTCCTTTGCAGATTACCAGATTAAAAATTGACCGAAACCCTTTTGCTAAAGGATTCAGAGATTCTGGGAGAAACAGGTAAGAAGAGTTTATTTATCTTATGGATTTGGTGTTTAAAACAATGGAGGCTTTGGTCCCCAATAAGGGCTACAAGGTGTCACTCAAATGGAAGTCGACCTAATCACCTTAATACTTTAATATCTCTAAAATGGTATTCTTCTTCTTAAATAATTGGATTTTTGTAGCAGATAGAATAGTAAGGCTGGAAGAGATGTCACAAGGCCATCTAGGTCAGCCTGTGCTCAAGTTAGGATCATCCTTGACTAAGGCATCCCAAACAAGTATCTGTTGAACTGGCTTCTGAAAATTTCCAGGCATCCTGTTCAAATGCTTGACCATCCTTCTAACCACCAACCTAAATTTCCTTTGTTGAAGCTTTAGGGCATTGCTCCTAGCCGTGTCCCCTACAGCTACAGAGAAAAGCCCATCTCCAGCCAGCCTCTCTATAATCACCCTTCAGGTATTTTGAACACTGTTATCTAATCCCCTCTCAGTCTTCTCTTCTCCAGACTAATTAACTATAGCTCTTCCAGCCTTTCCTTGTAAGTCATGCTCCATGGGCCTCTAATAATTCTTGTCACTCTCTGCTGGACTCTCTCCAATCTGTCCATATCATTCTTGAAGTGTGGGGCCCAAAACTGGATACATTACTTTAGGTAAGACCTCACCAGTGCTGAGTAGAGCAAAAGAATCTCTTCCCTTGATTTGCAGGTGACACTCCTGCTAATATGGCCCAGGCCTATTTTGCAACAAGAACATACTGTTGGCTCATATTCAGTTAAGGTCCACAGTAATCCAGATCCTTCTCTGGAGTACTGCAGCCTACCCAGGCATTCCCTACTCTGTATTTGTGCACGAAATTATTTTGTCCTAAGTGCAGGATTTTGCATGATGTCCTTCTGAGTTTCATCTGGTTGATTGTGGACCATTTTTCTGGTCAATCCAGGTCATTCTGGATCCTAGCTCTACTCTCCAGAGTGCCTTTCCTTATGTTTCACTCATTGCTCCACCATATTCCTTTCTATTACACTTTTCTATGTCCTGTTAAGTCCCAGAAAAGCATTTTGCTTAGCTAATACAGAGTTTCAGTAGATGGAAATAGCTATAGACTAGTTATCCGAGAAATCAGGAACAGCTGTTTTTCTTTGCTGGGAAAGGTCTCTTATGTATTGGTAGTGTCAACTGAAAATGTTGTTCAGGTTAGCCAGACTAAACAGATCTAGTTCTTTCAGTGTTTTCTCAGAAATCGGTTCTGTTCTATTGTTCTTCAGTGAATTCCCTCCAGTTCATAAATGTTCTTCTGGTATTATGGTGCAGAACTCTATGAAATCTTGGTCAGGCTTTGTGACATTATGCCCCAAACTGCAGCTATTCATCTTGCTACTGTATTAGATTTCAAACTCCCATCTAATTTTCTGTTCACTGTTTCTTTTATGTGTCTTTCTGTTCCACTGCTTCCAAGAATATTTTTTTTTGTCCATTTTGTATATAAAGCCAAAAAAAATATATTTTCCTTGAAGTATATTTTCCCAAGTAAGTCTTAGTTTGCATTATCTGGCACACTATGAAATCTCTCTAGATTCTTTTGCATTATCTTTTTCTAAGGTTTGCAACACATTTCTACTTAGTATCATCTACAAAGTGCATTGTTCTGTTTTTCATTCTAAGTCTTTAATTATTATTATTTATTACTTTTATTGTAGTATAATATACATGGGTTATACAAGTAAAGATACTGTAAAAATATACTGCATTTTTTTTCAAAAATAGATGACAAATTTTAGACCTAGATTGACTGACAATTTGGGAAATGTAAATTAAAGCTGAGGTCACATAAAGACATGGCAAATAATGCATAGCATAGTAAAGGAAAATTTGACTTTGCTCTTTTTTTTATAATTGGAGCATGCCAGAAACCAAAATTTCTGTTCTAGAGCAGAATCCAACATGTTGGGGAGGGGGGGGGGGGGGGGGGGG
>NW_005842323.1:946763-948040 GCF_000455745.1 Alligator sinensis
ACCAAAAAGGCATGTTTTGTTTTAATAATACTGACTTGTTTCATCTTGATCATTCAGATTACTTTTGTTTCAAACGTTTATGCAAAAGGAAATAAATATGTATTAAATGTTGATATTACCATTATATTTGAGGAAAAGAAAAGTGAAACAAGTCTGTTCATAGGTCTATCTCCAGCAGAAGCACATTGCCACTATGGGTGGCATTCTGTTCCCTTCCGGTTTATCTAAGTGTCCAGATTTGGTTATCTAAATAGTATTTTCAGTATTTACAAGCATAGAGGAATTATATTCCTGGATGTATAGCCCTGACCGTGTGAACAATTATGTAGATTTGTAATTATGTAGAAGATAACAAAGTGAGAGAACAATTCCATTTGAGCATGCACTGAGTCACTGCCTCTGGCTTGTGCTCTCTTTTCTGGCCCACACATTTCCTATAGAACTCTCATGGCTGCCCAGGAGGCTAGCTTCAAAAGGAAGCACTGGAAAGATTATTGGGTACTACCTGATGTGTAATGAAAGTGGTGTGCTGGGAAGTCGGAGAAACAATCCTCCTTTGACTGAACACACATCTCCAGGTTCTTTGCCTTCCTAGTGGAATGTTCTAGACAGTTAGCTATAAAACTTGGTGCTTTTCTTCCCCCTGTTCCTAAGTCTCAACTCGGTAGACTTGGATTTTGGCCAACCCCACTTTGAGGTGCCTACAGCTACTACCCATCCACAAGGAGTGTGTGTGTGCATATACATAATCATACATGTATGCAGGACTACCAGGTCTAGGAACAGAATTCCTCTGGGTACATATGTGCCAACAATGCCAGGTAGATGATCAAAAAAGGCCACTTAGAAAACCAGGAAGGAACAGAATGCCACCTTATTTATCCACAGAAAATAGGCCTGAAAGGGCCCTCTGGGCCATTGAGTCCAGTCCCCTGCATTCATAGACAATTGTTAACTGAGGAATTCCCAAAGGCAGCACTAAACCCTCACTTACAGATACCAGGAGCAGCATCTGAAACAGAAGAACACCCCATAACATGCCATATCTAAAAGCCAGGGAGATGAGGGTACTGGCAAAGCTTGACTGATTTAATATATGCTCTGAAGAGAACCATGCCTCACACTACAGAAGAAGGAAAGCCCTCAACTATCTGTGCCAGTCTGACCTAGGGGGAAAATCCCTTTTGGACCCTGGACTTTGCAATTAGTCCAAAACTGCATTGAAATGAGAGATTTTGACTTTATTCTCTCTCTCTCTCTCTCTCTCTCTCTCCCTC
>NW_005842323.1:948071-951074 GCF_000455745.1 Alligator sinensis
TTGCCATAGTCCTGCAAAACACTAGGCTTTGAACCTCATTTTCAATTGGTAAACTGTTCCATCAATTTCTTGACTGGCTTTACTCATAATAAAGCAAGGGGATGTTCAAAGAAATTGAAACGTTACCAGTAAAACTCATTGCTGTGAGTTCTCTCTGAAGCAGAAAACTTGGTAAGATTGAGAAAGGCTTGGATGTTTGCAGGTATTTAGTAAACTTTTGAGAATAACCAAAATTATTTTAAGGTATGCAGATAACTTTGCTTCTAGTTAAGGCTGCTCAAGGACCTAAGAAGAGTTAGGCTGCTATTGATTCCCTGGTGTTTCTATATGCACTAAGCATGTTCCAGCTAAGTACTGCAGAGACTGAACAGAGATATACAAGTTTTCCTCGCTTTATATGGGTTCTGTATGTTCAAATTGACTCTTATGCGATGACCCTTTTTATACCAAAAATTCCTTATATGCAAGGTAAAGTCACTCTTATGCGATCAGTGTGGTAGAAACCCACAGTCAGCTGCTTTGTGCAGTGAACTGTGGGAGTAATGTTCACTAAAATAGTCTCCTGTGTGCATCTGTGCTCCTTGCTCATTGTCTGTGACACATGTTTCTGTAGTTGTCATCCCCATTATGGTAATATTCACCACCACCCTGTGTTTGTGTACTTTTTGTACTCACCAACAGCAGACAGTATCTTGTAAAAGTGGTAGAAATGGGTCTGGTGGTCAGTACAATTGAGGTCTTGGAATGTATCCATATTTGTTACATTGTAAAGTGGATTCTCTTTATGTGAATTTGAGTTATGCACCGTTTTCCAGGAATGCATGTACAGCATAAAGCGAGGAAAACCTGTAATGGCTGCTTCCAGCTGTGGCAAGGTACTGTGGTGCTACTTGCCACAACTGGGAGAAGGGAGGTTCTCTCAGGTGATTGCAGGGCTTCCTCTGCCAGCACCCAGGTAATGAAGAGGAGAAAACAGCCTAAACTGAATGCAAGGAGGTAGTTGGACTGAATGGGCCAGAGGACTGGACAATGAAGGGAGTTGACTGTGAAAAGAAACTTGATAGGGCAACTGGGATTAGATACTGGCAGTATATGTGTGTAGAGACTGGGACTGGGGACTAGGTGTAGGGGAAATCAGGGTGGAGAGGAACTGGAAGCCAGCAAGGAGGCAGGAGAATGAAATGGAACAGGGAACTAGTAAGGACAATCTGAGACTGACTTTGCAAGAAACCTGAAGAAGTCTAGTGATTTGCAAGACAGTTCTAATGAGGAGTCAAAAATTGGGACCAAGGGGACAAGTATCGTGGGACAAGGAGACTCAGTTGGACTTGGGAGCCAGGCAGAACCTGGGGGAGACGGGTAAGAGTATGACAGGATGAAGAGCCCAGGCAGGGGATACAGGGGCTGCACCTGGCTAACCAACAGGATTCACACAGTAAGCCTGGTGTGGGAGAGGGCTAGGGGTGTAAATAGGCACAGAAGAAAAGATAAACTGGGCCAGAGAGAGCAGGAAGGATTAAGAATGGCAAGGAGCAGGCCTGATTGGAAGCATTGGCACAGGGTCCACAAACACCAGAGTAGACTCTTTCCAGAGCCCAGGCTAGAACCCAAGATTCCTGAGTCTCTATATTCTTACCTTGCAACAAACAGCCATGAAATCCACTAAGAAAAGGTGTATGTATTCTATTCCCCTGGTGTGACTGATCCACTATGAGGCTGATTCCCTACCACACTGCCAGTTACTCTGTTAGCTCAAGTGGACGAGATTTGTGTTGTGCATCTGCATCTTGGCATCTTTACTGTAGCGTTGGGGAACACGAACCATAATGTGATGCTACAGTGCAGTAGTAATGAGCTACTGTACAGTAGTGTCAGAAAAAAGTGTGGGGATGCTTGGTAGTATTTGGTTATGCATGTACTAACTGACTGCACAGTAACAACTATACAGTTCACAACTCATACAGATACAGCCTGTAGGAACCAATGTGATGGAATTAATTTTTTTTTTATGAACTGTAAAATTAAGCAACAAAGAACTCCATTAAAAGAAAAAGCTGCAACATGAAGCACTCAGAAATTAAGAATTGCTAGAATTGAGGTTGTCTGTCTGCCCCCTTGTTTGCATGTCTCATGGTACGGTCTTAAATTATGAAGTCATGTATATGTGAATTTCCCAGGACGACTACCTTGTTCAGTATGTAGGATGAAGATTATTCGGTTAATGAACAGCTGTTCAGTAGTTTCAGCAGACTGGTGAACCCTGTTCCAGTAGCTCTTCAAGAGAGGGTGTCCATGGGGACTATTTGGTTCTAGTGAGGCCACAGCTGGAGTACCCTTTTCAATTTTGGGCCCCCCACTACAGAAAGGATACGGATAAATGGGAAAGAGGACAGTGGAGGGCAATGAGGTTAGGCGGTTGGAGCACATGATTTAGGAGAGGCTGAGGGAACTGGGCTTAGTGGGGACTCTTGCATGTGCTCCAATGCATTCTGATTAGATTAATGATTAGGGCAGCCTACGGGCTAAAAGGGGAGCATATAAAAAGTGGAAACAGGGAGAGATTACCAAAGAGGAGTATACCTCCTCTGCTCATGCTTGTAGGGAGGCAGTTAGACAGGCCAAAGCTATCATGGAGCTGAGGATGGCATCCCAAATTAAGGATAACAAAAAATTGTTTTTTAGATATATAGGGAGTAAAAGGAAGGCCCAGGGTGGAATAGGACCCCTACTAAATGAGCAGAAGCAATTGGTGATGGACAGGGGGGACAAGGCTGAACTCCTCAATGAGTTCTTTGCCTCAGTGTTCCTAAGTGAGGGGCAAGACAAGTCTCTCACTGGGATTGTAGAGAGGCAGTAGCAAGGCGCCAGACTGCCATGTGTAGACCCTGAGATGGTGCAGAGTCACTTGGAGGAACTGGATGCCTTTAAGTCGGCAGGCCCGGACGAGCTCCATCTGAGGGTGCTAAAGGCACTGGCTGACGTCATTGCACAGCCACTGGCGGG
>NW_005842323.1:952322-954287 GCF_000455745.1 Alligator sinensis
GCCCTCTTTCCTGCCTATGCAGGGGGTCGGACTCGATTGATCTATTGAGGTCCCTTCTGACCCTAACATTTATGAATCTATAAGTCTGCTGGAGCATTCTAATATTATAAAAGCATAAGTCTGGCTGTCTGTAATGCTTTATTCGCACTCTGGCTGTTTTCATCAGCCAATCAATCAGAGTGCTCCAAGCATGGGGGAGTGCCGCCATTATTCCGAAGCCGCACTGAGGACTGGACAGAGGGTGGGGGGGGCAAGGCCAGCACTACTGGCCTTGGCTCCCCCACTCCGCTCCCTGCAAGAGGCAGAACAGCAGCAGCATGGGGAGTTAGGTAGCAGCACTCCATCCCATCCCATCCTCCTCCTCCCTCCCCATCATTCTTGATGGTCAGTTGGCTAGTTCTAATATTATAAAAGCCTTAGTCTGTCTGTCTATAATGCCTTATTTGCACTCTGGCTGCCAAGATAGCCAATCAGAGTGCTCTACATAGACAGACACAGAAGGTAGAGCACTGCCATGACAGTGGGGACTCTGGCAGGCCAGTAGGGGGTGCTCCTGCATTGAGCCACCTACCTCACTGCGCCACCGACCACCTTCCAGGCTCTGAGTGACTCCCTGGGGGCACCTCATGTCTGGCTGACCCCCTTCCTGGAGCATACCCACAAGCCTGGGGGTAATGCTGCCACCACTCAGAATCTGGATTAATCTGGGAACCGTGCCTTCTGGGAAACACAGGCCTAATAGTCCTTGAGGATACTTGAGCCACTGCAAGAACTCGGGGTGCTTCCCTCAGTCTGAAGCACAAATAGTGATGTCCCTTAGTCAGCTGAACCAAGGGGACCCCAAGCCATAATCTAGACCTTCTCCCAGTAAGTCTCCCATGCTAGGTGCAAAGGATAACTTTATTGGTTACAAGGAGTACATCTGGAATAGGGTACAGGGTAGAGCAATATCAAAGAAATACCTTAGAGCAAACAGTGGCATGGTAGCTTTTGATCATGCATCTGAGTTACTGCAAGCTATATATCTAGTTAGATCTCAGGTAGTTTACTCACAAGTGTCACCCAGAGGCAGGTGGAGATTCCCTCTGGAGGCAAGCAGTTCGCTGATCATGAGTTTCAAGACAGAGTTTCAGATTCTCTCTGAGAGTTCTCACCATGGCTACTGTCCCTCCTCTTGGGCAGTCCTTCACTTATGTAGACATTATGACCTCATTTACCTGATCCATTGAAGACCAGCAACCGTTGGCTAACAGCCAACCAATTTGAAATGAATCATTAGTTGCTGGGTAAACTGGCAGTGTCTTTAGCCCCCTCCCAGTCACGTTGGCATTGCTTAGAACAATAGGGAGTTTAAGCCCCATACGCAGGTATGTGGTGCCAGTCTTGTAGGCAGAGGGAGCAGGTTTTCCCCCCCTCACTCAGGAATGTATCCAGCTCGGGTTACAAGTCAGGGTTGCCTGAAGAGGTGGGGCAGAGGAGTCTGCCCTTTGCAGTGACAATTGTCAAATTGAGCTGAGGAGAGACAGAGATGGTATTCTGCCACAGGGACTCTCCTGCTCCTTTCAGGCAGAGGAGGATGGCAGAGACTGAAGTTCTGCCAAAATGGAGGGGATGGAGTGGGTGGGTGAGTCCAGTGGTGCTGGCCCCGCCCCACCCCCCCTTGTGTGCTTCTTGGAGCCGGGGGCTGGCACCTGCCCCTCCTAAGAACAGAGGGAAGGGAGGGTAGCAGAAAGGGGAGGGGAGGTTACTGGTGTCTGTGCCCTGCCACAGCTGCAACTGCAACCACCGCTGTGACTAACACTGTGGTCACTGGCTCCAGCCTGAAGTGGTTTGGGGAGGTGGGGAGTGGCCCCAGCCCTGGCCTGAAGGGGATGGGGGAGGTGGGGAGCAAAGCAGTCGGGGGAGGTGGGGAGCGGTCTTGACCGCAGCCTAAGGTGGGAGGGGGGCTGGACACAGACCCCTGTC
>NW_005842323.1:954318-955019 GCF_000455745.1 Alligator sinensis
TTCGCCCCCCCCCCCTCCCCGCCCTCCCAATCATTCTTGATGGGCAATTTGCTAGTTCTAATCAGAAAGCTCCAGTGTGCTGCAGCCTCTTGTGTATTCAGCATCCCTGCATTTCAAAATGGTGGTAGGGGTGCTTTAGTTAAAGCATCCCCACCATGGATGCTTTAACTAACCCCAAACCTAGGATGCTGAATACACAAGACACTGCAGGTGTTTAAATTTAGAATGGCTCCTGGGAACTGCTCTAATCAACAAGCCCACCTCCAAAAAGCATGGTGCTATACTGTTCTCAGTGGTGGCAGATGACAGAACAAGGAGCGATGGGCTCAAATTGCAGCAAGGGAAGTTTGGGTTAGATATTAGGAAAACCTTTCTCAGTAGGAGGGTAGTAAAACACTAGGACAGGTTACCCAGAGAGGTGGTGGAATCTCCATCCTTGGAGGTTTTTAAGACCTAGCTAGAGAGAGCCTTGGCTGGGATGATATATATTTGGAGATGGCCCTACTTTGCATAGGAAGTTGGACTAGATGACCTCCTGAGGTCCTTTCCAACCCTGCTTTTCTGATTCTATGATTGTAGATGGGCTGCTCTCATTTCAGCATGGCTGTGAGCCTAAGTGAACTTACCCCATCCCTGCTGAAATCAGAGCTTTCCATTCCTGAGCCTACCAGCTAGCTCTGATACTTCAAACATGTGTGCGT
>NW_005842323.1:955050-980834 GCF_000455745.1 Alligator sinensis
TATTTCCTCTTCTTTCCTTAATGAGGGATGCCTGTCTTGTGTCCTAGTTCTTGGCTGGATTCCTGCCTCCACTGACATAGCTAGGACTTGATGCAGTTGCAAACCTAAGGTAGGTGAGGCAGACAGCTGACTGGGAAATGATGTAAAGAGGAATTAAAATCTTGAAGGTATTACACAACAAAGAGAGCAGGTTGCAGCTTAAGAGGGGGGTGGGGAAAGGGCTGGCAAAGGTACTTGTGAAGACACAAGGCTATGTTACTAGCCCTGCTCTGGTCAAACTTTCACTGAAATCCTCAACCAGTGTGGGAAACTTTTCATGATTCTGGGATTTTTAAAAAACAAAACAAAGGCAGAGATGCACATAGGCATCCCTTCATGCATGTGCATACAGGTACACAAACATGAGGAAAGAAGTGTGTTAAGATCCAAACTGTATGAAGAAGAAATATCAGAGTAGGCACATGTTTACTTCAGAATAATAAGATTTTACACTGGGATAAAAGTGAAATGGATACATGATATACAGACTTACACCAGCATAAATCACTACATTCCAGAGTAAATCTTCCCCTAAAATAATGAGGAGTAACTATGTACCACTGTAAATTACACTGTTGAATCCACTCCCCTAGCTGGCATAATTTCTGGGTAGGAGTTTGCTCAAGACAAACTTGCTCTTCCACCATCTAGTGTCCAGGTGCTGTAATAGTGCCTACCAAGGCACTGGTGTGGGAGTGCTGGTCATGTGCTTGCTCATTACTGGGTTCGTCTACACAAGAAGCTTAATACACAGTAGACTAATACTACTGCACATTAGCATCACAGCAAAAGCTATGCCAATGCACAGTAGAGTTTGTCTACTACACATTAAGCATCATGAAAAGACTGAGCCTTTGCTACTGTGCACTAGTGCTGGCCACTGCACATTTAGTTGGTACCTCATATTAGAAGTACTAAACTTGATATGCATTAGCAATGGCACATTAATGCATGTGTAGATGCACTCACTATGGAGTAACTTTACCATAGAATAAAACCCAGGGTAAATATTCCATAGCAATTGTCGTATGTCCACACCCTGAGCATGGTGAGGAACTGATCCCTTAATAGGGGGATGTGTCTTTTCCTAGCCAGCTCTTCTTCCTCCCCTACTGCAGCTCCAAATTCACCTGCAGTTCTGTGGTTGTGGGATAATTAAAAAAGCACTTTTTTGTTTGGTCTTCTGTACCTTCCACCATTTCCCACAACAACCTTTTAGTTACACCATTCAGGAAAACCCCCACTCAGAATACAGATCTCTAAAAGTCTCAAGGCAGTGTCAGCATCACTGGGGCACTGAACTATGCCTGCCAGTTTGTTAGTCACAGAGACCAGCTAAAGCAGGGGAAAGAATAGCATAGGGATAAAAGAAGGGGAAGTTTTTTTCCCACCCTATAACTTTGCCTTT
Source organism: Alligator sinensis (assembly GCF_000455745.1). NCBI lineage: Eukaryota > Metazoa > Chordata > Crocodylia > Alligatoridae > Alligator > Alligator sinensis. The sequence goes on from NW_005842323.1 coordinate 956,498, forward strand.
CTGCTTGACAGTGGGGTCACTTCTATGAGGTTAACATTGACTCTTTCACTTATTTATTTCTTATTCTGTTATGGTTGGTTTGGAATTGACTGAAGCATTCACAAGGATTTGCTGGTGGTATTAAGACTGCAAGATCAGATCTCTATGCTTATAGCCCAACCACTCCATTTTTGAGTGGAACTGGGTTTGGCAGTACAAGGTGTGGCTGATGCCTTGGGGATGTTGTATGGGCATGGAGCCATCCAAATCCTTCTGAGGAAAACATCTCCCTGTAGAATCCCCATCCCCAACCTGAAACTAGTACAGCAAAGTTTGATGGTTAGTAAGGTGGCCTCTGGAAACATGACAGGCAAATCAGAAAACATGGACCACAAGTTGATCCAAGATGAAATGAGAACAGAGTGGAATGTGGGATCAAGATATCCACAGGTCTGTGATTTTTTTTTTTCCTGCTTGTTTTCTCACTGCCTTGCATACCTCTCTCAGATAACATTCACAGGAAGGAGATAATGCCTGTCTCCTTACACAGCTACTGATGGAACATGAAGCTTATGTTGCCATGAAATGTGCCAGGAGGAAAAGGAGCGGAAAGTGTTTTAGGGTACACAGGGCCCAACAGCTGAACCCATTCCAGGTGGTGAGGGGTATTTTTAAGTGTGCTAGCATTCCAAGGTAGCATTGGTATATGATTTTGTTGCCTGACTGAAAGGATGGTCCTTTCATTCAGACCAATCAGGGGGTTGGTCTGGTACTTGGGAGACCTTCATTTAAGTCCCTTCTTTGCCACAGAGATTCTGCTCCATGAGATCTTGGAGAGGTCATTTAGTTTCTCTGTGCATCAGTTCTCAACCTGTAAGAAATAAGTTAGGAATACCAGCCTACTCCAGAGGAGTGTAGTGGATACAAAGATATTAAAGACTGCAAGCTTTTGGTTAATATTACAATGGAGGCTGCACAACTATCTGAGGGTGAGAATGAGCCTCTGATATGATTTGTCTGCTTTAAAGTGTGAGGAGAGAGGGAACCAGAACTTTTCAAAACAGCCTCTAAATTACCTATGTAGCTCAGATAGCTGAATGTCAAGCTAGCTAATGTACAGCTATTATGGTTGCAGGTTACATTTTGAAGACCTGATGGAGGCCTCTTTGACAAGGAGGGTTTTCATTGCCTTAGGATTATGGAATTTATCCACCCAACAGGAAGCAGATGGTCAATCAACTAGTTATCTTAGGTGCCTGGACACGAATGCATGGAGCCTCAGAAACAAGCAGGAAGAATTGGAAGTCCTTGCACAGTCAAGGAATTATGATGTGATTGGAATAACGGACCTGGTGGGATACGTCATATGACTGGAGCACTGCCACGAATGGGTGCAAACTGTTCAGAAAAGAAAGACAGGGGAGTTGCACTTTTTATATAAAAGAGCCATATGATTGCTCAGAGCTCCAGTGTTAAACTCCAGAGTGGAGAGGCCTGTTGAAAGTCTCCAGGTTAGGGTCAGAGGGGAGAGCAACAAGCATGATGTTATGGTAGGGGTCTGTGATAAACCACCAGACCAGGAGGAAGTGTTGGAGGATGCTTTCTTCAAACAGCTAGCAGAAATTTCCTGATCACAAACCCTGGTTCTCATGGGGGACTTCAATCACTCTGACACTTGCTGGGAGGGCAATGCAGCAGTGCTTGGGCAACCCAGGAAATTTTTGGAAAGTGTGTTGGAAACAAGTTCCTGATGCAAGTGTTGGAGTGGTCAGCTAGGGTCTGTGCTCTTCTTGACCTGCTGCTCACAAACAGGGAAGAATTGTTGGGGGATGTACTAGTAGATGGCAATTTGGGCAGCAGTGATCATGAGATGGTAGAGTTCAGGATCCTGAGGAAAGGAAGGATGGAGAGCAGCAGAGTAAGGACCCTGGACTTCAGAAAATCAGACTGTGATTCACTCGGGGAGCTCAGACTGGCTTCCCAGGTGATCCTAGCCATGAGGAGAGAGGAGCCCAGGAGAGCTGGCTGTGCTTTAAAGAAGCCTTACTGAGAGCGCAGGAATAAACCATCCCAATGCTCAGGAAGATTAGCAAGTATGGCAGAAGACCAGCTTGGCTTAGCAGTGAATTCTTCAGTAAATTAAATCACAAAAAGGAAGCTTATAAGAAGTGGAAACTTGGACAAACAACTAGGGAGGAGTATAGGACTATTGCCCAAGCATGCAGGGATGAAGTCAAGAAGGCCAAAGTGTCATCAGAGTTGCAGCTAGCAAGGGACGTGAAAGGTAAGAAGGAGCATTTCTACAAGCATGTCAGTAACCAGATGAAGATCATGGAAAGTGTGGGTCCCTTACTGCATGGGGGAGGGAACCTTGTGACAGAGGATGAAGGAAATGCTGGCATTGAGATTGAGCACTTCATTTTCACCTCAGTCTTCACAGGCAAAGTCAGCTCCCAGACTACTCAACTGGGCAGCAGCGTTTGGGGAGGAAGTGAGCAGCTAACAGGTGAAAGAACAGGTTAGAGACTACTTAGAAAAGCTGGACATATGCAAGTCTATGGGGCCAAATGGAATGCAACCAAGGGTGCTGAGGGAGTTGGCTGATGTGACTGCAAAGCCACTGGCCATCATGTTTGAAAACTCATGGCAATTAGGAGAGGCCCCAGATGACTGCAAAAGCTCAAACATACTGCCCATATTTAAGAAAGGAAAAAAGGAGAATCCAGGGAACCACAGACCAGTCAGCCACACCTCAGTCCCTGGAAAAATCATGGAGTGGATCCTCAAGGAATCAATTTCTAAGCATTTGGAGGAGGAGGAGAAGGTGATTGGGAATGGTCAGCATGGATTCACCCGGGCAACTCATACCTGACCAACCTGATGGCCTTCTGTGATTTAAGATGATTTGCTCTGTGAATGTGAGGAGACCAGTGTGTGTGGTGTACCTTGATTTCAGCAAGGCTTTTGATACGGTCTCCCACACCATTCTCCCAGGCAAGCTAAGGAAGTATGTGCTGAATGAATGGACTCTAACGTGGATAGAAAACTGGCTGGAACATCGGGCTCAGAGAGTAATACTCAGTGGGTCAATGTCTAGTTGGTAGCCAGTATCAAGTGGATGCCCCAGGGGTTGGCCCTGGGGCTGGTTTTGTTCAATGTCTTCATCAATGACCTGGAAGATGGCATTGAGTGCACCCTCAGCCAGTCTGCAGATGATACCAAGCTGGGGGAAGTAGGGGATATGCTGGAGGGTAGGGCTATGATTCGGAGTGACCTAGACAAATTGGAGGATTGAGCCAAAAGAAATCTCAACGACAAGTGCAAAGTATTGTACTTAGGATGAAACAATCCCATGCACCAGTACAGGCTAGGGGCCGACTGGCTGGGCAGCAGCTCTGCAGAAAAGGACCTGAGGGTTACAGTGGAAAATAAGCTGAACATGAGCCAACATTGTGCCCTAGTTGCCAAGAAGACTACCAATACAGCCCAGTATACTGTTAGATGTGTTGCCAGTAGGTCAAGGGAAGTGATTTATTTATCTCTTTTCAGCACTGAGCAGGGATCCTGGGTTTCCCTGATTTTAAAATATCACAAATTCTCTTTTTGGAGTTAATTAAAAAAAAAAATCGGTGATTTAAAATTTTAAAGGCCCCCAACAGCCCCCCCCCTCCCCCTGCCGGCCCTGCTTGTGCCCTACACTCCCCTCACAACAGCCCCTTGGCCTGCTCATGCCCCTCACTTCCTGCCTCAACAGTCCCCCAGCCCAACTGGTGGCCCTCCAGCCCTGCTGGAGAATGCCCCCCCAGCTGCCAGGGCTATGGGGCCAGGGACCCAGGTCTGCAACCCCCTACCCCACCTAGAAGGAGCACAGAGCTAGATCCCCCATTGCTGCTGCCTGCTGTGGGCTTGGGCAAGTGTGGGGCCCTGCACTTCCAGGGGGTGGGGGGACCCGTGCCCCCCAGATCTGTGTGGGGGGTGGGGACAGGCCAGGTGCGTGCTGTGTGTGGCTTTCCTGAAGGGCTGATAGTATGCCACTTTGGGTCCATGCACTGCCAGCTGGGCGGGCACTTCTGCAGGAAGCTGGCTGGGGGCTGAGGAGCGGGGAGGTGTTGGGGAACGCCTCACATGGAGTGCCCACCCAGCCAGCAGCGCATGGACCCAGAGTGGCATGGTATGCCCTCCTGCAAGCCCTACTTACCTCACAGGCTTCAAGGTTTTTTCTCTGATAAAATGGGGAAATCCATGGCTTTGTTTTTCCATGGTAAATGGAAAACCCAGATCCTTGCTGATGAGGCCATGTCTGGAGTACTGTTTGGTTTTGGGCCCCCCACTACAGAAAGGATATGAACAAGTGGGAGAGAATCCAGTGGAGGGCAATAAAAATGGTTTAGGGGCTGGGGCACATGACTTATGAGGGAACTGGGCTTATTTAACCTAAAGGAGAAAAGACAGAGGGGATTTAAAAGCAGCCTTCAAGCACCTGAAAGGGAGGGGAGGGGGGACTGAAAGAGCATAAAGCTAGACTGTTCTCAGTGGCGGCCATAGGTGGCGGAAGGCTGGGGCCAATGGGGCTCAGCCCCCCCAAATCTGCAGCGGTGGGTAGGGCCCCAAGGTAGGGAGGGATGCACATGCAGCCAGGATCACAGCCAGGTGGTGGGATGGTTGGGGCCCAGTCGGCTCATCCAGGGAAGGGGGGGCTCCTGCTGCTGCATACCACACCCCACCAAATGGGATATACACATTGATTTTTGAAAGACGGAATGTAGAAGAAAAAGGTTTTTCCAGTTATGGCCCAGAGCTGGCTTGTCAGAGAGAAGCTGTGCTGCAAGACAGCTGCCAGCTTCTGTTTAGACCAGTGGTTTTCAACCTGTGGTCCGTGGACCCCTGGGGATCCACAGACTGTGTCTAAGGGGTCCATGAAAAATTATGATGATCAATCAAAAGTATCTAAATACCCACACTTACAATTCAAAGGGGTCCACAACTTCATTTACATTTTTTTAGGAGTCCACAGATGAAGAAAGATTGAAAACCACTACTCGAGACAGCAAGGAGAGATGGAGTCCAGTGTTAACGCTTTCACAGCTGCTCTCAAATTGGCAACAGCTTTTGGCTGTTCAGCTGAAAACTGTGACCATTTGGAGAGTCACTGTGAAAAGGTTAACACTGGACTCTGCTTCTCCTGCTTGCTGTCCCAGAGGAAATTTGGCAGCCATCTTGCAATACAGCATATCAACTCACTCATTTAACTTTCCGAAGTCTCCCCGGAAGCTCAGATGCTTTAAATATATTAGAGTTGGCAAACCAAACTATATTTTAAGAGGAGGTTTAGAGGAGAGGTTGTTGTTTCATGGTGTTTATTAGCTGCTAATCTGTTAGAAGCAAGAAAAGAAGACATCTCAACATAGCGTTCTCACACTCGCACTGAACACACTGCAACAAAGCTATCTGGTTAATACGAAGGCCTTTGGCAGTTCATGGAGCTCAGAGACAACAAGGCAATGTTATATGTGAACCAACATGTAAAGCCTATACCTGTCTGCTGGAGTTGTCTGAGGTCTTCTGGCATCCCCTGGACCTTTCACACTCCTTCTTTGGGAGAGATTCACAGAGCTGTATATCACTGCTATGTGTTAGCACCACCTGTTTCCATGCACACAAAGAGGGAAGCAATGGAGTGGCAGGCTCATGCAATCCTCAACAGCCCAAATTTTGGAAGGGTTTTCTGCTGTAGAAAAACCACAGGGAATAAAATGCCCCAGATGAGGTCAGTGAAACTTTATTTCTTGCAGTGAATTCTGTGCGAGTGTGAGGTTGCTACATTGAGATGTCTTCTGTTCCTAACAGCTCAGCAGCTAATAAACACCATGCAAAAATCTCTTCTCTAAACCTCCTCTTAAAATACAGAGTTTGATTTGCCAACTCTAATATATTTAAAGCATCTGAGCTTCCGGGGAGACTTTGGAAAGCTAACAGAGTGAGTAGAAACATTTGTATGAAAATTTTTTTCAAAAGCCAGCTACAATATTAACACAACATCTGATGACAGGCTTTGAGGATGAGTGAAAGAGGATACATTTTCACTTTTAAATAAATCATAGGATCATAGGAAAGTAGGACTGTAAGGGATGTCAGAAGGTTGTCTAGTCCAGTCCCTTCCTTAGGATCATCCATGACGAGGGGCCTACTCAAATCACGATTTTTCACAGAAATATGATTTTGAGTGTACTCTGTGAAAAAGCACAGTCTCCACGCTTTTGGCAGGCTCACTGCAAACTAAAGTAAACTAAACTTAGTGGCAAGCAGAGAAGCCCTGCAGCCTTGGAGCACAGGGGGATGGTGGGAGAGGTGTGTGTTTGGGGTGGGGGGTAAAGGAGAGAGGGGGCAGGGCATGGGTGCCTACCGAAGGAGCCACAGAGGCTGCTTCCACACCTCCTGAGAGCAACCCTGTGCTTCCCTGACCTGCCCCCACTTTCTCCCTGACTCTCTACCCTTGCCCCTCCCCCTCCCCCTATGCTATAAGACTGCAGGGCTTCTTTGCTTTCTGGTAAGGGTTTGCTTTTCTTTTTTTATTAGTGAGCCTGCCAATGAACCCACTGCTTGGGGATGGTCTGAAACTGCAGCTTAATTACCCTGATTAAGCCTGAGGAAGCCATTAATCCACACTTAATAACCAATAGATTCTCAGCTTCCCTGGGCTTAATCAGGATAATTAAGCCACTGTTTTGGGCCATGTGGCAATCTGTAGAGAGGAATGGGACTGCCAAGGCCCCTCAGCCAATCGGAGGGATCGGCAGGCCCTGCTGTGCTAATCCCATGAAAATGGCAGCCAGCCCCAGGATCTGCCCAGAAAATTGGTTGGCTCCTCTTTGAGTTTGGTAGACCCTCTATACATGACTAAACCATCCCAGCCAAGTATCTGTAGGCCACTATAGGCCAATCAGCCTAACCTCTATCCCAGAAAAAATCCTGGAAAAGCTTGTTAAAGAATTTTGTGCAGTACGCTCAGGGAAGGTAAGATTCTGAATGTTAGCCAGTATGGCTTTGTCATGGTAGGTCTTGTCTTACCAATCTCATCTCCTTCTACAACCAAGTCTCTTGCCACCTGGACATGGGAAATTAGGTAGACGTTATATACCTAGACTTCCAAAAGGCTTTTGATCTAGTATCCCATGGTATCTTTGTGGACTCAGCTGCTTGATGGTTCAGTGGGTGGGAACAGAGAGTTCTCATGAATGAATCTGTGTCATCCTGGTGTGAAGTGGCCAGTGGTGTCCCTCAGGGGTCAGTGATTTGGATGGGGGAGTGAAAAGCTCACTGGCCAAGTTTGAGGACTACACCAAGTTATGGGGCAGTGTGGTCACGTCAGAAGATAGGTTGCAGATACAGGCAGACCTGGTTAGGCTCGAGAGTTGGGCAGATCGGAACCAGATGAAGTTTAACACTTCCAAGTGTAAGGTGCTCCATCTGGGGACAAACAACCCGCAACATACATACAGGCTTGGTGGTGACAGCTTGACTTGCACCACGGCCAACAGGGACCTAGGGGTAATGATTGACCACTGCATGAATATGAGCCATCAGTGTGAGGCAGTGGTCAGCAGGGCAAGTATCATGCTGGCATGCATCAACTGATGCATCTCATGTAAAACTAAGGAAGTGATACTCCCATTGTACTTGGCACTGGTGAGACCACAGTTGGAGTACTGTGTCCAGTTCTGGGCGCTGCACTTCAATAAGGATGTGGAAAAGCTTGAGAGAGTCCAGAGAAGAGCCACCTGTATGATCAGGGACTTGTAAGGCAAGCCATACACAGAAAGACTAAGGGACCTGGGCTTCTTTAGCCTAAGGAAGAAAAGGTTGAGAGGGGACTTGATAGCGGCTTACTGCTATATCAGAGGAGTGCATCAGGAGCTTGGTGAACAACTGTTCATTAGTGCACTACTGGGAAAGACCAGGACCAATGGATACATACTCCTGGAAGGCTGCTTCAGGCTGAATACCAGGAAAAAGTCCTTCACAGTCAGGGTGTTCAGACTGTGGAATAAACTCCCTCCAGAGGTGGTGCAGTCACCTACCCTGGAGGTTTTCAAGAGGAGACTGGTCAGTCACCTTGCTGGGGTCACCTAACCTCAGTTGGCTTCCTGCCTAGAGCGGTGGGGCGGGGGGGGGGAGGGCGAGACCCAATTATCTGCAAGGGGCTGGAAGGGACCTAACAATCTATGAAACTGTCTAACCTGCTCATGAAAATTTCCAAGGATGGAGATTCCACAACTTCTCTAGGTAGCCTATTCCAATGCTAAACCATTCTCCTATTCAGAAAGTGCCTCCTAATCTCCAACCTAAATTTCTTTTGCTACAGCTTGAGACTATTGCTACTAGCCCTGCAGCAACACAGAGAAATCCATTTCCAGTTTATCTATTTTCAAGTTTATCCCAGTCATTTTGAGATCCTAGTCCTATCCCCTAGAGTGGCTGCAGTTCCACCCAACTTGATGACTGCCTGTAGCAAATGACAATACAGGGGACACAACATGTCATGGGAAACCAGACAAAAATGAAGTAATAATGGGATAAGCTGAACAGATTCCATCCCATAAAGGAGAATTTTTTTGTAGGAGGCGGCCCAAGGTAACCATCCCATGAAGAACACCTTGGTCTCCTCCTGCTCTTTTCTTGTAATCTACACTAAGAACTTTGCAATGAGAGACTGGTGAGAGAGCTTCTCTTAGAGGGGACTCCATCTTGATTTAGAAATCAAAAATTGGTATCCAAAATATGTAGGTACAGGTGCCAGTCTCAGTGAACCCCTCAGTTACATCTGCATGAGGTCTCAGAGCCTGAATGCCACCTTCCCTGTGTGTGTGACAGTCCCATTCTGTGGTCCCATTTTGTGATGCCTGGAAAAGTCAGCTTTGTGATAAAGGAGCTGGCAAAAATCTAGCCACCAAAACAGAATCCCAGAAAGAAAGTAGAGATTTCAGAATCCTGGTTAAAATAAGTAAATAAATAACATAAAAGCAATTGGACTAATGGTGCAATTCTATTATGCTCCTGGCCTGGAGAAATCCTGTTTTATTTTCAAAAACATCACCTATGCATTAGGATTCACCTGAGGAATGTGTGACCTCACAGTGGCCATGAGTCTTCTGTCATTTGAGGCAAGGGCCATCTCTCTATCAAAGCTGATCTAATCACTCACTTTCAGACCTTTATCTTTTATTTTATTTTTAATTCCACAGAACTGGCCTGGAGGCCATTATGGAAACATATGCATTCTGGAGGCCCCCTGTGCGCACCCTCACCTTTGAAGATTTCACTACCATGCAGAAACAGCAAGGTGAGCCATTGAATAAAGGGTACAAGAACATTGGTAAAGAGGTGGCAGCACACTGCAGTGTGCATCTGGTATCCAGCTGAGTCAGAGACATTGTGGAGCTTGACTGCCAGGAAGAGATATATAACTGAGAAGAGAAACTGACAGTTATAGAAATATGGAAGGTTTATATTATAGGAGATGTGGTACAGAGACCTAAATACTGTAGTGTCTTTAACATTTATAGGAGCTAAAACAAAGAGGAACACAGATGCTTGGGTAGTAGTAAAATAAATCCATCAGTTTAACAACTATGAGGAGACTACAGAGAAGGCATAGCAGAGATAAGCCTTCCTGTTAGAAAAAGGCATATTTATGTGTTGAGTCACTGAGTCCAATTGTGCCATGGTGGTGGGAGAGGGAAGCAACATGGAAGTACACTAGTCACTAGAGCCATTTCCCAGGAACCTGCCCTCTTGTGCACATGCCAGTAGATGTCTGCAATATGTGGCACAGAACTCCATGTCCTTACTCAGAAACCCTTCCTATTAAAATTCAGCTAGCAGAAATTGTCCAATATATCAGGTTTTCACTTTTCATGTTGCCTTGCTACATTTTCTATCTACTATATTTCCTGGTATATTAAATAGGATTTTCTATCTACCTAAATTGAGATAGGCAAAGCAAAAGAAGAATTTCTGTGAGGACTAGCTAACTATCTTCAGTTAGATGCCTGTAGGTAAGTACACTTTTTTGTTTAGTGAAGAAAGACTCTTTGATTATACTGCTGTAATATCACAGTACAGGGCACGTCTACGCATGCAAATAATTTGGGATCAGTTTACTTTTGAGTAATGTATGTGTCTACATGTGCAGGGATGTGGAAGCAGATTTGCTGCTTCTAGCAGCAGACTGCCCCTGCTCCCTGCAGCCCTGCAATGGGCCCCTGCAGCAGCCAGGGGCAGCTTTAAGCTTCCTCTGGGTGCTAGTCCAGGGGCCAGGAGTCAGCTGTCTCCTGGCGGGGTTGGGACATTGCTCCCTACCCCTGGGAGTTGCCTGCTGCAAGAGTGGGCTCTGCCACTGGAGCCCAGGTGGGGACAATGTCCCCCTGCCCTGGCAGCAGGGAGCTCCCAGCCCCAACTCTGTGATCTCAGGGCCCAGTCTGGGAGATCCTTATTTCCCAGTGCCAGCTCCATGGTTACGGGGCTAGCACTGGAAAATAAGGATCTCCCAGTCTGGTCCCCATGATCATGGAGTGTGGGCTGGGAGCTCCCTGCTGCTGGAGCAGGGGTACATTGTCCACGCCCAGGCTCCACTGGTGGAGCATGCCCCAGCATCAGGCAACTACCAGGCCTGCAATGGGCCCCTACAGCAGCCAGGGGGTGCTCTAGGCTCCCCCTGGGTGCTAGACCAGGGGCCAAGAGACAACTCTCTCTGGAGGGACCTGGGACATTGCTTCCTGCCCCTGGGAGCAGAGCAGGAAGGCTCCCCTTGCCCTGGCAGCAGGGAGCTCTCAGCCCTTGCTCTACAATTGTAGGGCCCAGGCTGGGAGATCTTTAACTCCCAGCGCTGGCCTAATGACTGCAGAACTGGTACTGGGAGATTCATAGTTGTATAGAAGTTAGGGGCTGGAAGGGACCTCAGAGATCATCAGGTCCCCCTCCCCTCTCAAGGGAGGAAAGACTGCTGAGGTCAAATGACCCCAGCGAGGTAAGGAACTTTCAGCCCCAGTCCTGCAATTGCAAGGCGGGGACTGAGAGCACCTCGCTGCCAAGGTAGGAGGACATTGTCCTCTCCTGTGCTCTGGTGGCACAGCCTGCCCCAGCAGCAGGCAGCTCCTGGGGGCAGGGAGCAATCACTCACCCCTTGCTGCCCTGCTGACCAGGAGCACATTTGCTCTTTGGTCAGGCCTCGACACTTGCGCTAGTGCACAGTACAGCTGTGTGAAATTTTACGCAGTGTTTCATTTTGAACCTGTTTCAATACGTTTTGAGCTCGAAACAGTGAAATTGAAATGAAATAAAAGCCTGTGAAACAGCTTCAAAATGAAATAAGGGAAGTCAAAATGATTCGAAAGTTTTGAAATGTTTTGAGTTTCAAAGCCAGGCTTGCTGGCTTCAGCGCCAGTCCCAGCCAGAAGCAGCAGCCTCCTGTCATCTGGCAGGCAGATTGGAGGCTTGCCCACACCCCTGGGAGGGTTATGGGGGCTGTGCGAGAGTCCTCTCAGGGGTGCGAGCCCCCAATCAACCGGCCAGATGTGAGAAGCTAGGTGATCCCGCTTGGGACTGGTGCTGGGAAGATCGGTGCTGCTGCCAGCCCCAGGCGGCAGTCAGATTGGGGACTTGCCTGCACTCCCGGGAGGGCTGCAGGGGCTGTGCCAGAGTCCTCCCAGGGGTGCAGGCACCCGATCTGCCTGCCAGATGATAGATCGGTCCTGGGCGCAGCCTGCACCCAACACCAGGAAGATAGATGCTGCCACTGGCCCGAGGCTGCAGCACCCAGCTCCTGTTGCCCAGGAGGCAGATTGGAGGCTCACACCCCCGGGAGGACTCTGGAGCCCTCCCAGGGGTGCTGGCAGGCCCCCGGTCTGCCTGCCGGCAGACAGGAGCTGGGTGCTGCTGTATGGGGCCAAGGCAGATCAGCTCGTGTGGGGACTCGCCACCCTGATGCCAGGGCGGGGAATGGTCCCAGCACCAGCTGATCTGCCCCAGGCCCCACACCCTCCTTGAGCTGGCTCCGGTATGGTAGATCAGTTCATGCAGGGACCCGCCACCCCGATCCCAGGGAGGGGGAGGGTCCCTGCAGCAGCTGATTTGCCCTGGGCCCTGCACCCTTCTCGAGAGTGACGGGGCCAGGACAGATCAGCTCATGCAGGGACCCGGGGTGGGGGAGGGACCCCGCACTCTTCTGCCCTCCTGCTCACTCCCCGCGGTGCCAGCAGCATCAGGCAGCGTGACTGTGCCCTGGTTGCAGCCACAGCTGGTGGAGATGTGATGCTGTGGAACCTGGGAACCCATGTGGGAGCTTCTCCCCTGCCTGCTCTTCGCCTCGTGGCTGAGCCCAGCCCCTCCACCAGCAGAGGAAGGGGAAGGGTGAGATCAGTGCTGCCTGCCTGGCTCACAGCTCTGTGAAGGGGAGGGAATCAGCTGCCACCACCGGCACCAAAAGATGAGGGGGTGGGGGACAGAAAGCTGAGCCAGCATCACTAGCTCTCTGAGTCTGTGTTTGCTGCTGATTCCATCTTCTGTCCATAGCTGCTTGCCTGGCAGGGTTTGGAGTAGTGAGCTCTTTCACCCCCCTCTCCACCTTCCATCCATACATGCTCCCGTGCTCTGCTCGAGCAGCACGAGAGTGAGTGGCAGGCAGACCTCTTTTCTCCCCAACACTGCAGCTCCCTCTCCCTCCCAGTGGTTTGGATGGAAGGGGGAGGGAGGGGTGTAGGAGCTTTCTACTCTCAGCCCTGCCAGGCAAGCAGCTATGGACTGGCAGGGCCAGCAAGCCATTGGGCCATCGAGTTCAGTCCCTTGAGTTTTCAGGCAACTGTTAACCCAAGGAAATGCCAAAACTGACCCTTGCAAAGCCTTAAACGTATGTGCAACATACCATACCTTAAACACTAAGAACACTTTATCCCATTCTGTAGATAAAAACAGGGAGAAGAGAGCCCTGCCAGTGCCCTGACATGGCAATAACAGGGAAATTGCTACAGGACCAGTCATGGAGCCTGTCAGGTCACCAACTTACATTTTGAGCATCTGAAGACTGATCTTGTGGCTAGCTCCATGGCCACAAGAGACTATTCCAATATCTAGGGCTTGTCATAGTGCAGAGATACACTGGGAAACTAACCCTCTGCTACAAAATATGCACTACTGAGGTGGGATCAGGACTGGATCTGGCACAGAACTACTATCCTGTCTCCAGGAGATCCCACAAGGTCTTACAAACAAGCCTGATTTCATTCTCAGATGAGAGCACTGGTTTGGCTGATAACGGTAATCCCCTAGATGTAATATACTTAGAATTTTTGCAAGGCATTTGATTTAGTCCTGCAAGACACTCTGATGAAAAAATCAGCACTGTATGATGTGACTGGAGCATGTGTTAACTGGATTAAAAACTGGCTAACTCGAAGATCTCAAAAGTAGCTGTCATTGGGGAATCCTCATTTAATGGGGGTGTTTTTAATTGGGTTCTGCAAGGATCAATTCTAGCCCCAACATTTTCATTTTGATCTGGAAGTAAATATAAAATCACCACTGATAAAATTTGCTTTTGACATAAAGACAGGTAGAGTAGTCAATAACGATGAAGGAGACAGCATCAATTAAGAGCAGTCTGGATCCTTTGGTAACTTGGGCACATTCAGACAAATGTGTTTTAATACAGTCAAGTGGATGGTCATACACTCAATGAGGAATGTAGGGCACACAAATGTATGGGGAGAGGGAGCATATCTTGGAAAGCAGTGAGTCTGAAAAGGATTTAAAACAAACAACTGCTCATGAACTCTCAGGGTAATGGTATGACAAAAAGGATTAATACATAAACTGTAGGATTAAAGTAAGAGTTAGGAGGAAATTTTACTTCTACACTTGCCCCTGACTGCACAGTTGGTACTGTGCAGTCAGTTATTACTTCTTTAGTACTAAAGTACTAAAAGTACTAAATGACTGCACAGTACCGGTACTGTGCAGTAGGGGTGTGCGAAACAGGCCGTATTTCATTCACATTTGGATTTGGCCTGAATTGGGGAAAGTGATTGAATTCGTTGATTCAGATCACGGTCCCGATTCGATTCGGCTGTATCCGAATATGAAGATTCAATGCTGATTCGGAGAATCAGCGATTCGGCAATAGACAGAGATTTAAATGTTTTTTTCTATGTACCTCAGGGTACCAGGTGCAGCTCATGAACGCTATGATGGTGGGGCGCATGGAGCATCCAGACCCAGGAGGCACCAGCTGCTGATGCTCTCTGGCAGACCCAGAAGTGGACCGGCAGTGCTTCTGGTCCACTTCTGGGTCCGCTGCTGTGCGCGCTGGGGACCCCCCTGCGCTCCTGTGGGACGCTCCATCTGCCCCATCATCTCAGCATTCATGAGCCACCTGGTACCTTGAGGTATGTAGAAAAAACATTTTAAAGCTGTGTCTATGTCTGAATGCTGAATCTTTCCGAATCTCTCCAAATCGATTTGGAAGGTTCTGATTTGATTCGGATTTGGAAATTCAGCCGCTGAATTGGGCCGAATCTCTGCCGAATCGAATCAGCAAATTTGAAGCTTTGCACAGCCCTACTGTGCAGTCCCCAGTGTCGCATCATGGTTAGTGCCTGCCGACGCTACATTGCTGTAGTGACAAGCTACGTCGGCATAGCTCATTGCTATGGCGACATAGCATCTTATGTAGACATGCCCTATATGGCCTTAGTGAGACCAATACCAGAATCCTGTGTCCAGTTCTTTTAAAGGGTGATGAAAAATGAAGTGTGTGAAGAAAAGGACCATAGAACTTATTTACAAGCAAGAAAGAGAAAATACCTTGGACTTCACAGAGCTTCATCTGTTTAGCTTATCTAAAAGAAGACTGAGAAATGAATTGATTACAGCATAGAAATGCTGTTACACAGGGAAAATGCCTTGTATTAAGAGTCTCCTTCAATGTAGCAAAACCTTGGCGACTTCCTGTAGTAATGATTTCCAGAATTTAATCACACAATATGTGGAAAGTGTTTTAGTGCATCTGTTCTGGATGTCAGCTTTTAATTCTACTTGGTATTCAATTCCTTCATGTAATGAGACAGGGTAAACAGAATTTCAATGCCATTTATGATTTTAGAGATATCATATCCCATCATCTTCATTTCCTTTGTAAGGTGTGGCCCCAATCATTTAAATCTCTTCACATAAGAACTTTCTATGACCATTAGTCTATTTAAAACCAGGGCTACATATAGTATTCCATATGACGCTGTGCCATGGAGTTTACACAAAGGCAGTATAATATTTTCCATATTAATTTCTCTCCCACTCCATATTCAGCCAAATATCTTGTTTTCTTATTTCACCACAGTTTCAAGTGGAGCAGGATCCACAGTGAGGCTGCACAAAGTCAGCATCTAGGGCAGTAGATGTGACTGTATTATGCAAGAAATGAGCAACATGGTCATTTACAAAAAAACAGGTTTCAGTTTCCATCTGCAGTCACATGTACACATTAATGCTAGATACCGCAAAAGCTTACATGTTTATAATTTTACTCACATAAATAAGCTTACAGATTTTATTCAGCAGCAAAGTTAATTACACAGGACGTGTCTATGTGTGCAATTAATATGCATGAATAAATAAATTCCAGTACAGTTCACGCTGCAGTTTATTGCTCCTGGGTGCTGCGTTTGAGCAGCCCAGCTGGCAGGAGGTCCCAGGGGTCAGCCTGCCAGCCCAGGACTGCTCAACATGTTGCGAAGGGGCTGGCTAGGGTACAAGGGTGCTACAGTGCAGGGCTAATTGGCAGGCAGCCCCCACACTGAAGCACCCTTGTGCCCTAGCCAGCACCATCAGCACCTAAATGTGCCTTGTGGCAGAGTAAATAACTCTGGCGTAGGGTGTCTGGCAGTACTATCCTATGGCAAAGTTAGTTAGTTTACTCCATTCTAACAGCATCACATGTGGAGGTGGTGATGTTTTACTGTGGAGTTAATTAGTCAACTCCACAGTAAATGTCTCTCATAGATGCACCAACAGGGAGGCTAGCTGTCTGACCAGAGTGCTATTATTCAGGTGAGCAGCATGCCACTCCTGGCTGAGAACCCAGCCCGCCTTTCTGGCCTACAGATAGAAACTCTTTTGAGGGACAGACAGTCTAATGGAGTCATCACAGTTTTACAGCAAAACACACTGTTGGCCAAAACAACAGCAGATCTCCATCCAGCTTAAAAATCAAAACAAAACAAAAACAAATCCTTACAGATGTCTTGAAAACATAATGGGTTCAGAAGAAACTGAACTTTTAAGCATGATGTCATCATCACTACAACCTACTTATTACCAGGAAAAAAGAGCTTGGGATTATTGAATGCACATGGTCAACGAGATGCAGGGAAATCCAAGAATCTATTAAACACTTTAATTGGAATATAATTTTGACATTTAGATTGAACCTTATCCAGTTTCTCATTATTAAAAAATATGTGGCTCAGTTTCTTGATTTTAACAAAGAACATAAAAAATGAAATGAGAGTTCCAGTAACTCTGGACTGTTTCTTCTTCCAAGAGTGAAAGAGCTGTTGCTGGCTCCTTTATGATATTCCATTTCCCACAGGAAATTGAGATGACCCGATCTCTAACGATGCCTGTAAGAGCACTTAGTTTGCCAAACTGGATTAGACTTTTACTCTATCTTGACAATGCTGTGGTAGGAGTCCTTGCCTGACTCTTCATATGAAAGTAAATAAACATTAAAGAAGTAAAAGTTAATGCACTAAATGAACTATGCATTCCTGTGCATGGTGGGAGGGATTCCCTCCTGAGGAGAACTGGAAAATGGGCAAAATATTAATGCAACATGGCATTCCAACAATTTGGTACTGCCTTAAATTTCACTTTACTAAATTGCTGTTTTCTTAATAAAAATCTGCAGAAATTCAGTACATTTGAATTCCAAACTGAATTCTTAGTCTGTCATTCCAAATCAAACTCCTTTACTCTGAAATGAGCTGCTGCTTAGAGTCCTTTACGTACAGTTTCAAGCTAGACCTTATAACTGGTTTTCTCACCTGTTATGATAGTTACAGATGGGCAAGTTATTCTATAGCCTGGACACAGGCTTTTAACTACCTTCAAGATTAGGACTAGAAGCTTCAAATAGATCTAGGACTGAACTGGGAAACAAATGAGTGTGTTGAGCATTGTGATGTGTTTTCATAATGTTGGAGAGGCAGGATGCAGTGTGTTGAGCACATTTGAGTTTCGGTGTAGGCCTCAGAGTCAGTCCCTGTGTAACAATGCCATCTAGAAGAGACAAAAGTTGGACTGAAGTGTTTGGATCTTCTGCAGAAAGGAAGAGGCACAATCTGGTTATTATATGTACTTGAACATAAGATGACCCTGAATATAAGACAACCCCTGCCTCCCCATAATTAGATTCTGTATATGGAAAATGTAAACATTTGTTATAATTTTCTAGGTATAGAATCTAATTATTGGGGGTTTGCCTTGAATTTGTCCCTAATACAGCACAGAAAATAAATCTGGAGGGTCAGCTACCTTCTGCCACCCCTCCTTCTCCCCACAACTTCTTTCTCCTGCAGCCCCTTCCCCCGTCTCTTACTGTCAGACCCTGCTCTCCCTGAGTACATTGGAAATGAGGAGCACATTTGAAAACACTGACCTAGAAATAAACATGCCTGTAGTAACTTGCATATATGGAAATTACTACAGGTACCCATAGAATTAGTTCATCCAGAATTGATGCAGAATTGATTCCATTTTTTGAAACTGCTGCAAATTTTAGCACAGGTCCTTCATAAACACACTTCTAATCAGCACTTCTATACATACTTGCATAGTACAAACTATTTTTCTTTTTTTAAGGAACATTTTTTGTGTTCCAAGTCAAATCAGCTAAATCAATTCCAAATCCGTGAGTCATTCAAGAACCAAATGTGGTCCTACTACTGGCAAACATCCTCCACCCCTCCTGGGGCTTCAGATGCTTCTAAATCCTTTAGTGGGTATCCTACATGCAGGCCCAAGCCTAGAAGCTTGGGGGTCGGATGCCCCCAAGTTTGGCTTGCCCTCGGCTATATGGCCGCAGGAGCAGGCTAGGGAGGAGTCCCCGTTTCTATAAAGTCAGCGTGTAGCTGAGATTCTCCCACTGGAAGCTGGCCAATGGGAAGCTAACTATGAGGGTCTCATAGGGAATCCTGTCCACAAGCAGACAAGGGTGCAACCTGCCACTACATAGTGCTATTTTTATTGCATTATCTCAGTCGGTGTATTTTCTCGGATATATTTTTACAAAAGAAAGAAAAAAGTATGTCTATATATAAGGTTATATATATCTACACTCCTAGTATCACACCACAAAGAAAACTTTCACCCATTACAAGAAACGCATCCACACACCCATACAAAGGCCTGCTTCTACACCTGAACCTGTTACAATATCCACATCGTGCACAACACACACTAGCAAATCCTGGTTGCACAGACCAGGTAGCACTTCCCTTTCATCCCTACCCCGCTTGCGGGGTCACATACTCAGTTCATCTGCCCTCTATGTTGCTGTCCCTCCAGCTCCCACTGTAGGAGTCGCTGCTGCTGTTGCTGTCACTGTCTTCGGTTCCACTTGTCCCTTCCTCTTCCTCGCTGTCACCTCCCCCTTCTCCACACAGGGGGAGTTGGTTGATTCTGTGCCACATGTCTCTGCCAGTTGACTTTGGCCGCATCCTATCCATCCTCCACTACTGATTTCTGGTAGTAGGTCTGGAGTTCACTCAGACCCATTTTCACACAGCCTACTGCCTCTATGTCTATTTGACAGAATGGAAGCTCCTGCCCTTCCACAGGGTGCTCCTGACACAGTATGCAAAGTAATTGAAATGGGGTGATGGGCTCCCCTGGTGTTTGGGGAGGTGCCCATACAGTGCCACTTCTCTAGTTAGCTGGCTGATGTTGGTCACCGCTTCACAGAACTGCTCCACCCTTTTCCATACCTCTTTGCTGCAGGTACAGAGCCAGAGGAGGTACCTGATCATTTCAGTAGCTCCATGGCCATTGAGCTAGGGGCAGCTGGGTTTCCTCAACTTGCCCTCTCCATGTCTTTGGGCCCTCACTGGTAAAACTCAGTGAGCTATGAGCCAGTTCAGGTCCTTGTGATTTGGCACAGGTCCTTGTGGTTGACTACACAATTATGCATGACATTAGTCCAAAGCTAAAAGGCTCATAATTTACCATATAATTCATTGGACTGGGCCCAGCAGAGACAACAGCAATTCAAACCATGCTGACCTCACAGCTCAGCACTACTCAGTATGAGTGTCTACTCCAGATACTCCCCCAAAAAGGATCCATATGCTAATTAGCCTCCCACTAATTACTGGAAGCAGGTGTTCTTGCCACGAGGCATGGAATCCTCAAAAAAATTACATGCAGATAAGGCACAGGGCAACCTGGTCTGGCTCCATCTTATGGATGGCAGGGCCAGGCTAATCATGTGTGACAGGCTGAGAGAGAGCGTGACAGAGGGATTCTGGGTAAGCTGTTTGGCACCCCATTTGTTGTTTGCCAGATATTTAAGACTAGTTAAAAACAGGGTTCCTTGGCAGAGCTCAGCTGTGGGAGTGAAAAGGAAGCCAAATGTATTCAATATAGTGGCTCACCATGACTTTAAAGACAGTTAGCCCTGAGAGGAGCTGAATGTAATGGGCACTATCACATAGTTTATTCTTATGGGTTGTAATAATCTATCATTTTGGTATGTCCTCATCAGTAGCATAGCTTCTCACCCACCTTGGCTAAGATAAAGTGTAATGGTTTGGTTGGTCTTGTATAGTATCTGGACTGATGCCAGAAGCCCTGGGGGAAAGGTGATGAAGCATTGAGGTGGAAAAGGGAAAACTCTCGGAGCCTGGTCTGGGAGTGGAGAGTAGCAGCAGTTTTGGAAAAAGCTTTATTGAAGAAAGCAATGAGGGAAGAGTCTGGTTGGTAGAAAGTGAAGGAGGAGAGCTGGTCAGGAGGGAAAAATGAGGAATGAAACAGTGATTGAAGGGAAAAGGAAGATTATTAGGAAGTATAAACCAGATCTACATAGAAAAAGAAGATGGGAGGAAGTGAGAGATGGACTGGTAGGTAATCTATACCTGAGAATAAGAGCAGTAGTAACAGGGGAAGAAGAAAAGAAAAGTCAGACAATAAATAAATATGTATAGATAGAAAAAATATTGTTTGAAGTTTTGGATGTTAAAGCAGAAAATATGTTGAGAAGACACGTGATAAATATGGTATATGGACAGGATTGTAGAGAGCTTGGGTGGTAATGAGGGTGGATGAGAAGAGTCCTGGTGGGATAATGCATTTGCTGCCAGCAATCAAAGTAGGGCCACACTGAGGGTTTACAGTGCATAATCTCTGTAGCAATC
This sequence comes from Alligator sinensis, assembly GCF_000455745.1. NCBI lineage: Eukaryota > Metazoa > Chordata > Crocodylia > Alligatoridae > Alligator > Alligator sinensis. The sequence goes on from NW_005842323.1 coordinate 976,936, forward strand.
TGACAGCCTAATCTCTGTAGCAAGTATGGGCAGGAAGGGAACCTGGCTGCATACTGCTGGTATAGAATATGCTACAGATATGAAGGGGAAGGGAAAGGACACAGGGCGACAGAATGCCAAGAAATACTGAAGTGTTATTTGTGGAAAAGAGTGACATTTACAGCGCTGATGCCTGTAGTCCTTCTGAAATAAAACCAGATCTACAGAGGAGCAGCAGAGACAGAAAAGGGGAAGTGGTGAAGAAGATGATGTTGAATCAGAATGCATGACAGTGGAGGAGACACCACAAGAAGGACGAGCTGGGGCGGAAAAGAATGAGGTTTCAGTAGGCAGTGGTGAAGCAGGCAATAGAGGAGGGTAAAGAAGGAAAGATAAGTGGAACCAAGTTTGTGACAGAAGAGAGAGAAGGGCAAGAAGAGAGAATGCTATAGGAAGAAGGAGGAGTGAGGATAGAGCAAGAGAAGAAGAAGACAGTCAAATTGGGAAAAAAAGGATTCACATGCTATGAAGCTAAGAAGGAAGAAGATGGACAAAGAGAGAGAGGTGGAGGGAGACAGGTTGACTTTATTGGAGCGTATGTGGTCTGGGTCTAATGGAGACGAGAAAGTGGGGGAGGGAAGCGAAAAGGTGCAGGAGAGGGGAAAAGGGAACCTTTCTCAAATGTTAAAGCAAGAAAGCAACTGGCAAAGACTATGGGGATGTGAAGAGGAGGAGGATTAGAGCCAGTGTCGTCAAGCAGCAAAATAGAAGACTTGTAAAGTAGTGGAGATGTGAAATTTAAATGAACAAGTATGACTTTGTGTATTGCACCTATATCAGAAGTGTATTATCAAGGAAGAGATGGGATAAGATTATCCCAGTACCGAGTGGGGTAAAAATGGACATAATACATTTTCAGGAGTGTAGAATCCTATGGGAGAGGGATTATAAACATTTTGATGGGCATGGGGAACATCATGGTGGGCATGGCTGGATGCAAACAAAGCAGCTGGAGTTGTGATTTTGCTCAAGAGTGAGGAGCTGGAAGTGTAGCAAGTACAAGCGATCATGGAAGGGATATTGCAACAGATGGTAGAGTTTGAAAAGAAATTATTAGATATTTTTAATATATATTTTCCAGCTGAAAGAGAAGGAAGGATGCTCTGTTTAAGACATTAGAGGTATATGCAGGTGGAGTTAGACAGCAAATTCTGGTGGGGGATTTCAATTGCATTGCTAAGCAGGGGGATAGGAGAAGTGATAGAAGGGAGGGAGAGCTAGATAGCTCATCAAAGCACTGATTAATATAATAAAAGAAGGAGGTTTAAACGATGTATGGGATGGTGAGAAGGTGATTACGAGGATGGAACTGAGTGGGAGACAGTTGTCAAAGATTGATTTTTGTATTAACATCAAATGGACTATGGATTAGAAAGAGGGAGATCTTAGATGTGACCATAGGTGGAGGGAGAAAATATTATTGGGGGGGGGGGTGTTGAGTGTGTGTGCGTGCTTGTATCCACCCCCCTCTGAAGGTAAACCTTTCATGGGGAGGAGGCATGGAGGGGTGGGCAGACTGAGGCCCTTGCAGTGAAGGAGGGGGTGGGATAGAGGCAGGGGTTGGAGTGAATGGGGTCCCAGGCTGAGTTGTAGGAGGGTTGGAGCCCCAGCAGCAAATCCAGGGGCAGGGTGAGGGTCTTCTGTTACTGTGTGTGCCCCGAGGTAGGCCCAGAGGACACGTGGCCCCTGATCTGTGCACGGGGTGGAGCCAGGCTGCACTCTTCATCCTGCTGCTGCTGCCCAGGACCAGGGCCATGCCATGTGCCTGCCATGCACGGGGTGCAGAGCCCAGCGCCAGGACGCACATCACATCGCTCAGCTCTTGAGGTAGTGGCAGTGGGATGCAGAATGCAGCCCACCTCTGCCCAGCTCGCAGATTGGGGGGCACATGCCCCCCAGGCCTCCCCTAGGGCACAAGTAGTGGTGGGAGCCCCCCAGCCCCTGGACAAGTGCCTAGGCTCTAATCGTCCCATGACCCAGCCTGGGGCCCCATTCACCCCTGCCCCTGACTGCCTCTGTCCCACTCCCTCCCGCACTGCAGGGGCCTCGATCTACTCCCCCCCCGTCCCCGCAAGTCCCCTCCCCTTCAGAGTACACTGAAAATTGCCTGGCTGCCATGCAGGGCAGTAATCCACATGCTGGGACTGTGATCCTGGCTGCCCATCTGAGTGTGCGTGCCCCTCCCTCTCCCCCTCCACTTCCCCTGAAGCAGCCTGGAGCCCGTGACCAGGCTGCCCTGCGGCCCTACCCACTGCCCCTTATTTAGGGGAGCTAAGTTCCGTTAGCCTTGGCCTTCTGCTGCCTATGGATGTGACCTTCAGCGATCACTGGATGCGGAGAATGGAAGTGAGTTTAAAAAAAAGTGAAGGTAGGGGTAAAGGGATGTGGAAGTTAAATGTTCAATTACTACAAGATGAGAAGGCCTGTCAAGAATATGTGCAACTGTATAAAGGATGGGGGACTCTGAAGAGATATTGCAAAAGTGTCTGGGGATGCTGGACTATGAAAAAGAAAGTTTTTCAGAAATATTGGTCAAAGAGAAGGGAGGAAGAGCTAGAAGAACTACAGGCAAGGGAGCAGGAATTATTAAAGGAGGTGAGTACAAGTGAAAGAAGAATTGGAAGACATAAAGTGATGGTCATATCATTTTCACATAAAGTGAAGAATGATTCAAAAGGAAAACAGATGAGAAAATCTTTCTGACCAGAGCGTCTTGGGTGGAGAAGGGGGAAGGATGCTGTAAGTATTTTTTGGCAAAATTGAAGAAAAGAAGGAAGAAACTGAAAGCAGCGACAACTGAAGAAAGTCAAGGAGAACAGAGGGTGAAGGTGTTGGATGCGGTGGCGGAGTTTTCTAAAAAACTGTACAGAAGGAGTGGATGGAGGAAAAATGAAGGTGTTCCTTGAGGGGATGAAGGAAGGAATAAAAGATAGCAAGGCACAAAAATAGGAGGAGAAGTTAAGCATGAGGGAGGTGAAGGACTGCTTAGAAGCTTGCAGGGAAGAGATGGAATTCTGGTGGAATTCTATGAATTTTTTTTGGCAATGCCTGGAGACAAATATACCAGAGACATATAGAAAAGTAATGAAGCATGGGGAAATAGGGGAGGATTTTGCAGAAGGTGTGATAGTTTTGATATTCTGAAAGGGAAAGGAAGATGTGTTAGGCAACTGGAGGCCAATAACCCTTTTAAATGTAGACAAAAAATTGATGGCAAAAGTTCTGGCCAGAAGAATGTGTGACTGTTTAGCAGTTATGATACAAAAAGAACAAAGGTGTTCCACTTCTGAGAGGAAGATATACCAGACCCTATGGTTAATGAGAGATGACATATTGGTGTGAGGGCCGGGAGCGGTCCGCGGCCCTTTTTTTTTTTTCACGCGGCGGGCTGTGGCCAGCAGCCCGGACACGCTGGGTCAGGGAAGGCAGGTGGCACGCTAGAATTAGGCACGGACGCGTAATGGTTGATTTAAGATTGTTTACTTACACCGTAGATGGTCACGGTGTAGGCTGGAAAACTTCCAGGAAAACTTCGCTTAAGCCCTAGTTTAAGGACTCGGACAGAGCTCTGGATTCACTCACACGAAGTTTGCTAGGCTCCGTGGAACTTGTGTGCGCAGGGAAGGATACATCGAGGGATCGTTCGGTGACAGGGAGAGGCGAGAGGCTGATCAGACCCCTATAGCCTTCTTGAAATACACGCTGGGTCCGATAGGCTCCGCAGCGCTTAGAGATCTTCACGAGACATGAAGTCTCCTCCTCCTGATGTTCGTGGAGTCCTCCAATTTGGGCGGAAACCACTCAAGCCTCTTATACGGCTAGCAAGCCAATCGCTAGTCGCCCTGTAGGAATAATTTAGA
>NW_005842323.1:980979-1003067 GCF_000455745.1 Alligator sinensis
AACAAAAAATCACACCCTTGGGTTGTGACAATTGGATGTGCAAGAAAGGAAAAGAAACACGGTGTGGCAGAGCACCTGTGGTATCTGCCACTTTAAGAGCCTGAAGAGGCAACTGGCAGGGGTGGCCCCGCTCTGGTTGATGAGTAGCCATTTTAAGATTCAGGCCAGCAGAGCTAGAGGCAGCAGTCTGCTGCCTGGCACTGAGGAAACAACATCTCCCAGTGGAGCTGCTGCTCCGGTAACACTTGGAGGTAAGGGCAAGAGTGCATGGGGATGGTTAAGTGGCTCTTGGTCCTGGCATGACCTAAAACTGCACCCTGCTGGGGATGGGTGGCCTTCTGGGGCTGTTCATAGTGGAACAGCCCCCCAGAAGTGCCAGGCCAGTTACCACCGTGGTGGAAAGCGAGTAAGGGCACCTAAAACCTCAGCCCCTGCCTCCAGCTGGGTCATTTGACGTCAGAGGATGTAGGGGGCCAGGCACGGCTGTGGCCACCTGATCCCGTGTGGGGTGCAAGACCCTGGAGAGTGAGAATGGTTGGCCAGGCACACCGGTGAGCGGAACTTGAGCCTGCAGGGTGTGTGTTTGACCACAGACTCCAGCGTAGTGGGCAGAGTATGTGCCTCAGTGGAGGCAGAGGTGTAGGGCAGGGTGCAGTGGGGCACCTAACAGCCTGCACCAGAGTGGTAGTTGGGAGGCTTGGAGAGAGGGGTGAGTAGTGAGGCCCTGCGAACAGGGGGCCTGAGATGATGCCCTATGAGGAAAGGGTGCAAAGGGGGTCCCGCTGAGTAGGGGTCTTGAGGGTACGCCCTGCTAACATGGGGCTGAGTTAGGTCCAGGTAAGCCTTCAGGTGCCTGAGGCCGCAGGTGGGTCTGAGGCCGATTGGGTGGGGTGGCCGAGGAAGTGCTGCAAGTAAGCAACGGGGTGTGTCAGGAGCCCCTAATTAAGAGCAGCAGGGTGAGCGACCCAGCCAGGGACCAGAGGCAGAGTCACTCCAGTGTTCTGCAAACTGCCCAGCACCCGCTTGGATGAGGGTTGTGGGAGAGTCCCAAGAGGCTGTGCACTTGCTAGCCAGGGAGTGCAGGGAAGCAAGCCCCAGGACCCTTCGGCTGAGGGCAGGGTGTGTGTGGCCCTGGGAAATGGAGGGGCAGTATGGTAGCAGCCCTGCAAAGGGGCAGTATGAGAGCGACTGCATGAAAGGTCACTACCACTGAGTGGGAGAGGCCTCAGTGAGAGGGAGGCGGTATGAGTGTGACCTGTGATAGGGCAGAAAGTGAGAGGCCTACCACTGGGATGAGTTGAGCCTGGCCTCAGGCCAGAGCCGAACACAGCTGTCAGGAACATCTGTGTGGTTTGGGATGCAGTATAGGGGTGGTTGGAGCTGCATATATGGGCCCAGGAGAACGGGTGTCCAAAGGGCAGCCTCCTGCCTAATTAAGACCTTAATTCTTGAACAACAAGGCATGGCAGGAGAGAAAGGCAGGTGGGAGACTAGCACTGTGGCTGGTCAGGGAGTCCCCACTTTGCCACACATGGTAATAATTAATTTAGACCTAGAAAAAGCTTATGATAATGTTAAACATGATTTTATGTTTCCAGTATTGAAGAGGATGGGGTTTCCATCAAAGATGATTGAATGGGTCAAAGTGCTGTAACAGTAAAGCAGGAAGTTGAGTACATGGTTACTTGAGCAAAGCATTCCGCATACAAATAGGGGTAAGCCAGGGATGCCTGTTATTCCCATATGTTTTTGTGTGCATAATGGAGCCATTGGCACAGAGAATTCATGATAAGCTGGTAAATTGTGTGAAGATACCAGGAGGAGGAGAATTTAAATGTTCATTATACATGGATGATGTGAACATAGTGAGACAGGATGGTGTATCAATTGAGAGGGTAATGAAGCATACTGAGGACTATGGTGAAGTGCCAGGGGCACAATTAAATAAGATGAAAAGTACATTGATGGTTGTGGGGAATTGGGAGATTTTACACTAGTTCAGGCTGAGTATGGTAGAGGGTGTAATCAAGGTCTTGGAAATCCCAATGGATGCCAAAGTAACAAAGGCCTGGGAGAAGTTAGAGATAAGAATGAGGCACATTTTGGGATCATGGAGTGGTAGAATGCTCTCTTTCAAGGGTAAAGTGACTGTAGTGAAATTGGTATTCTTGCCGATCATCCTTTATACAGGAGCGGTGTCTCCACTATCATGGTGAAAGACAAGGAGGGTACAAAGGCAGAAGTGCATTTGGGGGCGGGGGGAGGGGGTGGAAGAGAAAGGAGCTATATAAAGCTAGGGAATAAGGAGGTTGGGGAATGCCAGTTTTGGGAAGCTTTGTGTACACTTACTTTATAAGTCTGTTCTGTAAAGAGATAGCGGAGGGGGTGGGGAAGACTGTATGTTTCTGCCATTACTTGGCAGGAAGAGTGTTAAGAAGATGGTGCTTGTATGGGGGAGATTGAAAAAATTTGTGGGCATGGCAGCTACCAGCCCACTATGCAAAGATGGATAGCTCTGTAAGGGTAAACAAACGTGAGGGGTTGGGATTAGAGTGCTTGAAAGACCGTAAGAAGGTGATTAATATGATAGAAAGAAAGATAACAATAGTGGGGATCTGACAGAAAGACAGATGACAAATGTGTGGAAAATGACAGATAACAGACTGAAAGGAGAATATATGGCTATCATGTGGATGATGATATGGAATATTCTTCCTGTGTAGGCATTCAGCATAAATGGGGTTTAGTAAGATTGGTGGCATGCCCGAGAGAGGGATATGGGGCTGAAGAATCTGTACTGCATGTATTTTAGGACTGCCCGTTTGTGCAAGGGGTATGCGAGGGAGTGCCTCATTTTTTGAGGGCAATTGATATGAACTGTGACTTAACATATAAAATGGCACTGTATGGGTTAGTGCCCAAAGGACTGGAGAGAGAGAAACAGAGAACCATACTACTTTGTGAGACAGTACCAATATGGAATGGGAGAAACCTACTGTTGGTCAGGGGACTGGCTTTCGTGAGAAGAGAGTATTTAGAGCTAGCAATTTATGAGCTGATAAACATGCAGATGAGATGGGAAAGCAGAAGACACAGAAGAGATGGAGGAAAGAAGAATGGCAGTGTTCCTTCAAAAGGACAATGGGATGGAGTAAAGTAGTTGCTTCTTCCTGGGTTAGGGAGTTTCAGGAGAGATTAGAGTATTAATGGGGAAAACAGGTGCATCAAAAACAGGGTATTGTTGTAGTGGATGTTGCCAAATTGTGTGTTAATGTAGTCTCTTTTAGTTGTTTTGTAATAATAATAATAAATGGTTCCCTTCAGCATCTTGGCCTTTTTGGCTAAGATCAAGTGTAACACATTTTTGGCACCAAGGGGAGGGTGTTGGGGCTGCCTCTGGCCCACCCAGTGCCAGCCTGATATTGCAGTGCCTCCAGACCTGGTGCCAGTTCCCTGTAGAGGGAACATCTGCCCTTTTTTTAATGGCCACAAAAAAAAAAAGTTCCCATCAGGATGTTTGCCCTATATGGGTCATGTGTTTTATAGTCATGCTCAGCGCTGACTGCATTTGCTCAGTTTCAAAGCTGGCTTCCATTGCTGAGCACATTCTGCTTTTGGCATCAGTTTGATGATAGGAAATGTATTTAATGAGGCTTCCCTGTATGTGAATGTAAGGCAAGAGGAATTTCCTGGTAAAATGAGATAAATAAGCTCATAGATCCAGCAATGCCTCTCCCCTAGTTGGCTCTCTACCTAATGGAAGAGATCTATGGGCCGACTAGGGGAGAGGCACTGCTGGATCTGGTTCTGGCTAAAGGGGATGATGTGGTGAGTGACCTGAGGATTGAAGGAAAGCTCAGTGACAGTGACCATGAACTGATCACTTTCTCTGTCCAATGCAGGGTGGGCAAATGTCTCAGCAAAACAGAAATCCTCAACTTTGGGAAGGCTGACTTTCAGAAACTCAGGAGACTGGTCAGCCAGGTACTAACAGACTATGGTAAGGGGAGTCCATGAGGAATGGTTGTTCCTTAAGACTGCAGTCCTCAAAGCGCAAGGAAAATCCATTCCATCCTGTAGGAAATGCCAGGCTGGGGAGCCCCTTTGCCTCAACACAGAACTTTTGGACCTCCTGAAACTGAAAAGAGAAGCCTATACCAGATGGAAAACAGGAGTCATTATCAAGGAGGACTACACAACACTAGTCCGCACATGTAGAGATCGGACCAGAAAAGCGAAGGCAGAAACCAAATTCAGGCTTGCCACAGACATCAAGGACAACAAAAAGTCCTTTTTCAAATGTGGTAAGTCAAAGGAAAAACAAAGGCAACATTGGAGCCCTGTTAAATAAAATGGGGCAGCTGATGTCTGACGCTCAGGAAAAGGCCAGTTGCCAAAACGATTACTTTGTGTCAGTCTTCCACCTTTCCCAAGGGGTCACCCTGTCAGATAGGATGCAAAACATTCAGAGGGTGGGAGATGGGCCTCCAACTGACATAGATCAAGAAAGGGAACTCCTCGAGAAGCTTGACATCCACAAGTCTGCGGGCCCAGACAGAATGCACCCAAGAGTCTTGAAGGAGCTGGTGGACATCATAGTGTGCCCTATGGCAAAGATATTTGAGAACTCATGGTGCTTGGGAGAGGTACCAGAGGACTGGAAAAGAGCCAATGTGGTCCCAATCTTCAAGAAAGGAAGGAGGGAAGACCCAGGGAATTACAGACCAATCAGTCTGACATTCATCCCTGGAAATCCTGGAGAAAATTATCAAGGGTTCCATCAGCAGTAGGCTAACGGAAGGCAACTTTCTGAGTTCTAGCCAACATGGCTTCATTGCTGGAAGGTCTTGCCTGACCAACCTCATCTCCTTCTATGACCAGGTGACGCATTGCCTGGACAAGAGAGATGAAGATGATGTCATATATCTGGATTTCAAGAAGGCTTTTGACTTGGTCTCCGATGATATCCTCATGGCTAAACTGGAGAACTGCATCCTCAACCATCTGACGTTCTGATGGCTGAGGAACTGGCTCCAAGGTTAGACCCAAAGAGTATTAGTTGATGGGAGCAAATAAACTTAACTGGTGCAAGGTAACCAGTGGTGTCCCTCAGGGCTCGATGCCTGAGCCAATACTCTTCAACATCTTCATAAATGATCTGGATTCAGGCACTAGATGTGTACTAGCAAAGTTCATAGACGACACTAACTATGGAGGAAGGTGGTCACGCTAGAGGATAGGCTGACCTGGACAGGCTCACAAGGTGGGAGAACCAAAACCTGATGGCATTTAATGCAGAGAAGTGCAGGGTACTCCACCTTGGGAGGAAGAACCAGCATCATACTTATAGGCTTGGCAGTGCTACACTTGGTAGCACCATGACTGAAAGAGACTTGGGGGTCTTGATTGACCACAAGATGAACATGAGCCACCAATGCAATGCCGTAGCTGGCAAAGCAAACCAAACTCTGGCATGCATGCACCAATGCATCTCAAGCAAAACCAGGGACATCATCCTCCTGCTGTACTCAGCCTTAGTGAGGCTGTAGCTAGAGTACTGCATCCAGTTTTGGGCCTCCCACTACAGGAAGGATTTGGATAAACTTGAGAGAGTCCAAAGGAGAGCCACCCACATGATCAAAGGCCAAGAGAGCAAGCCTTACAAGGAGAGGGTGAGGGACATGGGGCTTTTCAGTCTGGAGAAGAGAAGGCTCAGGGGGGACTTAGTGGCAGCCTAGTATATACGGGGGATGCATCAAGATCTGGGAGAACAGTGGTTCACCAGGGCTCCCCAAGGGATAAAACGGTCTAATGACCACAAACTTCTGGAAGGCCAATTTAGACTGGACATAAGGAAAAATTCCTTTACAGTCTGAGTGTCCAGGGTCTGAAACAGACTCTCCCCCTCCCCTCCCCCCCCGGCCCCCGAAGTGGTGCATTCAAAAGGCATTTGGATGCATATCTTTGCTGGAATCATTTGACCCCAGCAGACTTCCTGCCTATGGCAAGGGGCCTGGACTCAATGATCTCACAAGGTCCCTTCCAGCCCCTAATGTCTACGAAATCCTAGGACAATCTATCAGTCCAAGAAGACTCATCTGCTGTAGTCAAGATTTCTGCAAGCAGCCCATTTGCTCCCACTCAGCATATACCAATTCTAGCCTAGAGTGACCAAGAGTGCATGCCCCAGTGCTGCTCTTGGGCTGTTTTTGTACAGCATGTTTGTGGTGTGTACTCAGAGCTTCTCTATGGCAGCTAGTCTGCCTTATTTCTAGGATTTGGCCTATGTAAAATGGGTGGGGCAATTTTCTCCATGGCAATCCCAGGCATGGCACAGAGGCAGTCTGGATAGGCCTTAAAACTGCCCAGTACCTCACCTGTTGGAAAGCAGGTGCCTTGAATTGTGGATGAGGATGATTTTCCCAGCCACCCTGCCTCAACTATTTCCTTTTTCCTATAGGCATCAGGATGATATGGTTGAGGATGGTCCTGCTTTGAGCAGGGGGTTGGACTAGATGATCCCCGAGGTCCATTCCAAACCTAATTTTCAAGTATTCTGTGATTCACAAGGACTATCTTACTGCTGTCTCTAGTCTGAAAATCAGTTGCAAATGGCTTAGACCATCAGCAGAAGTCAGATGTTAGGATTTGGTCTTAGTTGTCTTCGTTATTTTGTCCTAAGAAGGAGTGTTAGAAATGGGGCAGTTGTTAGCCAAGTTATTTGAGTGAAGTGCTGTTTTTTTTAAGGGAAACCAGAGTATTGTATATCTAAAATTAGTGGTTTCATAGTTTTATAGTTGGTAGGGTCGGAAGGGACCTAAGCAGATCATCCAGTCCAACCCCCTGCCATGGGCAGGAAAGGATGCTGGGGTCAAATGACCCCAGCTAGGTGGCTGTGTAGCCTCCTTTTAAAGACCCCCAGGGTAGGGGCAAGCACCACTTCCCTTGGAAGTTGGTTCCAGCTCCTGGGTGCCCTGACAGTGAAGTAGTGCCTTCTGATATTTAGCCTGAATCTACTCTCAGCCAATTTATGGCTGTTATTCCTAGTTACTCTCAGTAGTGCTTGGGGGAACAGGGACTCTCCCATTGCCTGCTGGTCTCCCTTGGCAAGTTTATAGACAGCCACCAGATCCCCTCTCCGCCTTCTTTTGTGGAGGCTGAGCAGGTTCAGATCCTGTAGCCTCTCCTTGTAGGGCCTGCCCTGCTTCCCCCTAATCATGCGAGTGGCCCTCCTCTGGACCCTCTCGATGCCATCCACACCCCTCCTCAAGTGCAGCGCCCAAAACTGGATGCAGTACTCCAAATGCGGCCTGACCAATGTTGCACAGAGGTGGAAAGGTGGTAGGTCACCTCCTTTAAATGAGGCATCAGGAGTCATACTGGTCCAGGTTCTGGACCAAAGTAAACAGTTGCATTTAGTGAGGCTGCAAAATCTTAAGCTCTCATACTAAAAAGATAAAATAACTGATGCAGTAAAAATGTGCTTCATTCTATAAGTGCTTGAAAGAGGATCTCCGAGAGAGTTTGGAACAGCCGTATTGTCTTAAGAGGGTGCTAACTGTGAAGCACAATTATTAGCGATCTGAGTTTTCCATTTGTTGTAAAAAAACATGTATTTTCTTCTTTAAAGGAGAAAAAACACAGATTTTCTTCTTTAAGGGAGAAAAAACACAGGAAACTGCAGGTTTCCCCTTGCAGGCTGGCAGAGTTCCAGCCTGGAAGGGGCTGCTTGGGGCTTGGGGAAGCAGGACTCAGGGGGCACCACATGTATGTGTGTTAAGTGCTCATGGCCTGCAATACAGCCAGGCAGCAGTGGAGCAGCTCCCCCAGCTGCCTGCAGTTACCTATTGGGGGGGGCATAGCTGATGCAGGGGGAGGGGCAGGAGAGCAGTTTGAGATGGCAGGAGCCACAGTGACAGAAGGAGTGGAGCAGGGTTGGTGGCTGTGGCTGAGGGCACTGCCCAGTCAGGGCAGGACCCAGGACCAGGGTAGGAATGTGTGGCCATGGGTCCCAGCTGAGGGAGCAGGACAGAGCCACGGGCAGCTCAGTCTGGGGAGAGGGGAGGGCCGTCATCCAGGTCCATGTGCCCATCCAGATTTGTGTGCCCACAGTGGGCATGGGGCTGCAGCCCAGTGGGTAGAACCCAGCAAGGGAGGGAGAGCAGACCAGGGAGGCTCAGTGCCACTGTCACTGCTGCCAGGACCCTTGTGCTAGTCATACCACCATGGTGAAGCCCCCCCTGCCTGCCCAGTAGCAGTGGGGGCAGCAGCGTGGACTTGTACAGTTCAGGAAAGAGGCTGGGGGAGCATGCTACTATCATGAACTTCCAGTGCCAATGAACAGCAGGTCCAAGGAGAATCATGTTGAGAGCATGTAGAGACAATTTAGAAAAAGCCTATGGTTGCCACAATGGACATGTTGCTGCTACATGAGAGGCAGACCATGTGAATGCTCCTTCTCCTTTTCTGTGGAAGAATTATAGTCCAGCGATTAACCTACAGAAAAGAATTGGAGTTTGGAAAATGGATTCGTAGTCCCTCTTTAAACTTGTCCATGCCAGGAAATAAAGGTGGTGTCTTGAGCATGCAATTACTGAAACTCTTTAAAACCCTGTCACAAACTGGGCAAGATATAATTTTAACCCCTGTTAGCTGCTCCAAGTGAAACAAAGGGGGAGCCTATAGGAGAACTGTAGAAGTGCAAAGGAATGTATCTGGGCTCATGCTGTTCTTAGTAGTGAGCTGAGGAAGTGCATTCTAGAAGAATGTACTGTATGTTGGCTTTATAACTGGTTGGATCATCATGCTTAAGGAGCAGTCATTGAGAGTCCAATGTCTAATTGGGAGGAGATACTGAGTGGTGTTTTCTAGGGGTCAGTCCTGGATCCAGTACTGTTTAATATCTTCTTTATTGATTTGGAGGATGAGATTGAACACTTAGGAAATTTGTAGAGGACACAGGAGCTGGTGAAACCATGACCAGCAAACAGGCCAGTAAATAGGGAATTTGAGTGGGGAGTTCAGTGGAGGAGTTGCTCAGCCACTTTCTTAACTTTTTTTCATTGTAAGCTTGTCAAATGGAAGTAGGCAAAGGAGGAAGAAGAAATTTGCTAGGAGGTGGTGATGGTTGGTGACTCCATCTTGCAGGGCACAGAGGCATCCAGCAAAAAAGGAAACAAAGAACTAGCAGGTGAATCAACAGGATAGCTAGAAGACATCACAGTGCCAAAGCCATTGCCATGTCCTCTGCCTGTATTTATGTGAACTCTATCCAGGCATGGCCACTGACCAACAAGGCTTTCACCCAGCTCATAGTCTGGCTTTGCAAGGACTGTGGCCTGCATGTCTCTTGCAAAGACAGCCAGGTAGAAGAGTGCTTGCAGTGAGAGGTACCTCCTGGTAGAATCTTTCAAGGATCACATAAGGGAGCTGCAAGTGGTGGTGGCTAAGTCCAAAAGCGGTATGAGCATGAGGTCTTTGACTGAATGCACAAAGACCTCCAGCATCATGGAAGAGGGACAGCCAGAGAAGGCATTGGAAAACACAAGATAGATATTCAGGAAATTTAAAACTGGCAGCTTGCCACCTCTGGCAGTAGAAAGCACTTGTCTTCTAAACCTGTAGTACAAAACTGTGGTTTCAGACAAGAAGGAGCCTACTCTAGTAGCAGGAGAGGCCAAGCTATGTACCCCACAGAGTGGAAGGATCAAGACCACTGGCACCAAGATGAAAAAATGAGTGGTGGTGGTTGGCAACACCATCTTGCAGGGCACGGAGTCATCCAGCTGCCAGTTTGACCTGTTGGCTTAGGAGGTTTGCTGCCTGTCAGGAGCCCACCTCTAATATGTCACAGAAAAGTTGCTTGGACTCATCTAGCTCTCTGACTACTATCCCATGCTGCTCATCAGTGTGGGCACTAATGATTCTGCCAGGGGCAACCTTGAGAAGATCAAAAGTAACTACATGGCTCTGGGTGCCTTTGTGATGGAGATGTAATATATTCTTCTACCAAAGGCATAACAGGACAGCTGCTGCAATTGCACATCTGCAGCAGCAGCTGTCATTCTCTGACTTCTTCCCTCCCCACCCCCATAATCAGCACCCAAGTCTTCTGCCCTAGCTGACCTGCCAGATTTGAACTACTGTCTTCTGGTCAAGGGGAAAGGGCCTGGGTAGTAGCAGACAACCTGGAGATCAATATATGACTGAGTAGATGGGTGTCACCAGCAGAGTTTTGGCTGCTTTGACCATTGGGTGGTATTACAAGGTAAAAAAATACTGGTATCCATTTGATGAAGAGGGAGAAGAGTATCTTCATAAACAGGCTTGCTATCTTGCTGAGGAGGGGTTTAAACTAGATTCACTTGGCAATGGAAAGAAAAGCCAAGAAATAAGAATGAGCCAGGGGACTAGATAAAAATCCAGTAAGGGGAGAAAACAGTGGAAGCCTTATCAATGTTCTTAGGCAGAAAAATGGCCAATCAGTTACCCAAAATATTTATAGACTAACCTAAGAAGCATGAGCCACCAATCATTCCCCACCCTCTTCTCCCTGCTGAATTTGGGGACAGAGGAAAAGTATGGCAGTGGCATTCATTCCCTCGGCTCTGGAACTGAGCAAAAACTGTGGCTTTGGCAGGAGCCTACACTCACCAGCTAGAGAGCTCCCTGTACATGTAGCACACAGCTGAAGGAGGGTGCAATTGCACCATTGCACCCCATCCATCTCTGCTATTGCTTATCTCCCATTCTATATTTGTTCTTTTGATTCTTGTTTTTTCATAGCTGTAGTACCCTATGACCATAGAATCATAGAAAATTAGGGATGGAAGAGACCTCAGAAGGTCAGTAAGTCCAACCACCTGCTCAAAGCAGGATCATCCAACCACATCATCCCAGCCAAGGTTTTGTCTACCTGGGTCTTGAAAGTCAAAAACCTCCAAGGATGGAGATTGCATAACCTCTCTGGGTAACCTGTTTTAGTGTGTTACTACCCTCCTAGTGAGACAGCTTTTCCTAAGATCTAACCTAAACTTCCCTTGCTGCAGCTTGAAACTATTGCTCCTTGTTCTGTCATCTGCCACCACGGAGACCAGTCTAGCTCCATCCTCTTTGGAACCACCGTTCAGGTAGTTGAAGGCTGCTATTAAATCCCTCCTCAGTCTGGAGAAGAGAAGACTAAAGAAGCCCAATTCCCTTAGCCTTTCCTCATAAGTCATGTGTTCCGGCCCTCTAACCGTTTTCATTGCCATTGCTGGACTCTCTCCAATTTGTCCACATCCTTTCTGTAGGGGAGGGCCCAAAGTTGGACACAGTACTCTACATGTGGCTTCACCAGTGCTGAATGGAGGGGAATAATCACTTCCCTTGATCTGCTGGCAACACACCTACCAATACAGGCCAGTATGCTGTTAGCCTTTTTGGCAAAGAGGGCACGTTGTTAACTCCTATTCATCTTATTGTCCACTGTAACCCCCCATGTTTTTTTAATTACAGCTGTTGGTTAGCCAGTCAGTCCCCAGCCTGTACCAGTCTGTAGGATTTTTCTGTCCTAAGTACAGGACTGCACTTGTCTTTACTGAATCTCATGAGATTTTGTTTGGTTCAATCCTCCAATTTGTCTAGGTCTCTCTGAATCTTAGCTTTACCATCCAGCATATCTACAACTGTACCCAGCTTGGTGTCATCTGTAAACTTGCTGAGGGTGCACTCCATCAGTGATCTAGAAGATGAGATGAAGACATTGAACAAAATCGGCCCCAGGACCAACCCCTGGGGCACTCCACTTAATACTGGCTGCCAACTAGAAATTGAGCCATTGATTATAACTCTTTGAGCTCAAAAATCAGGCCAGTTTTCTGTCTAGCATTCATCTAACCCATACTTCCTTAGCTTACTTGTGAGAATGTTGTGGAAAACCATATCAAAAGCTTTGCTAAAGTCAAGGTATATCATGTCCACTGCTCTCCCAGCATCCACCAAGCCAATCATCTCATCATAGAAAGTAACCTGTTTAGTCAGGCATGATTTGCCTTTGGTGAATCTATGCTGACTGTTCCTGATCACCTTCTCCAAGTACTTAGAAATGGATTCCTTGAGGACCTGCTTCATCATTTTTCCATGGACCAAGGTGGGGCTGAGTGGTCTGTAGTTCCTTGGATCATCCTTCTTTCCTTTATTAAAGATAGGCACTATGTTTACTCTTTTCCAATCATGTAGAACCTCTCCCAATCACCATGTTTTCAGAGATAATGGCCAGCAGCTTTGCAATCACATTAGACAACTCCGTCAGCACTCTCATGTGTTGTGTGTCGAGTCCCATGGACTTGTACACATCCAGCTTTTCTAAACAGTCCATAACCTACTATTAGCTGCTCACCTCCTCGCCCAATTGTGGTGCTAGGTGTAGTAGTCTGGGACAGACTGTGGAGACTGAGGTAAAAAAAGGCATTGAATATTTCAGCCATTTCCACATGTGTCACTAGGTTGTTTCTCCCATTCAGGACCCACATATTCCCTGATCTTCCTCTTGTTGCTGACATATTTGTAGAAACTCTTTTTGTTACCCTTCACATCCCTTGCTAGTAGCAACTCCAATTGCGCTTTGGCCTTCCTGATTTCATCCTTGCATGCCCAAGCAATACCCTTTTACTTCTCCCTAGTTATTTGTCCAGTCCTCTATGTTGAACTTCATCCTGCTGCCCCTAGCTCAGATTTACCATCCATCAAGATTCCTCTGAGTTTTATCTTTATCCTTCAAAGCTTTGCAGTCTTTCACAGTTTCAGGTCATCTGTAGATTGTATCAGGAAGCTCTCTGTTCCAGCATCCAGATCATTAATGAATATGTTAAATAATACTGGACCAAGAGCAGACCCCTGTGGAACCTCACTCAAAACCTCCTGCCATCATGACATTGATTTATTTATAATTTACCATGTGCTTACAGTTATTGAGCCAATTGTCTATCCACATCGTAGTAATTTTATCAAGCCGGCATTTCATAGTTATAATGAGTCTAGCCCAGCTGGAACAGATTCAGTCCTAGTCTCCAGCTGGAGGTAATCAAGGAATCAGGACATAGGTGGTCTTGTCTAGTGGTTAGAGACCCAAAACATAGGAACAGTCCAGACTAGTTTCCCAGGGAGGGGGTGGTACAGAGGGGGTCTGGCATCGGCTGTAGCTCCCAGCTCCAGTTCTGAAGTCAGAACAGGCTGGGGAGAGCAGCTGTAGCTGGAGATAGGATAAGCCATGAGTTAAACAGGATCAGAAGTCAAAAGCCAGAGCTAAAGGTTGAATCAGAATTGAGAGCAGAGAATCAGTATCAGAAACAAGAGTTGGAGTCAGGAGTCAGAACCAGAAGATCAGCAAGGAAGCACATGAAAGGTCAGGAACAAGAATTTTCATCTTTGCCCAGATCAGGAAACTGCAGGCAGGGCCCAGCTTTTAAGGGCTGGAGGAAGTGGAACCTGCTTCCTGTGGCTTCAGACAACTGGCTGCCCTGAACGCTTCACTCAACCCAACTGGGAAAAGGATGCAGCTCTGGGCTGGGAGGTGGCACCTATCCAGGGATGACTTGCTTTGATCTCCTGATTGGGACTGGCTGGGTCCAGGGTCCTGGTCTGGCCTCATTTCAGACCCCACCCACACTGACTATTCAGGCTCATGCCAGACAACAGAGAGCTTTTTGAGTAACCATCTGCTTTGTTGTGCCTCTGTCCTGCTTGGAACTCCTAACCTGACTCTGTGCTCTGAACTTGTGACTTGGATATTCCCACCTCTCCCTGCTTGGTCCCATTCCTGATTGTTCTTATTACTGTCTTGGACCTCCTGGCCTGGAACAACTGCTTGCCCTGACCACTACCTCGTCTCAACCTTTGGCTTGTTATCTTGCACTAAGACTGACCCTCATCTTGACCTTAGCTTCAGCTCCAGTAAACCCCACATCTTGTGCAATCCACTCAGACTGACTGCCTATATAGCCTGGTCAACCCTTACGTTAGTCATGGGGGACTCTGAAAAACCTTACTGAGATCCAAGTACACTATGTCTACTAAAATCCCTTCATCCACTCAATGAATTACTTTGCCCAGGAAGGCGATCAGGTTGGTTTGGCTTCATTTATTTTTCTCCAAATCCATGTTGGCTGCTAGTGACCAGTCTGATGGATGGTCACAATGGTATCCAGTGGTTTTGTAATTTATAAATCGGTAAAGCTTTTCAGTAGTTTGCATGACCTGTCACTGCCTTACAGCCTTCCACAACAGTCACCTCTAAACAAATCCTCCTTTTTTGAATATTCACTGCACTGTAAAAGTGAAGGTCAGGGACCTGTAGCCCATAAAGGTGAACTCTGGAGGCCAGGGGTACAGAGCGAGAGGCAAGGGGTGCAGAGCGAGAGGCAAGCATTCACCTTTGGATAGATATTTCTGTTCTTACCCTGTGCGTAAATGTGAAAAATCCTGGAAAAAGAGGCGGGGGGGGGGACCAAAACGATGATACATGTTTTAGTTAGAAGTATGTCTGTGTTTCTATATGCATGCATACACAAACATAGGCAAAATACTGCCTTATTCAAGAAAATATTTTAGTTGTCGTGTGGTCTCATGTACCAATTGTTGTGACAATCGATAACATTTTCAAAAGAGCCTAAATTGTGATGTCAACCAGAGTTTTGTATTCTCGCACTTTTGAAAATTATATATATATGAATCTTTATGTAGCTTTGTAACAGGTTTGGGCTCCAGGGGTGACTGGACCACCACCTGGTGACCATGAAACCTTTTCCCTGCTCCAGCTTTAGACTGCCCTTCCCTTTTTGCATCTCCTGCCATGCCTTTGATATAGTTATTTGATTGGAAGGGAGGCTGCCTAATGGATCCTAGAGTGATCCCCAGTTCCCCTAGATGCCAGCTGGTTCTCCCAGGGCACCTGTTAGCTTTAAAAGCTAATTACAACTGCCCCTTAAGCCATGCCTATACCTCTCAGATGTCATTGGACCATCATTCCCTTTGTTGAGGCCTTGGCCTTCTCAGCCTCAACCCCTTTTCTCTGGCTGGGACTTAACCTTCCCAGTGTACTGGACCTGGCTTCTAGGCACCAGCTCTGTTAATCCAGGCTCTTGGGGTCTCCACCTTTTCCTCCAGAGTTCCCCTTTTTGGGCTACAGGTCCCTGACCCTTACTTTGCCCCTTACAGGTGCCTACATCAACATAGTCTCTTGGGGTCCCCATCCCTTGCCTGGGATGGAGAACCTGGCCCCCAGAGTTCGCTCTTCATGGGCTATGGATCAACCCTTGCTTTGCCTCTCACAGGCTTCTCTGCCCCCATGGGTTCCAGGCCCCTGGCCTGTTCTCACCTCTGTAAAGCAATGCTGGGTTCCCTGGTCGTCTTCACCCTATAAGGGCTCTGGGCCCTTGGGCCCAATCAGTGCCTCAAGTCTGGCCCCAGGCATGGTTCAAAGTAGTCATGTGCCCCTTGGGCACTGTGGGACCTCCAAGACCACCCCTCACAGTCCTACCCAAATCACCAGTTGTAAATTGTAACAGTGGGAATGAGCATGCTGGCTATAACAAATTTAACCTGCTGGAGGTGTAGGAAATTATACCAATAGCTCGCTGTCTGCATTAAGGCTTCTCCTTACCCAGGGCTGTGCTCCTTTGTAAGACACCAGTATTCACCTGGCAGTCCTTAGAGCAGTTCTGAAGTCATCCCTCTGTAACCTTCCTGGTCTGGAACTCTTCATCCAGCAACTTAAAGGACTAGAATGCCTGGCCAGGTCAGGTTCTGGGCTTATATGCTTCAAGCACAGCCCCCTTCTAGTCAGGTGGATCCCTAACCACCCACAGGGGTTCCTCCCCAGGGCCTAATGACTGGTTGCCATGATATGACTTAAAACTGCTGCCCAAGCAGCCTCCTACTGCTTGAGTTAGGCTTTGCCCTGTTGGCTTATTGTGGGTTGCCAGACCTACAGTAAGCAGTGGTAGCTGCTGGTCTCCAGCTACCTATTCCCTTACAGCCTGCTCGCCCTGAGCAGATATCTCCTGACTAACAGCAGGTGTAACCCTTTACCTGGCTGGGGTTCTCCCAGGTCTGGGCAGCAGGAGTTTCCCATTGCCTGGCCTCTCTAGCTTCAGGTTTTCAGGAGTAACAGGAGCCTCAAGCTCTCTGTTACAACCTTAAAAGTTCTGCCTCTAAGTACTACTTTTAAAAGTGCCTCGGACCATTTATGAAACCAAATGTCACTGAAAACTAAGCAGTTTAAGCACCCATGAACTGACAGTGCTTTAAAACATTGGAATTAGGCCCTAAGTTCACTTTTGTGTTTTCAAACAATTTATCCTAAGGGTTATTGACACACAAGAGTTGCCACAGTTCAACTGAAGGTGTGATTTTTTAAAATTTTTTTTATCCCTGTTTAATTAAACATCTGACAAGACCTGGGTGTTGTGATAGAAAACAAGATGAACATGAGCCACCAATGCAATGCCATAGCTGGCAGAGCTAATCAAACACTGGCATGCATCTACCGAGGCATCTCGAGCAAGGCTAAGGATGTCATCCTCCCTCTCTACTCAGCCTTGGTGAGACCACAGCTGGAGTACTGCATCCAGTTCTGGGCACTGCACTTTGAGGAAGGATGGGGAGAAACTCGAGAGAGTCCAGAGGGGGGTTATGTGCATGATTAGAGGCCTAGAGACCAGGTCATATGAGGAGAGGCTGAAAGACGTGGGACTGTTCAGCCTGGAGATGACTCAGAGGGGACTTGGTGGCAAGGGCATACATCAGGACCTGACAAGAAATAACGGTCACAAGCTGATTGAGAATCGCTTCAGGCTAGACATAATAAAAAACGTCTTTACAAATCGAGCACTGAGGGTTTGGAACAGGTGCCCCCCAGAGGTGTTTCAGTCATCCACCCTGGCAATCTTCCAAAAGTGTCTTGTTGTTGATCTTGCTGGGGTCATCTGTTCCAGCAGTCTTTCCTGCCCAAGTGTAGGGGAGCTGGACCCAATGATCTGTAAGGGGCCTTCCAGCCTCTAACAACTATGAAACTATGAAGCTACTACAAAAGGTTGTTGGGTGCTTATTTCAGCTTAAACTAGGCTTTTGATTTACCTTGACTTTAGAAACAACTGGAAGGTAAACCAAAATAAGCTACCCCAGGATCAAAATAAGAGCATCCACAGGCCCTTTGTATTAGCTTAACAACATTATTTTCATTAAAGCAGTGCAAGGTTGTCTGCTTAAAATGGTCATTTACAACTGTTTTTTATTCCCATGAGCTCTGCATACACAATGTAGCCAAAAAGAGACTAAGCTGGGTACTAGGTTGAGTCATGAACAGGGATCCAGGCTTTCCATTTCCCATGGAAAAACAGAGAAGAACACGGGTTTCCTCCTTTACCCGAGGAAGGCATTTTAACAGAGAAACCCACGGATTTTGTAGTTTTGCAACGAGCTCTCTGCAGGCTGGCACTCAGGATGTGCTCAGGCAGGGGTCACCATGTACATGGTCACCAGGCAGCCTGGAGAGCAGCTCCTGCAGGTAAGTGGGGGGTGGGGATTGAGGCCTCCATGGGGAAGGAGGTAGTAAGTTGGGCAGGGCTGGAGCTGCTGCCCAGCCAGGGGGTGCCTGGGGCTTGGGGCCCAGGGCTGTAATGTATGGCCACAGGGCCCTGGCAGGAGCACGACTGGATCGTGGGTGGCTTATCCAAGTGGTGGGGGGGGCTGGCTCCCCACCACTGCATGCACTCCCAGGGAGGAAGAGGGGACCCATGTCCCACAGATCTGTGTGCAGGGTGGGGGCGGGTGTGGGCTGCCCACTGTGGGGTCGGGCTCCCTGCTCTGCTGCCTTCCCCCAGGTCTTCTGCAGCCCAGTGGGTGTGACCCAGCATGACAGGGCAGAGTGGGGCCATGCAGGGAAGCTTCTTGCCACTGCGAGCTCCCTGCTGCCCTGCTAACATGCCCCATGCCCACATGGCAGCAGCAAATGACACAGCCCCACACTGCTGCCCCCACTGCTGCTACACAGGCAAGGGATACCTCACCAGGGCAGCATGAAGCTTTCAGTGGCAAGGAGATCCTTGCATGGCCCCACTCTGCCCTGCCGCACCAGGAGCTGTGGAGGCCCCAGAGAAGGACAGCAGGGTGGTGAGGATGAACCTGCAGTGGACAGCCCATGCCCACCCCTGCCCCCACCCCATGCACAGATCTGGAGGGCACAGGTCCCCCTGGCCCTCCAGGACTGTGTGCAGTGGCGGGGATGGCCTCACTCCCCAACCGAGCCTGCAGCAGGTAGGTAGCAGACACCAGGAAGGGAGCCGGGCTCTATGCTTCACTCCATTCCACTCCATTGCAGCAGCCACCACCTCCCATGGGTGGCAGCTGGGGCTTGAGCGCTGCTGTGGGGGACTGCAGACCCAGCTCCCTGGCCCCATAGCCTTGGCAGCTGGGGGGTCCCTCTGGCGAGGCAGGGGGTGTGGGTGGGGGGTCAGGAGCACCAGCAGAGTTGGGAGGCTGTGGGGGGGAGCGGGGGCACCAGCAGGGCTGTGTGGGGGCTGTGGGCAGGAAGTGAGGAGTACCAGCAGGGGGCTGTGGCTTGTGAGTGAGGAGCCTGGACCTCAGTTCTGTGAGTGAAGGGGGCAGGGGGCGCTCTGATTTTTCCATGAGAAAAAACCTAAAATCAAATACCAACATTTTATAAGTATTTAGAATTTATTTCATTACAATAATTGAAGTATTGGTAGGCTTCCAAATTGCTTTAAAATTGTAAACATATCAAGAAAACATTCTGTTCAACCGATATCTATATATATAGTGAGTTTTCATTTTAATCACAGATTTTGGGTTTTAAATAAGAGAATTTGTGATTTGTTTATCAGAGCATTTGCAGTTTTTTATCAGGGAAATCCAGGATCCCTGGTCATGAACAGAGTATGAGCCAACTTACTGGTGAATCCAGGATTCACTGAGGGCTTGCTGCAGGGGAAATGCACTGTGCATCTTTGATGGAAGCTAGAGAAGGAAAGCATGTTCTTAACTCATGTTAGCTAACTAATGGAGACAAACAGGAGGTAATCCTAGAGAGGAAAAAGTACTTTGTCATTTCACTACAAATCAACAGGTTGACTTAACGGCTTTGGAGGAACCTGAACCCATTCCTGTCTTAATGTAGTGGGGTGCTGAGCTATGCAGTAGCAGCCTGCTGACACCAAGCTTGGCAGGAAGCCTGTTACTTGGAGGGGTCTACCCAAATAGTTAGTTATGCCGTGTCTGTGCACAGCCTCAGTTTGCACTTGCTATTCTGCTAAGCAAGGGCTTAAATGAGCAAGGCTTCAGTAACCGAGGAGCTGTAACAAGAAGCTGCAAGTGAGAGCAGTGCTTTGCTGTCTGGAAAAATGACTGAAAAGAAGGTAGCACAGGAAGTTGCCTCCCAAAAATCATTTGCATATGCCTTCCAGTCAGATAAAGGGCAGTGGAATAAGCTTTTAACTTGATGATGGGGACAAGATAGTTTACCATCTGGCTGACCTGATGCAGTTAATTGTAGAGATCACAGAAAAAAATATTTTTTTACTTATGCAGTACTAACCATTATGTCAGGAGGCCATGAAGAGTGATGGGGAGGCACTGATAAGTGATTAAGAACCACTTATTCTGGTTAACTTTGAACCTGCTTCTAATCAATTTAAGCCAAACTGAAATGTGAACGTTGACGCATCCTTTTCCACCAGTTTAACTAAACCAATTTCAATTCATGCTACTAATGACACTGAAGCCAAAACCTACGGTGGTGGTGGCGCACAGGTGCCGGACTTGCTGCCCTCTTGAGTGGGTATCAACCAACTTTGCAAACATCACACAGTTCAAGTTCCAACTAAGCCTGTCTGGCTAGTATACACCTGCTATACCTTGTTATTACTCTTTTTCTGTAACTAAGGCAAGCTCATACAAGTTTCCTGCACACTATACCGTATATGCTTCCCACTTCACTTTAGAATGCAAATAAAGATTTTTAGCTTCTATAAATTACTTGGGATTCACATACTTGAATGGTTTCCTCTGCCTCTTGCAATTATAGGAACTGTTCTTTGCCAAAAAGCCTTCATGCTTTGTTCTTAGGGTTAAACTCCCCAGGTGGAAGTCCAAATTTGCTTTCACTCATAGATCTATGTTTAGTCCCTGCTGCAAAAATAAAACTTATTTTTTGGTCAAAGGATAAGGACAACTCAGGGCAGAATCATTTTAATCTCTCATTAAGGAAAATGTTAAATGCGCCATTCATTTCTGTAAAAGGAATAGTTCCCTAAGTAACCTTCCAAATAACTTCTCTCCCCCTCTGTCCAGCTCTCCTGCTCCTCCTGCATCAAATTATGTTGCTGTTTCCATGGTACTGCTTCTGCAAATTCCCAAACTAATGAAACATGTAGCTATTGTAAAGAGAATGATTACAAAGAAATTCACCTCTGCTATGGAAAATTGCACAGGTCTCTTTTGCCAGTGTTGGCCCAGTTGTTCCAATCCCTCATCCCTGCCTCTGATGTCATGTCCTCAGATTGTTGTGTTCAGCTTCTTCATATAATCAACTCAAAGGGCAATGGTCTTGATGTTTCCCTGTAACACACTATGAATACCTATTGTGCAATGATTTACTCTATAGTCAGTAGTGGATATAGACATGGGGCAAGTGTGGTGTGCGCCGCCCCCCGGGCAATCCTATGCATACATTGTGAGCTCTGAGCTTACTGCCTGGCCAGCATGGACTCCTGCCTAAGCTCCACATATGAGCAGTGAGCTCTGAGCTGCCTTGCAGGATTTTCCCATAGTTCTTGCTTTTATGCCCAGGGGGTATCCAGTGTTGCTGCTTGCCCTTCCCTTTCCCCACTGTATCTAGCAGCAAGGGGAAGGAAGGGACAAGCAGTGGTGGCAGTACTCACCCTCTGGGTTCCAGAGCCACATGAAAGCAGGGGCTCCAGCCAAACCCCAAGGCAACAGCTCATATGTGACAGGCAAAGTGAGGCTATAGTCCACCCCTTCTGGATCCACCCCTAGCTACAGTATACATATGATATGATTTTACTCTAATACATACATACATACATACACACACACAAATGATATAGCATACAGATATATATTAATATTGTAATATAGCAATGATAATAATTTATCTAGACAAGGAGCACAGAACCCAATACCACTTTAAAATTAAAATAGATGATAGAAAATCCTTATTAATGCATTCTATGCAGAACATACTTTGCAACTTCTGGCTTAAATCAGTACCATTTATTGCACACTGAGCTATCAGATCAAACCTGTTGAATGTTGTAAAAATCTTGCAGGCTCTCAGCTAGTTTGTACTGCAGCCCCCTGGGGCTGATGATAAAGCATGTCTATAGCAGTGCAGTGCAGAGGAACGGTCTTCCTGGCAACCAGCAGAGAGAGAGAGAGAGAGAGGCAAGACTTTAAAAATTAAGACTAGAGATAAATCCACTCATTACATTCAGATCTCTTGAATGATGGAGCTGGGCTTCTCTACAGCTCCCCACACCATAATGTAAAAATAGTTTAAAAAATGGCAGGAAGGACCAGTGATTTTTGTGCTTGAAACTAAAATGTTTACTAAGGCAGGCTGGTTTTTGTGGTTGCCATTTTGCTTTACTGCTTTATTTACTAAGGGAAGCTAACGTGCATAGGGACCATCCTGTTCCATACATGTCACAGGCCTTTTAAAATGCTATGCTGTTTTCTATTTTCCAGGGGGCAGCACAGGTACCTCTCCAACAACCTCCAGCACCGGGACTCCATCACCCTCAGCTTCTTCTCATCTTCTCTCTCCATCCTGCTCTCCTCCAACCTTTCATCTGGCCCCCAATACTTTTAACGTGGGCTGCCGAGAGAGCCAGCTGTGCAACCTTAACCTGTCTGATTATCCCCCATGTGCCAGAAGCAATATGGCTGCCTTGCAGAGTTACCCTGGGCTGAGTGACAGCGGGTACAATCGACTGCAGAGTGGCACTGCTTCTGCCACTCAGCCCTCAGAAACTTTCATGCCTCAGAGGACTCCATCCTTGATCTCAGGATTG
>NW_005842323.1:1003150-1018478 GCF_000455745.1 Alligator sinensis
GAATGCCGACTCCATCCTCACTGCCTAGCAATGGGAAGATGGAAGCCTATGGTGGCCAACTGGGGTCCTTCCCAACCTCTCAGTTTCAGTATGTCATGCAAACAGGCAACCCTGCCTCCACCTCTTCTTCTTCACATATGTTTGGTGGTGGCCACATGCAACAGGGCTCCTACAATGCCTTCTCCCTTCACAACCCTTACAATCTGTATGGATACAATTTCCCTGCCTCCCCTCGGCTGGCAGCAAGCCCAGAGAAACTGACCACACCCCAAAGCACTTTACTCTGTTCCTCCCCTTCCAATGGGGCTTTTGGAGAGAGGCAATATCTTTCAACAGGGATGGATCATGGGATGCACATGATCAGCTCCCCACCCAGCAACCAGCAAACAGCCAATGCCTGTGATAACAGGCAGTATGGGGCTGTCCAGGGTTCCTCCTCACAGATGTCTGTGCACATGGTTTAACCAGCAAGCTGTCTCCTTGGAATCACAGACAACAAGACTTTGTTGTCTCCCCAGTTGACCCCGCCCCAATACTATTTTGCCTTTAAACTTATAGTGGAACTAGTTTGTTAATGATATATGAAAATACAGGTCATCCAAATACACACCAAATAACCCCATGGAAAGCCCCCAACCTGACAGCCACTGCCACTCATTGTAATCCAAGGCCTTAGCATCTGGAACGGAGCATCTATTCCTAATATAGGACACGATATAGAAAAGGGCATTGTTTAAGAGAAGCCATAGTGAAGCATAAAAAAACTTAATACATGGCACACGCATTTACTGTCAATGAGAATGAACTCTGATTGTTGAAGGAATCTTATGTGTGTTCTGTCCTTCTATGTCCAAGGAAGGATGCCACTGAAGAATTCATGACATACAGCTGTGCTGCCCATGCAAGGTCATTTTTTTCAAGGCCTCCTCCCTCCTTGGCTAACTTTTCTTGCCTGAGTGGTTTAACAATAACAACTGCAAAACTTAATACTAAGTCCTGTGGCTCCCTCTCCCCACTGTAGTAAAAGAAATTCTTGGCTGAACTGGAACTTCTCCTCCTTAAGAGATTTTTACTTTTTGACTGTGGCTGTGCCTGACAGGCAATGTCTTTGTATGGGTCAAGTTTGCAAAGTGCCACGCCTGCATAAAGAGAGAGAGAGAGAGAGCAAGAGAGAGAAAGAAAAAGAGACTGAAGCTTTACCACACAATGGAACCTCTGCCCTATGTAGGGAACCATGTTCAGAATGCTGCATAAGGGAAGAGGGGTCTCAGTGCTGTGCCTTCTGTTGATGTTACTCGGAGCAATAAAGAAACTATAGACTGTGCTTGGAATATATCTGTCTGCAGATCATTCAGCTCAACAGGAGGAGAATCTCCAGACTGAGCATATGGTGAATGGTAGAAAGAAGAGGGGATCTGTTCTCTTGCAGACCCCAGATGTACAACATGGCTGACCTCAGCCATCTTGCATGTACAAGTTGCCATAGAAAACAATGCAGGTATTCTCTGTCCTCCAACCTGCTATTTGATCTCTGTTTTACCAAATAGATCATTGACTTGTTAAAATGTCTTTCTTTTTTGTTTTTTTTTCTTCTTTAAAAAAAAAAAGAAAACAATTGTAGCTTGGTGCAAGCTAAGCATTTAAATTGTGTGAAAATGCAAATACCAAGTAACAGAATACAGATATTATTAAGATTTGTTTTGAGGTGTTGTAGATAAATGTATTTATGTGCCTAGTGGGGAATTCAATACTATGAGTATAAAAGAGGGCAATAAAAATGGTATGTAAAATATGTATGAAGAGAAAGGTGTATAAAGATTTGCCCTATGCACGGAACTTTGTTTCTAAGTGCCAAGCACAAAAGCGCTAAATAAATCTTTGCAATTGTTCCTTATGTGTTCTGTTTGTATGTAAGAATCCATAGTCTGTGGACATCAAATTTTAAAATAACCAGCAAGTTTTTATGTGCAGAACCCAAGAATTGCAGCCATCTATATAAAACTAAGGTTCTCATGCATGGAAAAAGAAAATTAAGGGGAGACACAAAAGCAGTCTTCAAATATATGAAGAGCTGCCTTAAAGAAGAGACCACCTTTTCTCCATCACTGACCAAGTCTATATGTGCATTTATGCCAACTTAAATTTACTGCGTACTAAGTTACTGCACAGTAAGCGGGAATAGGCTGGCATCTACATGTGCAGGTGTTAAAGTACATTAACATTGTGTATGGACTGACTTGGGACACAGTGCTATTATGCAGTAAGGTGTCTACATGTGCATTACTGTGCAGTAACTAATCGGGCCTAAACTTGATACCCGCATAATGCGGGTATCAAATTTACGCTCAAATTGGTGTAAGTCACCGTGTATACTGTGCAGTATGGGCATGCACGAGTAGATGTGCACCCATACTGCGCAGTAATTTCAGTTACTGTGCAGTAAATGCGCACACACAGACATGCCCACAGGGTAGGGAGCAGAAAATACAGCAGCAGATTGGGCAGAAAAATGGGATTAGAGGGCCCTATGGGAGGGTACAGGCATTATTTTTTTAAATCAATGCCTGCCAAATAATGCCTGCCAAAAAAGGTTGGCCTCTATCTCCTTAAGTCCCTTCCAGCCCTAATTTTCTATGACTTCCTCAAAGAACATGATAAGCGTTAGGTGGCCAGCTGACAACAATGCACACAGCAGCAATTCCTTTACACAATAACAACTTCCTAACATTTTTTAAAAATATTGGACCACCTTTAAAAGGTGGAGAGGTATGGCAGGGAAACTCTGCACCTGGGGCAACCACAACCCACAGGGCAGTGCCAGCTACTGTGGTGCTGGTCACAGTGGCACAATTACCTGTTGCTGTGCTAGCAGTTACTTTTGTATTCCGTCATAAAGCTGGTGCCAGGGGCTGCTGCCCCACTTGCTCCCTCTCATTTATGCTATTGGTTTCAATGGTCAAATATACACACACTATCAGATGCCCATCTTTGTATGGAAGAGGTCTTCTATGCAGTGGTTTCTGGAATTTTCATTTTTAAGTTTTAACACAACTGGCAAATGTACTTCAAAAGGTATTTTTCATAGCTATTTTTAAATGTTCATAGATGATTACAGATAATTTAGTGTTTTTTGTAAATTTTGTCTGGGTTTCTTCAGCTTGTTTGTTACATTACATCTCCAAGCCATGGGGAACCTGAAAAAATGCAGTTTTGCACTGTATAGCTTTTTGATGTGTATGCTAAATGAGAAACAATTTTTTAATAGAAAACTGAACCTGTAGGAAAGAAAATGCTTTGGAAGTTAATTCAGTAAACAGTTTTTCACAGAGGCATCTAAAAATTATTTTTCTGGGCTTGAGGCATAGTCCAGTTAGTTCGGTATACTTTGTCTAAAAGTAGTTAACTCTACATGCTTCAGAGGCAGGGGAAAGAAACTGCACAGTAAAAGATGTGAGGTAATCTTAGTTTGTTCCTGCCCCAGTATCTCCCTGTAAACTTTATATATTAGTTCTTGGTTAATCCCAGAACTGGGGGATGGGGGTGGGGCAAGGAGGGTGTTATATATATATTCCAGAATTCTTTATAAGCTCTTACATAAATATCCAATACCTCTTTCCATCTTGCTAAGTTCTTGGCTTCAATAATATCATGACAGAGAGCTCTAAATCTGTAGTATCGTTTATCCTGAGGAGGGTGGGGGAGGACTTCATATTGTATTCTTGATAAGGGATAACATTGCTTTATATAATGGCATTGTAATATTGTGTGGTTCATTTCCCCTACATTCTTTATTTTCTTACATTGACCCTAGGTGTTTATTTAGCATCCCACAGTTACACCCAGGTCCCTTTCCTGAGTCAAACAACTAATTTAAAATATATCAAAATGTGAATAGTTTTTGTTCCCCATTATGAATTTATTTTTCTTGTATGGACATTGGGTTTCATTTGCCTTTTCCCAGAGTTGCTAACAAGTAGTTTGAACCCTGAAACACATCATAGTTGGCATGTTGCCAGGACGAAAACTGACCATTTATTCATATGTTTTGCTTTCTGACTAAGGGAGCACTGTTAATGGAAGATAAATATCCATCCGTATGTTACCTTAAGGCAGGAGTGTCAAACACATGGCTCATGGGCTGCATCTGGCCTGCAGAACCATGTCATCTGGCCTGCTGGGACAGAGGGACTGGGAATTTGGGGGTGGAGTGAGACGGGGAGAGGACTACCACCAAATTCTGAGGATACGGAGCTCTGGTGGGAATGTGCTTTGGCTGTGGTAGGGTGAGCAACATATGTGTTAAGTCCTGCAATTCCCAGAGCCAGCACAGTGGCTTAAATACCCGTGATAGTTAATGCTGTTGCTTTTTGCCTCACCACTGCAGGTTGGTCTTGTTCTGTACCACAAGGAACCCCACTGTCCAGATCCAGCCCAGGAGACTAAAAGAGTTAGGCACCCATACTTTAGGGGGAACTTATCTTTAAAACTCAAATGTGTCAACTTGATAAACTGGATTCATTAATTTTTAAAGTTAAAAAACAAAATAACATCCAGGGAGAAAAAGTCAAGCAGACAAAGAAAAACTAAAAAATGTGTCCCTTAAGGAAAGTTAAAAGAGAGCTTCTGGGGCAGAGCACTGGTTAGAAAGAGGCTTGGAATTAAGCAAAAAAAGGTCATGGAATTGGAAATGTGTTTACATCCTTTTAAAAAAAAACAAATTGCATCACTGGAATACCTAATGCTATCATATTTTTCTCCTTCTAATGGAAACAGCATGACCATGAATACTGATCACTTGAGCCAAAAGAGGTATATAGATGCAATGTTTTGTATCATTATTCAAGAACACTGCCATAATAGTTCATTTTCTATTTTGGTGGATGGTCTGTGAACCACTGGTGGTCCAAAGAGTACTTACTGGAGGTGGCAGATAGCTGAGTGGTCAGTGTTTGGACTGTTTCTCCCAGGTTCCAACTGGAAAACAGTATCAAGAGACAGCTGAAAACACATGAAATACTTTCTGAATGTTTTCCCATGTTAGCAACTACAGTTGTTGCCATAGGGATGTCATGTTTATAAAGGTAGGAGAGGTCTCTAGGAGACAATAGCTTTTTAAATATTAAATGTACATTTTAGAAAAGAATACAAAATGGAGAAGAAAATACACTTATGAGAACAGCATAAGAGCCATATTGTGAGAGACTTGTAATCTATATAGTCTTTATGTTGTATAGTAGCCAATATAAAATGCTTTACAGAGAAGCATTAAAGCCCCCATAACATAATTAACTACAATATTCTATCTTTGGAGGGGTGGTCTTTTTTTTCTGACCTAAGCTAGGGATCATCTTATACCCTGGAACAGAAGGATTAACAGCCTGTGTAATTTTACACTCAATAACGTTCCTGCAGATGCTATTCTTATTTGAATATTTTTCTACTCCTGTTTTGCTTAACTATGTTACTTGACTGCCTAGTAACAGACTACACAGATGCAAGGTAGCTTTCATCCAAGCATCTCAGCCTGTGACAAACAGCACTAGAACTTTGTTACTTCCTAGAGTCATAAACTCAGAGACAAATAGGCCGTGACAACACGTAGTGTGGACATTTGGTTCCCCAGGGACAACTAACAGCAGCACACCTTGCGCTGCTGCTAGTGTCCCTGGGGAATGCCTATGTTATGTGCCCTCTGGTGTACAGCAAGTTACACCGGGTTGGGTAGGGGAGGCTGGGGCTGGCACTGGGCTGGCCCCTGCAGCCTTACTTGGGGTCTCAGGGGCCTCTTGAGGCTGCAGTCACATCATTCCTGCCGTGTGGAGACTGGCTGGTAGCGGAGTGTGGCTCTGGCTGGCCAGGCTCTGGCTTTGGGCAGCGCACACTGCCACAGTGTGTGCCACTCCACCTTTTTTTTCCCCTGTGGGTTTTTTTGGACCCTAGATATCCAGGGGTCAAAAAAACCCTTCGTGCTGCTCCCTTGAAGTATGGAGAACAACTGAATATGTGGCATGTGGTGCCACCTACTGCACAGCCGTGCTCATTTGGACGCAGCCATAGGGCTGGAAGGAACTCAAGAGGTCACATAGGTCCAGACCCTGCTCAAGGCAGGATAACCCCTGTCTAAGACACCTCATCCAGGAGAACACCAAACAACAGCAGACTCTTCCTATGCCTGAAGAAAGGTGTTTTTGCCTGAAAGTTTGCAAAGAACCGTTTTTCCAACTATTTAGTTGGTCTAATAAAAGAGATCACATTTACCCAAAGAACCTTGTCTGAGCACATTCTTCTTGTGCTCTAGCACTGCTTACTACCCAAGAGGACATTTATGGAGGTATTTTTGGCCCATAAAACCTTGAGTCATGGAGCAATTGGCTATTTTGAGTGAACCCTTCTCCCCTGTATAACACGCTGACAGCTGATCAAGGAGTGTAGCTAACAGCCAGCTGAAAGTTGTTTGTCATTGGAAAGTTCCTTTGTTTTGGAACCTGTTCCCCCTCTTCAACCTCCAGAGAACAAAGCTGGTGACCAACAGAGCACACTGCCAGACTCACTGGTTTGCCAAGACTTCCCTTGTGAGAACCTAGGGAGGGGATTGTTTTAAAGTATTCTGTTTTCAAGCAATCTATTTGTTAAGGATTTATTTTTAATATCCTCTGTTTGAATTTTTTTAAGGCTGATATTACAGTCCTAGAAACAGACACAAAGAGAAATCTCCATCAATATAGTGTATTAATGAATCTACTTTAAGATGTAGAAGATGGGTCTGTCTGCCTCTGTATCGTGTCTGTGACAATAGATTCAGAATATCTTGCAATATAATTGACAACAAGCCTTTGTGCACCTGCCAACACCATCCAGTATCACAGTCAACCCTCAAGGTAGTGCCTCAGCACCCTAGTGTGTGGAAAAGGTGTTTTGTCTCCCTGCTCTTGGGTAGAGGGAGGTCCTTTATGGTTTGTTCCAGGAAGATGGCATCCTAGACTATATTTAAAGCTGTCAACCACATCCAGACAAGCAGGGGCATGCACTTGCAGCGGTACAAATTTGTGCCACTACTTTGTGCCACAGTGCATGCCCCTGCACATGCACTTTGTTGTGGGACAAACTGCCCTTGCCCAGCTCCTCCTGGCTCTTTAGCCAGGGAGAGCTGGAGCAGCTGTATTACTTGGTGTCCTGGTGGCATGTTGGAGCAGCAAGGGCACAGCTCGGGCAGCACGGAGGCCTGGCCAGCAGCCAGAGCATTTCTCCAGAGGGCCAGGACTTTGTTTGTGCTGGCACACACTTTTTGTGTGCATTGCTACACATTTTTTCCCAGCATTTATTTATGTTTTTGTTACTGGGAAAGCCACACTTTTTAACCTTCACTGTGTGCAGTTTGTGGTGCCACAAACTGCACGCCGCTGCTCATCTTGATGTGGCCATTGAAGACAAACCACTATTTTATACAACTGTACTACTTTCTATATTGGATTCCAGCCCCTTACTATTGCAGCCAAAGGTCATATATACAGGTGATATGAAATTGGAAGTAATCACGAATCCCTTGGGAAGAACTGAAGAAAACAGTAATAATAGATAGGGAAACTGAACAAAAGAGGTGAAAGGGAATGAAAGAAGATTAAATAAGGGCAAAAGAATCTACATGGGACAAAATAATAATAAAAACAATAATAATGGACATATCCAAAATGGGAAGTAACTGGCTACATATTACTAGCAAACAGAAGGATCTAGACTTAATAGTGAAAGATGACCTAACTATGACTCAGACATTTTCAGGCAATGGAAAAAGCTTGCAGGATTATAAAGTAATTCCTTCTTGGAGACATAGCGATCTTGGTCCCTTTTAGCCCAAAGAGCTCTATAGTAGGGGTGTGTGTGAAGTGGGCCCTATTTGATTTGGATCTGGATTTGGCCTGAATTGGGGACAGTGATTCAATTAGTTGATTTGGATTACTGTCCCCAATTCGATTTGGCCAAATCCAAATCTGAAGATTTGATGCTTATTTGCAGAATCAGAAATTCGGACACAGACACAGCTTTAAGTGTTTTTTCTATATATCTTGAAGTACCAGCATGGCTTGTGAACGCTGCGATGATAGGGCACATGGAGCATCC
This sequence comes from Alligator sinensis, assembly GCF_000455745.1. NCBI lineage: Eukaryota > Metazoa > Chordata > Crocodylia > Alligatoridae > Alligator > Alligator sinensis. The sequence continues at coordinate 1,011,269 of NW_005842323.1, forward strand.
CACAGGAGTGTGGAAGTGGGGGGAGGTGCTCCACATGCTAGGTGGTGAACCTGGAAGTGGGCTGGAAGCACTTCTGGTCCACTTCCGGCTCCTCCGGGGAGTGCACTGGGGGTCCCCCCCTGTACTCCCCCAGCTCAGCAATCAGCCATGGGGGGGACCTTGGGTGCCCCCCCAGACCCAGGAGGCACCAGTCACCAAGCTGAGGGGGCAAAAGGGGGCCACCAGTACATTCTCTCGCAGACTCAGAAGTGGATTAGAAGTGCTTCTGGTCCACTTCTGGGTCTGCTGCTGAGCGTGCTGGGGAGCCCCTTGTGCTTCTGTGGGACAGTCCATGTGCCCCAGCATTGCAGCATTGATGAGCCGCCTGGTACCTTGAGGTATGTAGAAAAAACATTTAAAGCTTTGTCTATGTCCAAATCACCGAATCTTTCTGAATCTGTCCAAATTGATTTGGAGGGTTCTGATTCGATTCGGAGAGATTAAAGGGTCCTCTGATTCAATCTGGGATATGTGGACTTGTTTCAATATGGAATACCAGCTCTTTATGGCAAGTTTTCTTTGTTCTTTACAATGTTAATGTGGTTTCCAGTCTTGTGCATTGGTATTTTAGATGTAAATTTTCAAGTGTGCTTAGGCAAGCAGAAATCATGGTTTATTACTCACAGTTATAAAATATTTATTCTACTCTCTTGCATACTAAGTACTGATTTTACATTATATACAGATTTTAATGATTGTTTTCATTATGGTTTACACAGTATGATGGTAGAAACCACTAGTGCAACAATCTGTCCTGATACATAAAAGAAGTAGTTCATTACTGAAGTGCACAGAAAAGGAGATATGCTGGATAAAGTCAGTTCTAGTTTTCTGAATGCACCACTCCTGTTTTTCTTGGAAAATGAAGTGTCTTCTTCCAGTCTCAGATCTTTGCCTGCATCCAAACTGTGGCACAAAAGCTATCTTCACCCCAGCAGTACAGATTGACTGAGCTGCTGCTCTACTGAAGATGAAATGCTAGGACAGAAATGTATGGTTACTGTGCTTCAAAGGAGTCAAAGAAAGATTACACTTAGATCAACACAGGCCATGTCTACATAAGATGCTGACTGCATAGTCACCAGAGACTCCTATGCAGTAGTATGGCATGGCAGGAAGGGTGATGTGATGCTACTGTGCAGTAGTCACAGGCTACTGCCCTGTTGGCATCACAAAAAAACCATTTGCCATCGTGACTGCTCAGTAATTCTGGTTACTACACAGTAGTATACAAGTACTTATACAAGCACTTATGAGCGGTACACGTCCTCGATGATCAGGATGGGTTCAGAAGAGGAGCAAACTGAGGCGCTGTGGGTTAGAATGAAAGGGGGCATGGGGAAAGGGACTTGATAGTGGGCATCTACTACAGACTGCCTCACCAGGGGGACGAGCTGGACCTGGAATTTTCAGTTCAGCTTATGGAGGCTGTAAGGACAAGGGATGTGGTTGTCATGGGTGACCTAAACTACCCAGACATCTGCGGGGAGGATCAGTCAGCCAGGTCTGAATGCTCACATAGGTTTTTAGCCTGCATACAGGACCTCCACCTAACCCAGGAGGTACATAATCCCACCAGAGAAAATGCCTTGCTGGACTTGGTCCTTGCCACAAGCCATGACCTGGTGAGCGATCTGCACGTGCTTGACTACCTAGGCATTAGTGACCATCGTCTGCTGGAATTTACTATCTGGCACAGGGTGATGAAATCAAGCAGTAAGGCAAAAGTCCTTGACTTCAGGAGGGCCAACTTCAATGAGCTAAGGAGACTAGTAAGAGAGACATTGGGGACTTGGAGCTTCAATGAGATGGGAGTCCAGGACAAGTAGTTGTTCCTTAAGGAGATGATCCTCTGAGCTCAGAAGGAGTCAGTCCCAACATGAACCAAAGGGGGCAAGAGTGCTAAAAAGCCCCCTGGGCTCAGTAAAGGCATCCAGGAGGGCCTGAGGGCAAAAAAGGTGGCATACAATTAGTGGAAGCAAGGGGCAATCACCAAGAAGGATTACACCTCTGTTGTTTGTGATCATAGGGAGGCAGTTAGGAAGGCCAAGGCAGAGATGGAACTAGGGCTGGCGACCAGAATTAAGGATAACAAAAAGTGCTTTTTCAAATACATAGGGAGTAAGAAGAAGGCACCAGGTAATGTGGGGCCCTTACAGGATAGGCTTGGCAATATGGTGATTGCAGCAAAGGAAAAAGCTGATCACTTAAACGAGTTCTTTGCATCCATATTTCTGAGCAGGGACCAGGACAACTTCCCCACTAGGATTACAGACAGGCTCAGGGGACATGACACCATGCCTAGGGTCAGGGATGATCTAGTTAGGGAATTCTTGGAGGGGCTGGATGTGTATATATCAGCAGGTCCAGATGCTCTTCATCCAAGGGTACTGAGGGAATTGGTGGAGGTCATTGCAGGGCCCCTGGCACGGCTATATGAGCGCTCGTGGTGCTCTGGCCAGGTCCCAGAGGACTGGAAAAGAGCCAATGTGGTCCCCATTTACAAGAAGCGGGGAAAGGAGGACCCAGGTAACTATAGGCCAGTTAGTCTCACCTCGGTCCTTGGGAAGACCTTTAAGAAAATTATCAAGGAACACTTCTGCGGGCGACCAGCATGGGAGGTAACGCTCAGGGGCAACCAACACGGGTTCACTGTGGGCAGATCCTGCCTGAATAACCTTGTTTCCTTTTATGACCAGGTCACAAAGTCCTTGGATGTGGGCATTGAGGTGGATGTCATCTACCTAAACTTCAAGAAGGACTTTGACACTGTTTCCCACCCCATTCTCATAAAAATACTAGATGACTGTGGCATTGATGCCTACATAGTCAGATGGGTGGCAAATTGGCTCGATGGTCTCACCCAGAGAGTGATGGTGGACAGGTCATTTTCAACCTGGAGGGATGTGGGCAGTGGAGTTCCCCAGGGCTCGGTCCTCAGGCCTGTGCTATTCAACACCTTTATCAGTGACTTGGAGGTAGGCATGGCAAGCACGCTGTCCAAATTCACTGCTGACACAAAGATGTGGAGAAAAGTGGGCAAACTGGAGGGGAGGGACAGAATCCAAGTAGATCTAGACAGGTTACAGAGGTGGGCAAATGAGAATAGAAGGGAATTCAATGCAGACAAGTGCAAGGTGATGCATCTAGGGAGAAAGAACCTGCAACATACCTATAGGCTGGGGAACACCCTTCTCAACAGCACAATGGCTGAAAGGGATCTTGGAGCCATTGTTAACTCCAGGATGGACATGAGCCGCCAATGCGAGGAAGCAGTTAGTAAAGCTAACCACACCTTGTTGTGCATCTACAGATGCATCACAAGCAGATCCAGGGAGGTGATCCTTCCCCTCTATGTGGCACTGGTCAGGCTGCAGTTGTAGTACTGTGTCCAGTTCTGGGCACTGCACTTCAAGAGGGATGTGGCTAAACTTGACAGGGTCCAGAGGAAAGCCACTCGCATGGTCAGGGGGCAGCAGGCCAGGCCCTACGAAGATAGACTAAAGGACCTGAGTCTATTAAGTCTCCACAAGAGAAGACTGAGAGGGGATCTGGTGGCCTATAAACTCACCAGGGGGGACTAATGGAAAATAGGTGAGGCTCTGTTTCCCCAGGCACCACCTGGGATAACAAGGAATAACAGCCACAGATTAATTGAGAGCAGGTTCAGGCTTGATATCAGGAGGTATTACTTTATGGTTAGGGCTGCCAGGCTCTGGAATGGGCTTCCAAGGGAGGTGGTGCTCTCCCCTACCTTGGGGGTCTTCAAGAGGAGGTTGGATAGATATCTGGCTGGGGTTTATGATCCCAGCACTCGTTCCTGCCCAGGGCAGGGGGTTGGACTTGATGATCTGTTCAGTTCCCTTCTGACCCTAGAAATTACGAAACTATAAGTACTAAATGACTGCACAGTTACAACTCATGCAGACGTGGTCAGAAGGGTAGGACTGCTACATACAATACTATCTTTTTGCATAATTCTTTTTAATACCAGTATATCAAGGGCACAATCATTCTATGACTCTGCAGTGATGGTATTTGGATCCACACATAGTGCAAGCATCTACCTTTGTCCACCTTTCTTCAGAATAAGGTCCTAAATTAATACAAGGTAATGCATTTCATGCATTCACAGCAATTAGCAATATCCATGCAACTCCTGAGAGAGGTCTGCCTAGTAACAGGTTCATGCATCTTTATCTTAGAGAACTACATACAGACTCCATGTATATGACTGTGTCCTTGATACTTTGGTTCCATAAACCACCTAATATTACTTGCACCCATATGATATGGAACCCTTTCTGTACATGACATATAGAATGTAGATGCTTATAATTTAATATAAGCTGGCGCTTCTCTCTGTGACAGAGGTGGCAGCCCCCAGGCAGCACCTGCCTGCTGACTTCCAGCCTGGGTAATCCCAGGGGGTGCTGCAGCCACAGAGGGAAGCATCAGGCCTCTGTGCAGCTCAGGCAGGCAGGGTTCAAGAGAAAAAAAAAGATCAGACTCCTTGCCGCTTTTTCTTTTCTTTAGTTGAGCCTGCCTGCATGAGCTACCACCAAGTCACACAGCTGCTGAGCTGCGCAGGGCCTAGTGCTTTGCTCCGTGGTGGCCACAACCCCTGGGACCACCCACACTGGGTGCCAATGGACAGGTACCACCTGGGAGGTGCAGCTGCCATGGAGGAAAGCACCAGCCTGGAAGCTCAGGGGCTGTGCGATCTGGCTGCAGCTCACAACTCCCTCATTTGCCATGGGAGAGGCAGGTAAGCTCCAGCACCCCTGCACTGTCCCCGCTGCCTTTCTGCTGCCTGGGACTGCCCAGGAATGGCTGGCTTGCCCCTGGGGCAGAGCAGCAAGATGTCAGGAGGGTGGCTGGGTGTGCTGGTGGTGGAAGAAGGTGACGGGGATGGTGCATGGGGTGCTGGAAGCCCACCAAGCCCAAGCTTCCCTGAGCATGTTGGCTCCCAGCACTCACTTTGTTAGGTAGCAAACTAAAACACCTCAGAGATGTTTTATCTTGCTACGTTACAGAGTCATTTAAAGCAGAATACACCACCAAGCATGCAAACAGGAACGCCATTGAAGTAGAATACACTGCCGAATGTGCAAACAGCAATGACATCAAAGCGATTCAAAAGCACATTTAAGCTGCTTTAAAGGACAATTTTGTTGCATGTACAAAGGCCCCTAATTTCTACCTATTTACATTTTCACTGACATCCTGTCACACTTTTAGCTTCTCTCATTCCTTGGAGTCTCAGAACAGCAGAGACTTCCTATGCCTGAAGAAAGGTGTTTGCACCCAAAAGCTTGCTAAGAACTTTTCCTCAACTACTCAGTTGATCTAATAAAAGATATCACATCTACTCAAAGAACCTTGCCTGCCTATGTAAAAATAAGGTAAGGGAAGTCAGAAACAACATTAATACATGAATATACAAATCATGAATGTAGATGATTTGTAAGATGGTAAAGCAGTGGTTAGTAACCTACAGCCTGTGAACCAGAACCAGCCCATAGAACCTTTGGATCCAGCCCACAGAAATGGGGCTTTGGGAACACTGGGCTATGGAAAGCACCTTTTGTGGGCACTCTCCCTGTTCTGCCTTGGGGACAAGTGCCAGCTGCAGGTGGTTTCCCTATGTGGCTGGGGAGACAAGCAGTGGTGGCATTAGGACCTGCCCTTTCACCTTCAACCTGGGGTGCATCATTCCATCCTGGAGCTGGAAAAGGCCCCTGTACTAAAGAATTAGCCAGTAAGTTTTCTGAACCCTGGATATTTTAAAAAGTCACAGAGAATTTGGGACGATTCAGAACTGTACAGATAAAATATATGATACAAATTGTTTTTTAAAAGAAAAGATCAAAATGGTCCTAGCAGCTATACTTCATTTAGTAATTAGTAAGATAATTTTCTTATTAGTAAAGGAATGAAACAGCTATGCAGAGAAAACCATCAGTCTTGATGGTGATGGAACATAAATAAGCAGCATAGCTCTATGAACAACTTACATTTATGCATCTCTTTACTGTTGCACATTGTTGCTTAGTATTACATTTAACCACCTTTTAGTCTACATGTCAGGGGTCATTCCCAAATCAGTTTGATCTTTGATCAGCAACCACTGTGGATATTAATTTTCAAAAAGGTTTTGTAGCATAGAAAGAGTTGTAGAAAGGCAATAAAACAAGAAAAGCAAAATATATGGCAAATATTTGGAAAAAAAAAATCTCCTACAGGTATGTGTACACTGGGGTGTAGAATAGACTCCAAATTGCTTTGAGGCATTTAACTTTCATATGTTCCCATGGGGTAATTTCCTACCCCAGACACATATTTTGTGCAGTATCTTAAAGTTGATTAATTCTAAAAATTGATTTTTTTAGGACATTGTTACTAGCACTGCAGTGTACTATATTCCCAAAGAACAGCCAGCTTACTTGAATGGTTTGCTCCCAGAAGATGAAAAACTGCCAAGAGTAACATATTATCCCAGGCGTGAATGTGTTTTTCCATATGGGGTAACAATTGACCCCAAACCCATGTTAACGCATTGGGATAACTTGTTACTCCAATGCAATTTCTCTATAAATGACAGGAATTTTCTGAATAAATGACCTGTTTGCTTACTTTGGGTGGATGCATCTGAAAGGTCATCATTCATTCACACCTCATTTATGTCCACTTCAGGTATCCATGGTAACTAATAGATGGCCATCCTCCACTCTGCTTTTGCAGAAGATGTGGTAATCCCTTTTGCTAACCACTTTGTTTGCAGGCTGGAAGGTCATCAAAACACCCTGCTCTTTGCCAAAAAACCCCAAACCCTTTGTCACACCCAAATCCACCTTTGCTCTCTTTTCTCATGGCAAAACTCTGCCTCACCTGCCTCTTTCATAACATACAAGCTAGTTTGCCGTGCCTTTGTTGGAAGTGAGGACAAGGAGCAAAGGGATAGCAGAGATAGAACAACATCATACTGCAATGCAGCGTAGACTATGCAGTTCCCTTCAATGGTTAGGGCTTTATACCCCCACACCACTTTTCCCTGATCTCAATAAGCACTTGCATGTGTGGTTTCCAAACAGCATCCACCCACATTTGGCTTGCCTGCAAAGGGTGGATGCTGGTCTCTGGCTTCCGTGCCCAGGCGGAGCGGGTGTGC
>NW_005842323.1:1018576-1020050 GCF_000455745.1 Alligator sinensis
CCCCATATATTCAGTGCTGAAGCCTGTCTTGCACAGGTAACTGGGGATGACAGAAACACATCCACTGATGAAATCTTATCCCAAGGCAGTGAGGATGCTGACATTGTTCCAGACATGGGAGACTGTTCAGAGCAAGAATACCATGTAAATATGGAAGCTTCATCCAGCTCAGATGAGGAAGAGTTAGTGCCACAAGCAGAAGTGATGCCAGCACTTTCAGTGGGAAAAGGAAGAGGACCAGCCCAGGGCCACGATGGAAGACCGAGGAGAACTACAACAGGATGTGGAGTAGAACCACTGCCACCACCCGCAGAAAAAATTGCAGATGATGACACATTTAAAGGAAGGAATGACAGAGTGTGGGGAAAATGTCCACAGCTAATACATCATCAGAGAACAGCCAAGGACATAGTGCATGAAAGTGCTGGGCCAACAAGAGAAAGTAATAAAGGCACTGTTACGTCTCAGCTCTGTATTCTTGGGGAACCCTGGTACAGGATGCAGTCTGTCTGACTCACAAAGGACTCACCCCCCTCCCCTCCTCTACCTAAACGAAACTGATTAAGATGCAGTGAGAGACGCACCTAAGACCCTCACCAGATAAGGGTGACGAGTGAATCAACTGCCCTAGGTCTCATTTACATGAGAGATGGAAAACAGAAAGCTTGAAGCAGAGGCTGCAGTGAATTCTGGGACCAGAGAAGCAGGAGAGCGCTGCATGATGGGGAATCTGTGCTTCCAATGTTAATCAACCCATGTTCACACACACCCAGCTCAGCATTTATCAGACCAGTTCTAATCTGGATTTGCTAAGGACTTCCCCCCCACCCCAGACACACACACACAGCTCTAAGTTTAATAGGCATCTCGGGCCGTACATTCCCCGGTCCCACTATGGGAGGCCTATTTAAACTTGATTGACTAAAACTCGGTTGCCGGGTTAGGGAATGCTGAGGCAAGAGACCGAGTCAGAGGGGGTATGGGCAACATTTGAACAATGGTTAAGGGTTCATCACAGCATCCAGCCTGCTGGAGCCCTAATCCCAGGTGTTGTCATACTTTTCCCGAGACGACTGGTGGGAGTCCTCTCCACAAAAGGTTATGAGCACCCCAATAATTGCTTTAAGTCTGTTAAAAGACTATAGTAAGATCTGGAAAAGTCATGCTAAGCTGAGGCTTGTGCACAACAAGTAAAAATCCAAAATCCTGATGCTGCAAGCTATCTATTGTTCCTGAAGAAACCATGAGATATCCCATCAGTATATCTGCCACCCATAGGAATTTCAAGCTGGCTCCCAAGTATTTGGGTTACTCCCTAATCTTAAGTGTTTCCTGATTATCAATCAGTTTCCTGAGATGGTCCAAACCAGATAACCCCTTGTCAATAGAAAAGACAATGATTTACACTACTGAGGGTGCTTCGAAGCAGCTAAACTGAGGGTATAAAAATCTGTAAGTGTGTGTGCTGCAAAAA
>NW_005842323.1:1028060-1072652 GCF_000455745.1 Alligator sinensis
ATACAGCTCCGTATAGTAACACAAGCAGCACATTGACAGAATCACCAAGACCCTAGAAACTATCCCTAATAAATGAGCACACCCCAAAGTAATGGGCAAATTTGGTAACAGCACAGTGGTGGAAACATTCCACCTGTTTCTTTCACAAGATATCCTGACTGCTATCATAAAAGAAACAAACAGAGGGGCAGAAAGAAGATTCAGGGAGTAGAATGATAGCCATCCAAAAATAGAAAGGAGTGTAAAAAGCTGGATGAAACAGAACTGAAAGCCTACATTAGCCTCCTACTGCTGAGTGGTCTATACCATAGTGGTCACAAGGCATTGGAGGAGTTGTGGGAGCAATGCACTGGGTGTCCTTGCTTCTGTGCCACCATGAATTGAAAACAATTCCATCAAATCACCAACTACCTGAGATTTGACAACAAACTGACATGTAAGGAAATGAGAGCCGTGGACAAACTTGCTCCCTTCAGAGATATTTGGACACAATTTGTGGAGCAGCTCAAGAAATGGTATATTCCAGAAATATATCTGATGGTTGATGAGCAGCTCATTGCATTCAGGGGTCACTGTCCCTTCAGAGAATATATGCTCAGCAAGCCTGCCAAATATGACTTGAAAATTTGGTGGTGCTGTGATGCAGCAACATCATTCCCTGTGTTTGTCTACATGGGCAAACAACCAGAAGCTCCATGCCAAGTGTGATGACTGTAGGTGTTGTAGGGCTTGCTGCCACTGCCCTGAGCTTGTTTTCCTACAGACAGTGACACGGTGGACCTCGGCTTCAGATTACTTGGTCTGCCAATAAGTTGGTCTTATGTTTCTCACCTGCCATGACTTTGATGATATTATATTGCTAAAAGGCAATGCCCAAGGTGATCCTACCTGGTCTCAATCCCTGTTTTTTTTCTGTGGAGCTCCAAACCTCCCCTTTATCACACCCTAGCTTCTCCAGATGGCACTCATTCTCTGAAGCCCAGATCTTAATGCTGCCTGTTGGTCTATTGTTCCACTCTCAGCCATGAGGGTGACCATTGGCTATAGTTAGGCACACACCCTTCCAGGGCTGGCCTTGGCCTGCACTCAAATATCCAAAAAAAAAAAGAAAGCAAAACCTGACCGCTCTCAGTCTCTTTGCCAGACTCAGTCCATGTCCCCTTCACCTGGGGTCAGGCTCTCATGTCCAAATCACAACAAAAAAAAATCAGTTAATCCAGTCACTGCTCTGCACAGGCCTGCCCCAGCTTACTCGGGAGCATTCACAGTCCCAATGGGATCTCTCCCATGTGCAGCGAGGCTCTAACCTGAAAACGGCAATTCTTCTGGCCTCTCTCCTGGATCCTTAGCTGTCACTCTGCTCCAAGGATTCCCAGAAGCCTTGTGTATGCAGGCCTCCGCCTGCCTCCTTCTCTGGGTTACACCTGCAGTGTTTCTCCAGCAGGTTTGTCAACATTTGCCTGCCGGGACTCTCAGTGCTCCTCTCTCTGTGGCTCATGGGGAATCGACACCACTCTGCCCCTCTCTGGGGTGGAAATACTTCTGAGCAGCCTCCCTCCTCCAATCCAGACTGCGATGCTGCTCCAGAAGTCTGGTGATTGCTTCTCTTCCCTTCCAGTCTCCAGCTGCAGCCCCACTGGCCCCCCATGCTGTAAGTGTTGCTTGCTTTCACTTTCCCTGTCTGTTGCTGCAGGCTGCTTTTCTTCTGACCTCCCATGCCCAGCATGTAAGACACCTTGGGGCTTTTGTTTACTCTCTCTCTCCTTCACACCAAGGTAATTTTTGTACCTAGGTCATTGAAAAACTGGTTCATTCCTGGTACAAGATGAGATATTGTACTTGTATTTCTTTAGAAGTACTGACCTGGCAGAAAGACTGCTACAGAAAGACATGTCCTATGTGAGTACGATTTGGAAAATTAAGGCCAATATCCCAAACAAAATGCAAGCAAATTGAAGAAGGGAAAGTTTTAAATCCATTTTTGCTTTTGATAGGGAACTCACCCTATTTTCCTATGTTTCAAAGAAGTCCAAAGTTGTGCTGTTGCTGTCTAGCATGCACCATCACCTGTCAGTGGGTGAAGAGCAAGAAAGCTGGACATCATCCATGACTACAATAAAAACAAGGGTGGGACTTAGTTCGTATGACCACCTGCAGGTGGCCAATGACACTATTTTTAAATATGCTGGATCTGGCTGCCATTGCCAGTTTCATCATTTGGCTAGGCCACAACGCAAACTGAAAGCAAACATTACATTTAAGAAGACTAAGCTATTTTTTCGAGGAGATTGGAGAACAGTTGAAAACATAGAATGATGGATACACGTAATTTGTTTAAATCTGTCAAGTCTGGTATGACTGCCGTAAATTACAAATTGCAACAACACACCCCAGTAGAACCTTCTACAAGCATGAGTAGAGATTGCGCTTTTTTTCCAAGGACAGATGACCACAAAACCCAGAAATTATGTGAAGATTGTAAATGATTTACTTGTGTGCATCACAGTATATCACTGCTACTTTGTGAGGAATGCAATATTTAGTTAAAACAGTAAGGAAATGTTTTTGGAAGTAATTGCTAGTTTTAAAACAGTGTGAACTGCAGACTTAGTAAATTGTTCGTTCACGTTTTGAAACTCTAAAAAGGTTTACATTTTGTTCAGAGATCTAGATAAATAATATTTTTGGTTCAAATGATCATAAATACTCTTTCAATCAATCTGTATGTTTAATAAATAATTTTTGGTACATTTATACTGTTGTCACTGGTTCCATTTTGTTCATGCGGGTGTTACCCCATGAGACGAATAATGTTGAAATGAGGGGTAACTAGTTACCTCATGAGAACAACAATGGTTATGGTTTCATGAGAACAGATGAGGTTAAAACACAGAAAATGTACAGTGGGATTCTACAAGGCAGGGAAGTAGATTGACTGACCATCAGAGATTTGACAATTGTAAACTCCACAATTCCTGACCAGAAAACTTTCCTTACAAGGAAATTTGTGAGTTTTCAGTTCTTCACAATAGTTGAGATTCAGTTGAGCTTGAATCCAAAACCAAGAACTTTTCTGGGTTTACCTAGGCATAATATCTATGTTTTTTCTCTCTTCAACTGCTGCCACAATTGTGCCACAGGGGATTCTTTAATTCAGTCCTCTGCCACTTTTATTCATATTTCCCACAGCTCTAACAGCTGAAGCATAATGAGATTTTAAAAAATGATTTCTCAATTCTGGAGAAAATTATCAAAGAGATCTTTCTTAGTAAGCTGGATGAGGGCAACATCCTGAGGGACAGCCAGCACGAGTTTGTCATTGGTTTGCCTGACCAATATCATCTCCTTCTATGACCAGGTGACATATCACCTGGACAAGGGAGACGACATTGACATCATATATCTGGACTTTAAAAAAGCCTTTGATCTGGTGTCCCATGACCTCCTCATGGAAAAATTGGCCAACTGTGGCCTTGGCTACACCACAGTCCGATGGCTGGGAAATTGGCTCCGAGGTCGGACCTAGAAAGTAGTGGTCAATGGTAGCAAATCATTATGGTGCTCCGTGACCAGTGGTGTCCCCCAAAGCTCTGTCTTTGGACTGGTTCTCTTTAACATCTTTATCAGCAAAGTGGACATTGGTGTCAGAAGCACACTGGCTAAGTTCACCGATGACACTAAACTTTGAGGCATAGTGAGGCACAGTGTCCACATCTGAGGCCAGGCTGACTTGGATAAACTTAGTAGGTGGGCAGATACAAACCCGATGACATTCAATACCAATAAATGTAAGGTACTCCACCTCAGGAAAAAAAACCCTGCAGGGTACTTATAGGCTCAGCAGTACTACACTTGCTAGCACCAGTACTGGAAGAGACTTGGGGGTCATGACTGACCACAAGATGAACATGAGCCACCAATGCGATGTTGCAGCTGGTAAAGCTAACCCAACTCTGGCTTGCATCCATAGATGCTTCTCAAGTAAATCTCAGGACATCATCCTCCCACTGTATTCAGCCTTGGTGAGGCTGCAGCTGGAGCCCAGTCCAATTCTGGGCTCCATAATTCAAGAAGGATGTTGAGAAGCTTGAGAGAGTCCAAAGGAGAGCCATGAGCATGATCAGAGGGTAAGAGAATAGGCCTTATGAAGAGAGGCTGAGAGCCATGGGACTCTTCAGGCTAGAAAAGTGCAGGCTCAGGGGGGACCTGGTGGCTGCCTATAAGTACATAAGGGGAGTACATCAGGATCTGGGAGAACATCTGCTTACCCCCTGCTGTAATCTGGGCGGTACCCCAAGAGGTACCCCTCTCCAATTGAAGGGATTGAAGCAGGTGCACAAGCGCTGTGGGAGGTGTAGGGACTCTCCTCTCCCTATAGAGCAGAGCCAGACCACCAATGGGCCTTAGCCAGATAACTTTTAATGAGGGAACAATATTGGGAACATAATCAGTATAAACCAGGGGGGTATAGGGGACACTACAATGCCCTGAAGGGGCAGGATTCAACAAATGTTACACACTTATAATCATAGACATATTCATCCAGTTGACAAAAGACAGGGTTAACCAAAGTGTAAAACACAAACAGCAGAACAAACAATACTGGTTGGTGAAATATAAAAGGCACAAAATATCAAATGACAAGGAATATAGGGCCTAGGTACATGGAGGGGAAGAAACAGGAGAAACACAATGGCCTCTTTCCACTGCAAGAGGAATCTCCCCCTATTAGATCATTCACTCCAAGTCACCAGAACTGGGACTTGAACTCAAAGCTCCCACATGGCAGGCAGAAACTCTGCCACACAGCCATCAGTGCTGATAGCACTTTAAGTTGCTAGGGGTCTTGACCTTCCTGGAGCCCAGGCCTCACATCGAGCTACCTGGACTCTGATTGGAGGAGCTGGAAGCAGAGCTGGGAACCTCTCAGGTCGCTGCTCAGATCCTTGCTGGAGCTGGGGAGCCTCTCCTGCTGGCCACAGCCTCTCATAGGCGATCCTGGAACCCAGTGGGAGCCTCTCCTGCTGGCTACACACCACGCTGCTGAGGATCCCAGTGCTGCCTGAAGGTCCCACTCCTTCAGGCTCTTCTGGGGCAACTGTTCCCGCCCTGTTGGCTCAGTTCTTGCCAGCTCTTTGAAGCTTCTTCCTTGTGGTCCCTCGCTGGTCTACCCTGAGTCAGCCACGCTGTCCCTTTTATCCCCCTCCAGGTGACCCAAGGGGCCAATCAGGGAACATGGAGGGTAAGTCTCTGGGGCCTGATTGGTGAGGAAAGGGAATCCCAAGTCCTCCAATCATCTCTTTGCTTTTCAAAACCCCGGGGCTAAGTCACTCCCAGCCAGCCCGTCACACACTACTTTTTCAGAGAGTAGCAGCAACACTTCACATTAGTACCAGCTGGTTTCCCTTTCCAACTGCCAAGGCAGAAGCCAGCATAGACCGAAGAACTCATCTATTAACATGTGCTGCTTCTGAAACATAGCAACCAAGGTGCTACTAACCATTAGATAATCAGAAAGAGCAGCAGACAGCGGAAGCGGTCAGCTCCTGCAGTGCCCTGGGCAGTGTGCCAAACACTGGAGAGTGGGGCAAAGATTCTTACTTTCCCCAGCTCTCTCTGCACTCAGGTAGCAGTTCCTTCAGTTGTACTAGCATGTGGTTGTGCTGATGCAGCTGAGGAGCAGGTTTAGCAGAGGGAACCAGACTGTCCCTGCCTCCCCAGGAGCCTTTGCTACAGGTGTAGCCCTGCAGTGCTTAGCCATAAAAGTCAGGAAGCCCCGTGTCCCATAATGCACTGGGAGGGTTGAGCTAAGTGGCACCCCTTTATGGGAATTTGCTATGGGAGGTGCAGCTCCATGCCCAGTAGTGGTGCAGGTGCAGGTGGCAGAGAACAGGGTACCAGGGACAACCCCTGGAGAGTCTATGCCATGAGACTGCTGCAGCTAGTGTGCAGGAAGCCTGTCTGTAAGCTGTAGCAGCCTCAGGGCAGCCCCATACAATATGGAGTACAGGGCTGCCCAGCTTGTCTGGTTAGGCAGTGCAGGGCTGTATCTGCCACAGCAAAGGCTCCCAGAGCACGGAGGGATGGGGGGCGGGTAAGGTACCCTGCTTGCCCTACCCTAGTTACATTACTAGTTGTCATGCCTTCATACTATTGGACTTTATTTCTAGTCTCTTTTGTGAGTTTCAAATGCTTTAAAAGACTTATCTTTTCTTTCTGTTTAGAACAATAATCAGAAGTGGTCGTTTGGTCTGGTCTTTCTCCATCAGTATGCCATCCCAAAGACCCCATCCCAATCCCACAGACAAGTCACGTGAATCCTCCTGTCCTGTTCCTTTCCCTTCCCTTCCCTTCCCATCCCACCATACTACAAATATACAGGGTTTTTTTAAATTAACTATAGCTGCTTAATAACTGCTATTTCATAAGAGTAGCGGGTAGGCGGGCAGCTGGGTGGGTGTTTGTTGCCACTCGGTTAATTGGTGATTGCTGTTGATGTTGTAGGTGGTGAGCTCTTCTGGATTTTTTTTTTACATTTTTTTCTGGACTACATTTCCCAGCATGCCCAAGCTCACTGATCTTCGTACAGTTTCCAGTGGGGGCTCCCATTGGAACCTTCCTATTCCCTGTCCAGGTACACCGTCAATCTGTTGTTGTCAGCAATATATCCTTCTGGACAATCATGCACAAGGGCCGCTCGACCAGCCTATTGTGCAGCATGCGGGCTGCCACAATAAAGGCTGTTATATTTTCTTGATCCATGTTGAGCCGGCACATAAGTGCCCTCCATTGTCTTTTCAGTCAGCTGAACACCCATTCCAGGGCCATCCTGCAGCTGCTGGGGTGGTAGTTGAAAGTCAGCTTTTGCGGGTCGGTAATGCTCCCTCCAAAAGGCTTCATGAGCCAGGGCTTTAGGGGGTAGGCAGCATCCAGTAATATAACCAGGGGAACAGTGGCCCCGCATAGTGTCCTTTCTCCATGAGGGCAGGCAGAGGGGAGTTTCTGAACATGCACGCATCATGTGCACTGCCAGTTCAGCTGGTAAAAATGTTCATGTACCAGCCCCGGTGGTCCACCGGAGCTTACAGGATCACAGAGGCATATCCTTTCCTGTTTGTGAAAGCCTTCCCCCTCCCCGCAGGGCACAGCACTGGGATGTGAGTGCTGTCTAAAGCCCCTACACAGTTTGGGGAACCCCTTCTCATTAAAGCCATCTATGACTTCCTGCGGATTCTTCAGGTCAATAATTTTCTTTGCAGCTATCTCCTTAAGCAGCTGGCATACCTCACAAGTTGCAAACTGGGTGGCAATGGAATGGAGGCTGGATGGGCTCGCCAATTTCATGATGGCCATTGCAACCCTCTTGTCTGGTGGGATGGCCCAATGCATGTTTGTGTCCTGCCTCGTGATGTGTGGCCCCAGCATTGAGATGATATGATAGAATGTCTTCCTTTTCATTCGGAACATCTCCAGCCACTGCTGCTCCTTCCAAGTAGTCAGCATGATTCACTCCCACCAGTCCAAGCTGCTCTCATGGGCCCACACTGTATGGATTCTGGTCCTCCTCCTCAGGTTGCTCAGCAGAGCCTGGTCAAATTCCATTTGTTCACTTTGCTGTGTGTATGCCAAGCCCCCTGAGTACCTGTTGTATCTTCTTATTATTGTCATTGATGTTAAAGAAGTACCACAACTTGCCACTGTCATATTGAATGAAATAGTTTGAATGTTTGTAAAGGTTGCCCATTAGCCAGTTTCAGGAAGAAGATAGGATTTATCTCCTTATCTAGCTCATTGTTTTGGGTCTACGTAAAAAATGTCCTGACTTCGCTTAATTTAAATGTTAATCTTTAGAAGTCTTTTACAAAGAAAGCAAATATCCTGAGTTCCGAGACATCAAAGCCTAGGGACTTTTAACCAGACTGGTAAAAAAAAAAGGTATTTACAGTGATATGGAAGAAGTCTCCCCAAGAGTAATTTAAAATGCTCAAGAAAGGTAATTTCTGTTGAGTAAGATCCGAGCCCAAATTTGGGAGTAGTGACAAATTGAGTAGGAGGAGCCCACTGACGGCAGCTCACTCAATAAAAACCTGTAACTTACTGGCCCAATTTGGAGGTGACTTCACTTGCAGAACAACGAAGGAAGAATCGCAAGTGTAGCCCGGACCAGATTGATCACCTGACCCAACCTCTCCGTGAACACGAATCTCTTAGTTCACGCTGAAGCCGCGGAGCGCCCGAAAGGGACTGAAGGAAGGGGACTTAGTCCTATCACTGCTGAGCCCAGCTCATTGAATCGTATTGCTGAGGCCAGCCTATTGAACCGTACTACTGAGGCCAACCCATTAAATCGTACTACTGAGGAATGAAACCATATTTTGGTATTTGGCTTCTCGATATTCTAGGATTGTAAGTATATTATGAAAAATAACAGTATTGATTCAAATTTAACTTTTAGTTGTAATTGTAGTTGTTTTTGTAACACTAATTCTTATAGTATTGTTTGGGAAGGAAGTGCATTCGGAGCATTGTTTAATTATTGTGTTTTTAATGTTTGTGGTGTTTCTTAAAGCTAAGCAGTGTTATATACGTAGCAAAGAGTTTTAAAATAAAATTGTGTTGTATGAATTAAGTGTGTAATCATTGTGAAATCGTGCAATCAGCTAACTACTCCCCCAGCCAGTGCATCAAAACGAATCAGTAAATTGTGTGGGATTTTCTCTATTCCATAACCCACTAGAGACAGCCACTGAACACTGTAGCACAGTTCCTATCCTTCCCAAGCATTCCAGCAGTAATCCCCAGGTAAACAGTATTTGCAGAAACAGTACTGCCACCTCCTCCTCCTCCTGCTCCATGTTCTCCATCATGTCACGTATTTCACCCTTGTTCTCCATTTTGCCTCTCTCCGTCAGCAGCAGCCTTTCACCCATCTGCAACAAGCAAGGGGCAGGGACTGTGTGGTTAGTCTGGAGCTTGGTCTAGCTGCTTTTTCAACACTTCACCCCAGCATCTCTGGGCATTGGGACTTTGCACATCCTTTCATCCTTTCATCCTGAGCTTTACAGCCACTGGTGTCTTGATGTAATCAAACTTACAAACAAAAAATGTTTTGCTGACTCCTCTCCTAGCTACTCAAAACTTTTACCACTTTAAGGGAAATCAGGCTGTGCTTCTGTAATAAAATTATTTTGCACAAGCAGACAGGTAGGTATCAACTATTGCAATGTTCTGGTCCATTGAGCAGCCATCCCAAAGTACAATGGCCTTATTTACACCATCTTTGTTGTTGTTAACTGGGTGCTTCATCACCTTTGGGTGTTTTGATACTTACAGGTAATTACTTCACAATCCTTGGAATTTTCCTAGACCCTCATGCAAGCACAGTCTGAGTATAAAGGTGCCCCCCCCGCAAATTTGCCAGCCCCTTTCATAAATCACTTGTGCTGTTGACCATGAACTGCTTCACCATGTCTCAGAAAGCCAAGGCCAGCAGTATGGAGCTGATGCCCCAGGAGGCTGATACCTCCAACACCTGTGGACCCAACTGGACCTGGGAAGAACTGGAGGACTTAATAGACTTTTGGTTGGAGCAAAGTATCATAGACAGGCTGGAAAGTAGGAGGAATAAGCCTTTTTATGTTGAGATTGAAAAAGGCATGCAGGCACGAAGGCACAATCATGACTAGACCCAGGTCTGGTGCAAGATCAAGACCCTGAGATCAGCATTTTACAAAGATGCAAACTCTCTTCTGGGGCAGGTCGAACAATTGCCCCCTTCTATGACAAGCTGTCCATCATTCTCTCCAAGGATGTGGATGACAACCCAGGTTTGGAGACTCTCAGCACCAGAGTTGGGCTGGAGGTGGAGGAGGAGGCAGCAGCAGCCCCTCCTCATGGTGGAACCATGAGTATGTCTCAGCTGTTTGGAGATTGCTCTCTGTTCACTGATGACCATGAGTGCCAGGAAGAACCATTGGTCACCTTACAGTTAGTGCCACTTAGCCCCTCTGTTCCATGGAGTAGTACAGATGATGAAGTGGAGGGTCATGAGGAAACCCATGCAGCTGATATGATACATCATCTTTTACCAAGACACAAGAACATGCTGGACTGGGTAAGTCTTTTCTAATGTGCCTCTTGTCACAGCCAGGCAACTGTTACTGTAGGTGGGTAGCCATGTTCTTTCGGTGGTGGTGCAGGCTGGGTTCGACAGGTAATTATTTGCTTTAATTTTTTGCAGCTAGCAGTGGCAGCCATGGACCTATTCCCAGAGCAGTGAGAACTCATAAGTTTTGAGCAGCACAAGTGGTGCCCCAGTATTGCAGAGTCTGTTCCATGCCTGCTGGCATTTTGTGGGGGTGGGGATGTGTACTTTCCTCCTCTTGGGGGGAAGGCAAACATTTTTTTTGTTTGTTTATCAGCCACTGTGACCCGTGGCCACTGGGAATGGCACCCTGCTTGCACTTCAGCAGAGTGCTGCAGAGATTTTCACAGCAAGCAGATATGATCCTGTGAAACCTTACTTGAGTAATCAGGGTGCAATGCAAAGATGCCTGGTGGGCCAAACTCCATGAGACCCTGCATAAGGAGGATGCCATCCTCGAGCAAGTGCGAGACACCATGAAGAATTTGAAAGATGTGGTCAAGGAGTCCTGTGCTGAATTGCAGAGTTCACATGACACTTTCAAGGATGCCTTTCAGAGTGTGCAGAACTACCTAAATAAATGGGTGCTGTTAGACCCCGACTCCATGCATTTCCCAATGACTAGGGAGACGACTGTCCGGATCCTGTTACTCATTAGCCAGAGCAGAGCAGGGAGCAAACACCAGCACACATTGCTCACAACAGCTTTATTCAGAATGGTGACAGCTTTGGGCGAGCTCCCACACCAACAGAATATGGGGAGCAGCAATGAACAATAGTTTTTTCCACATTTATACACTTTGGTTCATGTTTATTAACATTTATTCTACCCTCGCTCCTCCTATGTTCCACCCATTTCTCCTCCCATCTCAAGCTCCACTTCTGTTTACTGTTTGCTTCATTAGCATGGAATTGCCTATACATTCCATTAATTTACATGACTTCTTGCTATAAACGCATGTCTAAGACCTTGACTCCTTTTCTTTGGTCAATGGGCAGACTTTGACCAAAACCTAGAAGCTTCTGCAGGCTTCTTCAGCAATCACCATTCACCTTTTTGCATATCCTCAATCCTGGGGAAACTCGTTGAGAGTCAGTCTTACCTTAATCCTCAGTCCTGGGGAAACTCTTTGAGAAGATCATCAAGGAGCACATCTGTGATGGGCCGGCATTGGGGATGAGGCTCAAGGGCAACCAGCATGGTTTCATTAGGGGCAGGTCATGTCAGACCAACCTGATTGCCTTTTACGATCAGGTCACAAAAGCATTGGATGCTGGTGTCACCGTGGATGTAGTCTTTCTGGACTTCAGCAAGGCCTTTGACACTGTCTCCCACCCCATCCTCATTAAAAAACTAGGCGACTGTGGCATCGATGACTACACGGTCAGATGGATTGCTAATTGGCTGAAGGGTTGTACTCAGAGGGTGGTGGTGGACGGGTCATATTCGACCTGGGGGGAAGTGGGCAGCGGAGTCCCCCAGGGCTCGGTCCTTGGGCCCTCACTGTTCAAGTTCTTTATCAGCGATTTGGATGATGGGGTGAAAAGCAACCTGTTCAAATTTGCTGATGATACCAAAATTTGGGGTGAGGTGGGCACGTTAGTAGGGAGGGAAAGACTGCAGAAAGACCTGGATAGGTTGCAAGGGTGGGTTAACAAAAACAGGATGCGTTTCAATACGGACAAGTGCAGGGTGCTGCACTTGGGCAGTAGTAACCAGCAGCACACTTATAAGATTGGAAACTTCCTTCTTGAGAGCACGGAGGCAGAAAGGGATCTTGGAGTCATCATTGACTCCAAGATGAACATGGGCCGACAATGCAAGGTCACGGTCAGCAGGGCTAACCGGACCTTATCGTGCATCCACAGGTGCATCTCAAGTAGGGCCACAGAGGTGATCCTCCTCCTCTACTTGACACTGGTCAGGCCACAGCTAGAATACAGTGTCCAGTTCTGGGCACCCCACTGCAAGAGGGATGTGGACAACGTTAAGAGGGTCCAGAGGAGGGCCATCCGCATGATCCGGGGACAGCAGGGCAGACCCTACAATGAGAGGCTACGGGACCTGAACCTGTTCAGCCTTGACAAGAGAAAGCTGAGGGGGGACCTGGTGACCATCTATAAACTCACTAGGGGGGGACCAGAAGGGTTTGGGGGAGACCTTGTTTCCCCTAGCGCCCCCCGGGATAACAAGGAATAACGGCCACAAGTTGTTGGAGAGTAGGTTTAGATTGGACATCCGTAAGAACTACTTCACAATTAGGGCGGCTAGGATCTGGAACCAACTTCCAAGGGAAGTGGTGCTGGCTCCTACCCTGGGGGTCTTTAAGAAGCGGCTCGATGCCTACCTGGCTGGGGTCATTTGAGCCCAGTTTTCCTCCTGCCCAGGCAGGGGGTCGGACTTGAAGATCTACAAGGTTCCTTCCGACCCTACTTCTATGATTCTATGATATGTTCATCCTGGAACCAAGGAGGTGATAATCCCCTCTATCGGGCGCTGGTCAGACCGCAGTTGGAATACTGTGTGCAATTTTGGGCGCCGCACTTCAAGAGGGATGTGGATAACCTGGAGAGGGTCCAGAGAAGGGCCACACATATGGTTAAGGGCTTGCACGCCGAGCCCTATGAAGAGAGACTAGGGCACCTGGACCTCTTCAGCCTCCGCAAGAGAAGGTTGAGAGGCGACCTTGTGGCTGCCTATAAGTTCAAGGTCTGGAATGGGCTCCCAAGGGAGGTGGTGCTCTCCCCTACCCTGGGGGTCTTCAAGAGGAGGTTAGATAAGCGTCTAGCTGGGGTCATCTAGACCCAGCACTTTTCCCTGCCTATGCAGGGGGTCGGACTCAATGATCTATTGAGGTCCCTTCCGACCCTAGCATCTATGAATCTATGAATCTATGGATTCTGTTACCAATTATGCATTGTTTTCCACATTCCAGTCTGTTTTTCTGTTTCAGGTTGTATCATCTAACTTTTTGGGCCCCTTTATCTTATCTCATTCCTTGTTATAGCTGGTTCACTGCACACAGACTCACACAGATTCACTTGCTGCTTTTCCCTCAGAAAATGGTTGACACAGTTACAATGGTTACTTAGCATAAGCAAATGGCTGGCTTAGCTATCATTTTGCCTTGTGGTGAGCAGCTTTGCTAGGCCACAGGTCATGCCTTGTATTCAGCTGCAAATCCAGTGCTCCCTAATAATCCAAATTATTGTCACCCTAACAGGTACGACACCCAAAAGGGAAAAGTTTCATAGATTTCATAGA
This sequence comes from Alligator sinensis, assembly GCF_000455745.1. Classification (NCBI taxonomy): domain Eukaryota; kingdom Metazoa; phylum Chordata; order Crocodylia; family Alligatoridae; genus Alligator; species Alligator sinensis. Next base: position 1,041,470 of record NW_005842323.1, read on the forward strand.
CATTAGGGCTGGAAGGGACCTCAGAAGATCATTGAGTCCAGCCCCCTGCCCAAAGGGCAGGAAGTCAGCTGGGGTCATAGGATCCCAGCAAGATAAGCATCCAGTTTGCTCTTGAAGGTGTTCAATGTAGGCGCTTGAACCACCTCCGGCAGCAGGCTGTTCCAGACCTTGGGGGCTGACCTTGGGGGCTCGGACAGTAAAGAAATTCTTCCTTATGTCCAGCCTGAAACAGTCTTGTAGTAGTTTATGACTGTTTGACCTAGTCGTCATCCCTTGGGGCGCTCTGGTGAACAAACCTTCCCCCAGATACTGGTGGTCACCCCTGATAAACTTATAGGTGGCCATCAGATCACCCCTGAGCCTCTGCTTTTCCAGGCTAAAAGTTATCCACTCCTTTTGCCTCTGTGCAAGACAAGCTGAGAATTACATCCAAGCGGCGCCCTGGGGTTTGCAGCTTTGCTTGCACACAAACACAATCTCTCTTGCACAAGTACACAGCGGGGCTCCAGAGGTAAACAAGGGGGCTACCTGGGTGTGTCACCCCTCCAGCAGCCAGCCTGGCTTGCTTTTTGGAAAGCCACCAGCCACTTTGCAAACTCAGGGCCACATTGTCTTCATGCTCTTTTTTGGCTCACCCTTCACAAGCCTTCCTTGACCTGCTTTGCTTGCAAACAAACCCAGGGACATGCAAACTTTTCTACCTTCTTTTTGCACTCTTTTCCAGCCCGGCGCCAGACTCTCTGTTTTTTTTTCCATATCAAAATGAGGCTGCCGGAGGGAGGAGGTTGCCCCACTCAAGCATTATAAATTAGGGAAGCAGAGGTCGGGTTATGTGTTCATTGTATTGACAGGGGAGGTTTGAGGAGGTTGAGGGATGACAGCACAGCAGGGGCAGAGAAGGACTTATTCTAGTAACAAGTCTTGCCCCTGGGGGGCACAGCAATGTGAATGCAGGGTTTGAGAAGACCGCAGGGTGATCAAGTGGGGTGCAGTGAAGCTTCAACTGCTATTTGATGCCTGTGCAATGTGCAACTTGAAAGTGGACATGGCAATGTGATACACGCCACCTTTGGTAAGTGACACCTGACACTTGTCTGTACCCTGAGAGTCATCCGTAGGGGGGTGCAAGTACAAGCAACCGCCCCGGGCACAGCGCTTTCGGGTCCCCTCAGAGATGGGCAGAGTGGATGGGTTGACTCCTCAGTGCCGCCATTGGCCTTGCATCCAATGCTCATCAACTCCCCTTCCTTGCTGGCACCACTGTGGCACGCAGGATTGGCTCTGCATCAGGAGGCGGTGTTTAATTTGCTCAAGGCCCTGCACTGTGGCATAACATGGGTCAGCTCTGATTGGAGGGGCATGCATTATTTAATTCAAATTTATTGTAAATGGGTCTGATGGAATTTTAGGGATGTGAAGGAAGGTACTTGAGGTGCACAAGAGGCACCAATACAAATTCCTATGCTCTTTTAAACCTCCCTCCCTCTGGTTTTTACATCCCTTTTCACTGCTAGCCACAGGCTGATCCATCCCTGCTGGTGTGACAAGAGGCAGAAAGAGAAAGGAAGAAAGAAAGAGAAAATGAAGAGCATGACAACACTTCCTTCAGGATTCATGATTGTAACGGTTCAATTCCACCCTATATATGTGGCCAATGTATGTTCTATATATTTCTGTTAAATATAAAATTACAGTTTGATTCCTTACCATGCAAAAGCAGATACTGAGCGGGAGGCAGGGTGGTGAAGGAAATGTATACTGTGGTGGTTCAAGCTTTAGCCCCTTTTTCTATGATTGCCCATGTTTGGGTTCCTGTGGTATATTCTGACTTTCGCCTGCCACGTCTTGTTTATTTTTGATGTTATTAGTTCGGAAGTGTAACTCCTTTTCTGCCACAGTCAGTCACTGGCAATCTACATGGGGATTTTCTGGGCCACAACCTCTCTTGAATCTGTTCTAGACGACACTCAAAAATTTAAGTCATTGATTGAATCACAATCTTATTTAGGTTAATAACTTTTTAAAAAAATTGTTGTTGGTCTTTATATCTATGACCAACCCACAGTTAGACAGACTGTGGTTATTGTATATTGTTCAGGTACATCTTCATTTTTTACTTTGAAAATCTTCGGCTGACTTGCTCCACTCTCCCATAATATCCAGTTTAGGTTAATTGAAGCTTAACAGTGGAACTAAACAATGAAACAATATATATATCCCTTGGCTCTCTCACCCATCCCTTGGCTCTCTCACCCATGAAACCAGCTAGAGTCCAATTGAGTCTACCATATATCCAAACACAATAAAGGAAATGAGAAACACAATTTTTGTTTTGACTTGTAAGGTAAATGCTTTTCTTTTCTCACCACTGCCTCAGCTGAAGTTCCTTCACTGTTTGGAGCCTTCCTCCACCCCCTTTTTTTTTTTTTTTTGAAGATGAACCTTCTCGGTCAACTCCATGCTTAACAAGACCCAGTCAAGTCATTTCCCTCTATTAAGGTTCAGGGTTCTCTCCCCTCCAGCAATCTTAATTTCTTTTCGCTCCCAGCTTTTCACTCAGTGTCCCACTCCTCCCTTCCCAGGTTTGTTCTCTCTTAAAGGAGCAGCTTCTCCGGAAGTGGCACTCTCCTTTTGCTGCTTCTTTCCCATGTTCACTCTCATTCCCCACAGCAAGCATTCCCCTCCCAGCCAGTGCCTCTTCACACCCACCTCCTGGTTCCTGAACTTGTCTTACTTCCTCCTCCTGGTTGCTGGCCACAAGTACTGTTAAGACTTCTTCTTTGTGTAATACTTGAATTGTGGAGGCTTTCTTCACAGGCTTTGGCTGGAGCATCAGCTTGAGTATGGTAAGAATTGCACAAGTTCTGCAGATCCATTTCATATTATTCTCGCCCTCCTCCTGGTTGGTGGCCTGTTTGCTAAACAGCATATCATGGAATTGTAATTAGAAGATTGTTGCTGGCCCCAAATGCAGAGGGTTTCTTCTTGGTTGCTGGCCAAGACCTCCAGCTCCCTCTTGTCCCATGGCTGGGGCTCTTAGCAGCCAGGGTGATGCTCTGGCATACTCCCTCCCTAGCACTTCCTTCATGGTTACTCGCTATGTCTCAGAAAATGACTGCTGCTTGGTGGCCCTTACAAACACACACACACAGACACACACACCATCAATCTAATAATCAATCAGTCAGTTTCTCTGAATGTCCTTCATGGAAGGAAATCTCTACATTTTCTAAATAGAGAATTTTTTTTCACAGACTACTGTATCACGTGTACCTTTAAAAATAATTTTTTCTACAGTAGTCTATGAGGATTTTAGATTTTAGTTTTTCCAAAACGTGAAAGCTAAGATTCGGCAAAGGCCCTGCTTCCCTCCCTCATGCCTTCTCCTGCATGGCTGTTTAAATAATCAATCAAATAATAATCAACCAAATACAGTCCAAATACACACAACAATCAACCAAATAATCAAAACAGGCACACAGACACACACACACTCATAAAAGGACTGTATTTTCCCCCGCCCCACCTCCCTGGTGACAGTTACTTTTTCTGAATTTCCTGCCCTGCAAGAAGTGCTTTCCTCAGGTCTGAAACCTAGTAAACCTTGTTACGTCTCAGCTCTGTATTCTTGGGCAACCCTGGTACAGGATGCAGTCTGTCTGACTCACAAAGGACTCACCCCCCCCCTCCCCTCCTCTACCTAAATGAAACTGATTAAGATGCAGTGAGAGACGCACCTAAGACCCTCACCAGATAAGGGTGACAAGAGTGAATCAACTGCCCTAGGTCTCATTTACATGAGAGATGGAAAACAGAAAGCCTGAAGCAGAGACTGCAGTGAATTCTGGGACCAGAGAAGCAGGAGAGCGCTGCATGATGGGGAATCTGTGCTTCCAATGTTAATCAACCCATGTTCACACACATCCAGCTCAGCATTTATCAGACCAGTTCTAATCTGGATTTGCTAAGGACTTTTCCCCCCCCAGACACACACACACAGCTCTAAGTTTAATAGGCATCTCGGGCCGTACATTCCCCGGTCCCACTATGGGAGGCCTATTTAAACTTGATTGACTAAAACTCGGTTGCCGGGTTAGGGAATGCTGAGGCAAGAGACCGAGTCAGAGGGGGTATGGGCAACATTTGAACAATGGTTAAGGGTTCATCATAGCATCCAGCCTGCTGGAGCCCTAATCCCAAAAGTTGTCATATCTTTCCCGAGACGACTGGTGGGAGTCCTCTCCACAAAAGGTTATGAGCACCCCAATAATTGCTTTAAGTCTGTTAAAAGACTATAGTAAGATCTGGAAAAGTCATGCTAAGCTGAGGCTTGTGCACAACAAGTAAAAATCCAAAATCCTGATGCTGCAAGCTATCTATTGTTCCTGAAGAAACCATGAGATATCCCATCAGTATATCTGCCACCCATAGGAATTTCAAGCTGGCTCCCAAGTATTTGGGTTACTCCCTAATCTTAAGTGTTTCCTGATTATCAATCAGTTTCCTGAGATGGTCCAAACCAGATAACCCCTTGTCAATAGAAAAGACAATGATTTACACTACTGAGGGTGCTTCGAAGCAGCTAAACTGAGGGTATAAAAATCTGTAAGTGTGTGTGCTGCTAGAGGGAGAAGAGGAAGAGGAAAAGGAAGGAAAAGAAGTAGAAGCAGGAGGAAAGAAGGAGAAGAAGAAAACCCCTGTGCTGACACCATCCCCTGTCGTTCTTGGGACGCTGGAAGAACAGATCATCTCTCCCTTCAAGGACTGTGCTACAGACTGTGCCTGTCAGCTTTGCAGCCTGAGTACCGTGGACTAGGTGAGATCCCAGCGTTCTCTGTCTTCTTTCTAGGCATAAACTTCTGAACCTGAACTGTATCAGTTAAGCTTGAGCTAAGTTTCCCCAAATACTTAGTGAAACCAGGGTAGTATTGTCATTGTTGGTGTTTGTTTTTCTTTTGCATGTCTATTACTACTAGTACTATTATATATTTCATATGCTTAGCAATAAATAACTTTTATAGTCAAACTGGTAGTAATTGGGTATATTTTTCCTTCTCTGCTTCTCTTTCCTCCCGTGCTCTGCAGCAACGCTTCTTTTACCTATGCTAAAGATCCCTGTGAAGCCCAAATTATTGTGGGGTCTGCTCATCAAGAGGCCAAAGATTGGGACGTGCTGAGTTTGAAACACATAAGGGGATCAGCTTGTACAGGCTGATTGACCCAGTTTGACTCAGACGTGCCCTTATGAACTGAATGCTGGCCCATGAGGGTGTCAGCTGGACACCCAGCCGGATTCAGAGGGATTCTGTTTACCTGTGTGCTTGTGTCTGACTGCATTTTATTGTTGCTCTTATGAACTGATTCTTGGCATATGAGGGTGTCAGCCTGTCCATGCTGATCAGCCCGGCCAGGTCAGGCGTGTCATGTTAATTTGTGTGTGTTTGTGTGTATGACTGATTTGGTGACTGGAGGAACCCAGTCCCATTGAGATTGAGTCCTGCAAGATAGCTCCATTGGGGGTGAGGGCTTGCAGAAGGGAGAAATACAGCTCCGTATAGTAACACAAGCAGCACATTGACAGAATCACCAAGACCCTAGAAACTATCCCTAATAAATGAGCACACCCCAAAGTAATGGGCAAATTTGGTAACAACCTGCACTAGGGTTTCTTCTTGGTTGCTGGCCAAGATCTCCGGCAAATTCCCTTCTGGGGTCCAGGTAGTAGGCCCAGGCCTGTGGGCTCTTCAATTTACTTGCCCACCTCTGCACCTACCTCTCCATTGTAGCCTCATAACTTTTCAACCACTGCTGACAACAAAGCAAGCTATGCTCCTGAGCTTAAAGCAGATGCATCCTGACCTGATCTCTCTCAGTTGCACCCTTATAAAAAACCTGCCCACTTCTCACCCAGAAGCTGAGGCTTCTTCACATGCTTTTGCACCCTTGGAACTTTGTCATTATTGTTGGCCACAAAGCCTTCTTCTTGGTTGCTGGCCGAGACCTCCACGGTCTCAGTAGTAGGTTCCTTGCCCGCCTTGCTCTCTATCTTACACCTCTCTGTTGTAGCCTTGTATCTCTGGAATCACTGCTGGCCACAAAGCAAACTGTGATCATGAGCTATGACCACTGCAGTGGCAGAGGGCTTGGGTTGCAGGGATGACTTCCACTAAGGAAGCTGTGGCTTGAGTTTCTCCTCTGAATTGTGGAGGTCTTCTTGGTTGCTGGCCAAGACCTCCACATTCTGGGTAGTAGGCTCTTCAGCCCACTTGGCTTCTGCCTTACACCTCAGCAACCAAGCAGACAAGTCCTGACCTGACCTCTCTCCATTGCACCCTTATAAAAAACTGCCTGCTTCTTGCCCAGAAGCTGAGGCTTCTTCACTGGCTTTGGCATGAGCATCAGCACTTGCCCTGTGCCTTACACCTCTCTGTTGCACCCCTGGAACTTTGGAATCATTGCTGGGGGAAAGCTTCTTGCTGGGAAGGGAAAACACTGCCTGCTTCTCACCCTTCTGAGGACCACTGCAGTGGCAGAAGCTGAGGTGTCTTGGCCTGAGCACCAGCTCGATTTGCACAAGTTCTGCAGGCCCACTTCATATAGTCTAGTTGCCCTCTACCTGTATATTGGCCATGAACCAGCAAATTTGGATTTGGGTACATGTCTTCTGACACCCACCCACCACTGTCTCCTTGAGGGAGGTTTCTGTATTTTAATAGGGAGATTTAAAATAAATTTTAAATGAACAAGGAGATTTTAAAGAAATAATTAATAGTAGAAAGTCCCCCCCACCTGAGAAGGATACATGCACCTGTACCTGAGGGGGCCCCAACTGTGCCTGGGGGCCCTCACCTGATGGTGCCCCCTTTGGAACCATGACTGCCCACCCCACCTTGATTCAACTGTGTTCCTGCTGGGTGGGTCATGTTCAGTAACTGGGAAGGGGGTGCAGGATGCCTCCCTCCTTCCATCCCTCTCCCTCACCCACCCACCCACCTGGGGGCCCCCTTCCTCCCTAAGCTTTGTGCCCAGAAAAGATTTGAAAGGTATAAAGTGCCACAGAGAGTGAGTAGCATGGCATGGCCCAACTCAGCTAGCCAGCTGAGTCAGGCCATTCATCTATACCTGAGGAGGCCCCAAACATGCCTGGGGGCCCACATCTGAGGGGGCCCCCTTTGAGACCATGGCTGAGCCCCTCCCCCCCGCATTTGATCCAGCCATGTTCCTGTTGGGACATATTCAGTAACTGGGAAGGGGGTGCAGGACGCCTTCCTCCCTCCACACCTCACCCCCAACCACCCACCTGAGGGCCACCTCCCTTCATCCATAAGCTTTGTGCCCAGCAAAGATTCCAAAGATACAATGGAATGGAGACTAGCATGCCTGACCACCCACCTGAGGGGGTCCCTGGGGGAACTTGCCTGGGGGCCCCTACCCGAGGAGGCCCCTCCCTAACTAGGATTTTTGGGTGGGTTTCTTTCTTGCAAGTAAATGCTGGCTGCAGACTAGCACTGGCCAAACATTTGACCTCCCTCCGTCTGCTAACAGTCATCATCAGTAACCAGAAAGGGCCAGTAACCAGGCTGGCTGACTGGCTGGCTGGCTGGCTGGCTGCCTGCCTGCCTCCCTCCCTCCCTCCCTCCCAACCTCCTGCCCTTCCACCATACAGCCCTCCATCAATCCATATCATATCAAAGGATTACTAAAGGGACATGGGAGCATATTGTGAATTGGTGCTTTATCCTATTGTTTTGCGTTTGCTGGCAATGGCTGTAGTGTAAAAAAATGTATTCACCATTGACTACCAACAGCCTTGTTGACTAAAAAAAAAGTCTATAGTGTTTTAGCTTTATTGTGATTTCTAAATGGAATTGATTGCAATTCAATTTATTGTGAAAAAAAATAAATGTTTTTTCAATGTTCCAAAAACCCTGGGCATAGTGCTTTTTGCAACCATGGCCTTGGCTAATTAGTAGCTCCCTGCTTATCTGGGAGCCATCTGATGAGGACATGCCAATACTTAGTGTAGAAGAAAGAGGTATTACAATTTTCTTGAATTTTGTTGAAAAGAAGTTCTTTCTGAATACACTTTATTCTGGAGAGACCTTGAGGTAGCTGAAGAGATTACCCTGGGCTGCCTGGGTTCCTCATCTCCCTCAACTTCTCCCTGTCCTTTGAGAAGGCTGAGAGGAAAGATATGGCAAGGGAGGACAAAGCAGTCCTGAACAAAGTGATGAGCTCTCTCCAGGGGGAGAGTGGGTTGAAGCAGAAGTGGAGGAGAGGGCGGTGTGGCAGGGAGGGGTGGTCTGCAAACACAGCTCCAAAAGGTGCTGCATGCAGGATTTTGTAATGCAAACATTGCATTGCAAAGAAAGCATTGGAAAAAAAATAATTTTTGCATTTCACCTCCCATAACAGTACAGCCTGCCTGCAAAGACAAAAAGAAGCTGTTTTGGAGTGGCGGAAGCAGGTGTTAACCCCAACTCCCTACCCACCTTGGTGACCATGTCGTATGCATTATAATGCATTTTAAAGACTTACTAAATTGTCTTTAAAGACATGCTAAAGGCTAAAGGCCTTGAGTGGGGCTGTTTAGTCTTTTTTCTTACAAGACATATCTTGCTGGACCTCACCCTACTTAACAAATCAACCCTGCAACTCTTTGCAAGTCTTTCCAGTAATGCCATGACTAAAACCCTCACAAGCACAGCATCCCCACCACTGAGGAGGATACGGTTTCCAACCCCCCGCCCCCCCGCCCCAACTATGTCAAAGAAAACATGACACATCAATCATATACAAATTCACACACATACACAAAAAAAAAATGTTAAAAAAAGAAGAAGTATTTTTCAGTATCTTGATAGTGATTGTGACTCTCCACTGGCCTGTGGTCTTGTCTCCAGTGAGTTCTGCCCACAAAAGTTTTCTGTGACGAGGGAGGAAAAAGGAAGAAGAGGAAGAGGAGCGGGGCTTGAAGCACAGTTGAAAAACTGGAATTTTGCTACACAACCCCCCCCACACAGACACACACTCTCTCTCTCTCACACACACACACAAGGTCAGTGAGACATATTACCTAAATGTCACCTGGGACGCTGCATACCTTGGGTGTCGGGTCTGGCAGGAAGCATCCTGCTGCCCTTGGACTCGTGGCTCTGAAATGGAATGTGATGAAGATCAGGTTGCAATACTGAAGGAAGTCATGTAACTACTCATCATGCTCTCCAAAGTTTCAAACTACTTGCAGAAAACTTACCATTATGCTGATGCTCCTGCCATCAGGAGCCATGGATCTTGTATTGGTAGATGACAGTGGATGCAGGGATCACAGTAGGTGGAGGGTAGTGGTGGGGGTGGCTGGAGGACAGGAGGGTACATGGGCGGGGCAGGAAGAACACAGAGAATAGGTAGCAGGAGGGCAACAATTAAGAGCGGGTAGAAAATGATATTATTGCTCTCCCCCCATTCTTTTCCACTTTTTAAAATAAAATAAGAATAAAATAAGAATAACTGGTAGGGTCAACAAAGCAGACACATCCTGACCTGACTGCGGAGGAGGGAGGGGTGAGGAGTGAGGCATGAAAGAGGGTAAAAAAGAACACACAGCACCACCTACTGGCTAGAGGCTGGAACGCAGCAGCCCCCATGGCGAAGGGGATTAATTACAATTCTTTGGAGTCTCTGGCTATTTGCACGAACAAAATCCACAGTTGAACTGGAAAGCAACGCAAATTAAAACATCTCCAAGTAGTGTTAGTTTAAGGCACTAAATGGACTTTGAAGTGGTGGGAAATCCTGGGTCGTGCAAACACAAATGCAGTTACATCAATGTAAATGGGAAATTTTGTTTTGTCTACACATGTCCAAAGGCCACAAAATAGAGCTGTGGAAACCAGGCAGGAAAAAAAACCACAATGAAATTGTGTGCAACCTTGTTTCACCTTTGTTTGTGTGACGAGCTAGCTGGCAGTGACCTAGCTCAGGGGTTTTGAAAGGGCAAAAGATGATTGGAGGACTTGGGATTTCCTTTCCTCACCAATCTGGTAATGATTTGGCCCAGGGGTTTTGAAGGTGTAAAAGATGATTAAAGGACTTGGGATTCCCTTTCCTCACCAATCAGGCCCCAGAGATTCACCCCTTATGTCCCCTGATTGGCCCCTTGGGTCACCTGGAGGGAGATAAAAGGGGCAGCACGGCTGACTCAGGGAGAGACCAGCGAGGGACCATGAGGAAGGAGCTTCAAAGAGCTGGCAAGAGCTGAGCCAGCGGGGCAGGAGCAGTTACCCCAGAAGAGCCTGAAGGAGCAGGACCTGCAGGTAGCAGTTGGACCCTCAGCAGCCCAGCATGTGGCTGGCAGAAGAGGCTTCCCGCTTCAGCAAGGATCTGAACAGCAACCTGAGGGGTCCCAGCTTGGCTTCCAGCTCCTCCTATCAGAGACCAGGCAGCTTGACGTGAGGCCGGGGCTCCAGGAAGGTCAAGACCCCTAGCAGCTTGGAGCAATACCAGCACTGGTGGCTGTGTGGTAGCATTCCTGTCTACCACATGGGAGATCCAAGTTCAAGTCCCAGCTTTAGTGACTTGGGGAGAGGGAGCTAATAAGGAAAAATTCCTCTTGCAGTGAAAAGGGGCCATTATGCTTTCTCCCTTTCCAGGTGCCTAGGCCCTACTTGTTTCTTTGACATTTTGTGCCTTTTTTTTATATTTCCCCAACCAGTATTGTTTGCTCTGCTGTTTGTGTTTTATATTTTGTTAACCCTGTCTTTTGTCAATGATTGTAAGTGTCTAACCTTTGTTGAATCCTGCCCCTTGGGGCATTGTAGTGTCCACTATAGCCCCTGATTATGCCTGTTATGTTCCCAGTATTGTTCCCTCATTAAAAGGTATATGTTTAAGTCCCCAGTGGTGGTCTGGCTCTGCTCTATAGGGGGAGGAGAGTCCCTACACCTCCCATAGTGCTTGTGCACCTGCTTTGATCCCTTCAATTGGAGAGGGGGTACCTTTTGGAGTACCGCCCAGGTTATATTTGCTCATCAAATTTTTCCTTTTTTTTCATAAAAATCTAGGAAACTGAATATTTTTCATATGGAAATATGAGAACCATTCAGTTACTGTTGTAGTGGGGGTTGTGGTTCCTTACAAGAACAGGCTTGGTGGCAACTTCAAGATGTCATTTCTGCCTGTTCTGGGTTTATATCATATGTTTCAGTGTAAGGGAAATTTCTTCTTTTACACTTCTTTTCTGCCTCTGCAAGATTATGCTGTTCCTGTCCTCATTCGGTCTTTCTGAACATGCAGATGTTCATTCCTGTTCCCTGTAGCGATCACTGGATTCAGTAAACACAGGCATACATGAATGAGAAGAACTATCAACAAACTTTAATTGAGGAGCAGTAGGCAACCTTTGCAAACCCTTCTTTTCTCTAACAAGCTAACTACTTAATTGAGGAACCATCCCCCAATTACCAGCTGCCTCAGTCTCCTTAGTTAGGGAGCATCTCTAAGTTATAATGTCTATCATTACATTCCCCTATCACAGCACCCTTACTTGAACATAGTTTCATCTTACACTCCCTGGGGTGGACAGGTTGATGTAGGGAATATGGCAGAACTTCTCTTGGTCTTCCTGCAGAATATGTCCTATCCCCTTCTTCATCCTTTTGTCCTTATTATCATCTTTTTTTCATAAGTGATCCAAACTCTTCCTTAGTGAACTCACATGTTGTCAACCTCCTATGTTAACATTTTCTCTACATCATTAAAAGGGAAGTAAGAATAAATGTGTGGAATCTGGCTCTGACACTGACAGATTCCCATACTTCTTCCAGAGAGATGTCCAAATGTTACAAAGACAAACCATATGGGAAGCCCCAGCACTTGAGGCCATTAATAGGAATTTTTAAGCAACTGTGATTGATGAAGCAGCTCTTACAAGTCTGAGATCAATGAAAATGCAACTTGATCTTTTGAACTCAAACTTTTTTCCCCTTCCTTTTTCTGTAGAAAATCCCATAAAACCATTTCAGTGCAGACAAAAGCTGTCTGGGGCTCCTCACAAGGATTTGTCATATACTTTTCTTTTCTCCCCACTCTATCCCCTGTCCCATATTTCCAGTTTCACATACATGTTGTTTTTGAGAGTTCTTTATCCACAGCCCTCATCAGAACATTGTTATCAATCCTTTTTTATGATCTGGACTAAAATATTTGAAAATTAGCTCACTATTTAATAACTGGAAATATGTCAGTTAGCCTGTGCTATTCTTTTCCCATGGATCAAAGTACCTAACATGAATTGTGAATTTCTCTCCATCCTGCTGATATTCATATAACAACACTAAATGTAAATAAAAATGCAATAAAAAACAAAAACAATGACATAATTTCCATTAATTTCCATTAATAATTTCCATTAATGAATCACTATTCATTCTAAAAAGACATGTTAATTCTAAAAAGACACCATTAATGATCATTATTAATTCTAAAAAGACACTGAGTTTAACATAGGGATCATATCACCCTTTACCAAAAGAAACCATCCACAGCTGGGGTGGGGAATACCTGCCATTCTGCAGCAATTTAGAGAAGGAAATAAGGATGAATATTGCATCCAATTGAACATTCCTAGAGGAATAAGTTCTCATGTGGTTTGCAGTCTGGCCAGGATAGATAACAGAATTAGCACTCTGATCCTAAGGAAATGGAAAATTTACTGCAGGGGCAGATGCTGTGGAGAAACAAGTCCTAAGGCACTTGGGACTAGATGCAGGACTCAAAATGTGCATGGACAGGCTCTTCCAGAAATTTCCAGTTCATCAATTTCTGCAGAACTTGGATGATTTTTTAAAGAGTGCCTGGTCATTTAAGGCTGTCAAGTGTGAGCCTATGTAAAGTAATTCATGGCTCTTTTAATGAGTCTTAAAACCTTAATCATTAACTAAGAGAGAGACAAACTGCTTTCAGTTCTCCACAATTATTAACTCTAACACCAACTGAGGGAGATTTTGATGTCAATATTATCCACAGGAAGAACAGCATGGTCATTTGTTTATTTGTTGTATTTGGCGATTGTACAAGAAATTAGAAATTGTGATGGGCTCGCTGGCAGTGACCTAGCCCAGGGGTTTTGAAAGGGCAAAAGATGATTGGAGGACTTGGGATTCCCTTTCCTCACCAATCAGACCCCAGAGACTCGTTCCTCATGTCCCCTTATTGGCCCCTTGGGTCACCTGGAGGGGGATAAAAAGGGCAGCATAGCTGACTCAGGGAGAGAGCAGCGAGGGACCACAAGGAAGGAGCTTCAAAGAGCTGGCAAGAGCTGAGCCAGTGTGGTGGGAGTAGTTGCCCCAGAAGAGCCTGAAGGAGCAGGACCTGCAGGCAGCAGTTGGACCCTCAGCAGCACGGCTTGTGACTGGCAGGAGAGGCTTCCTACTGGGCTCCAGAATCACCTACAAGAGGATGTGGCCAGCAGGAGAGGCGTCCGGTTTCAGCAAGTGACCTGAGGGGTTCCCAGCTTGACTTCCAGCTCCTCCAATCAGAGACCAGGAAGCTCAATGTGAGGCCGGGGCTCCAGGAAGGTCAAGACCCCTAGCAGCTTGAAGCACTACTAGCACTGGTGCCTGTGTTGTGGCAGTGTTCCTGCCTACCACATGGGAGATCCAAGATCAAGTCCCAGCTTTGGTGACTTGCGGTGAGTGAACTAACAAGGAAAAACTCCTCTTGCAGTGGAAAGGGGCCACTGTGTTTTCTCCCTTTCTGGGTACCTAGGCCCTATATTTCTTTGTCCTTTGACATTTTGTATTTTGTGCCTTTTTTTTATATTTCCCCAACCAGTACTGCTGTTGTTCTGCTGTTTGTCTTTTTATATTTTGTTAACCCTGTCTTTTGTCAATGATTGTAAGTGTCTAACCTTTGTTGAATCCTGCCCCTTGGGGCATTGTAGTGTCCACTATAGCCCCTGATTATGCCTGTTATGTTCCCAGTATTGTTCCCTCATTAAAAGGTATATGTTTAAGTCCCCAGTGGTGGTCTGGCTCTGCTCTATAGGGGGAGGAGAGTCCCTACACCTCCCACAGTGCTTGTGCACCTGGTTTGATCCCTTCAATTGGAGAGGGGGTAATTGGAGAGGGGGTACCTTTTGGGGTACTGCCTGGGTTACAAAATGTTGTAGGAATTTGAAACAAAAAGGCCTCTGAGGTCATCTTACACACTCTGATCACTGAGAAGTTGTTCTAATAATGCTTTCTTTAGTGTTTTGTCCATCATCACGTACCATGCCTTATATGAGTCTGTATCTCTGCTTTTTGCAGAGCCTGACAGAACTCTCACCACCTGGATCAGTTCTCATCATTTTCCCCATACTGCCTTGATTTCCACTTTCAAATTAACAAAGTTCTGTCCTTGTCCCAAATAGCTATAATTTCCCATTACTGTCACTAAGTCTGAAGCCCTCAACCAAAATGTCTGTAATTCCCTGATAAAGAATAATGACCTGATGAAGAATGTCTTGCATTCAAAGCTTGTCTAACTCTATCCCAACTATGCCGTTTGTCCAATATATGACATCAGCCTAAGAAATCCTTGTCTATCACATAATTCCTGGATCACCATGGCTACAACATCATTCTAACACTACTATAAATTCCTCATAGTTTTTGACAGAAAAAGGATGGATGGCTTTGGTAAAGATGGACATGCTGTCCCATTGCATCTAATGAAGTGGAAACCAGGTTTTCTTTGGATGAAATGGTAGCTCTGAGTCACCAGAGAAAATGGAAAAGCTGAAAGTGATAGTGAAAGGCTGCATGTGACAAACATGGGGGGAAACCTCTTAGTAACCAAGATGATAGGAGGAGCAGAACAGAGAGTGAGAGGCCATATAGTGCCATTGTGATATAAGGAGATGAGGTATGGACACATCTGAATACATCCCTCATCTGGGAAGAGAGGGCTCCAGAGAGGTGAGACCAGAGGTCCAGGGAACATCAGTCTGTAGCCAACAGCAGGATATGGTTAATGGGCTAGATAATATTTGAATAAAGGAATCCTTACTAGCTCTATAGCGGGGTAGGGAACTCCTTGCACAGGTGCCAGAGTGTGGCACATGGAGGCATTTTGCCTGGCATGTGCACCTCAGGGTGGACAGTGGGGAAGGGTCCAGAGCTGTGCTGCCACAAGAAGGATTGGGCCCCTTGCAGCTCTCCCGCTGTCTAGCCCTTGCATGCCAACATCTTACAAGTCAAGGTTGTGGGTGTTTTTGGCATTCTGCCCAAAAGGTTTGCCAACCCCTGCTCTACACCATCTCTCAATTGCTTCAATACAAAGAACAACATGGAAGGTTTAGGGGAATGTAGGTTGGAGGAGGAGATTTCACAGATTCATAGACATTAGGGCTGGACGGGACCTCAAGAGATCATCAAGTCTAGCCCCCTGCCCCAGGGGCAGGAAGTCAGCTAGGGTCAAAGGTTCCCAGTAACATAAGCACCCAAATGTTCCTTGAATGAGTGCAGAGTAGGTGCCCGCACCTCTTCTGGAGAGAATCCATTCCAGGCCTTGAAGGCTCGGACAGTAAAGACGTTTTTTCTTATGTCCAGCCTAAAACGGTCATGAAGGAGTTAATAACCATTGGTCCTTGTTATCCCTTGGGGCGCTCTGGTGAGCAGGTGTTCCCCCAGATCCTGATGTACACCTCTTACATAATTATAGGCAGCCGCCAGGTCTCCCCTGAGCCTGCGCTTTTCCAGGCTGAAGAGTCCCATGGCTCTTAGGCTCTCATCATAAGGCCTATTTTCTTGCCCTCTGATCATGTGTGTGGCTGTCCTCTGTACTCTCTCAAGCTTCTCAACATCCTTCTTGAATTGCGGAGCCCAGAACTGGATGCAGTACTCCAGCTGTGACCTCACCAACACTGAGTATGGTGGGAGGATGATATCTTGAGATTTATTTGAGAAGTATCTATGGATGCAAGCTAGAGTTTATTTTCTTTACCAGCTGCAACATCACATTGGTGGCTCATGTTCATCTAGTGGTCAATCATGACCCCCAAGTCTCTTTCAGCCATGGTGCTAGCGGGCGTAGCACTGCTGAGCCTATAAGTGTGCTGCGGGTTTTTTTTTCCCCAAGGTGGCATACCTTGCATTTTTCAGTATTGAACATCATCAGGTTTATATCCGCCCACTTAGTAAACTTATCCAAGTCAGCCTGGATTACTAGCCTATCCTCAGGGGTGGACACTATGCCCCAAAGTTTAGTGTCATTGTTGAACTTGGCCAGTGCGCTTCTGACACCAATGCCCACATTGTTGATAAAGATGTTAAAGAGAACTGGTCCAAGGTCAGAGCCTTGGGGGACACCACTGATCATGGAGCACCATAGTGATTCACTTCCATTGACTGCTACTTTCTGGGTCTGACCTTGGAGCCAATTTCCTAGCCATTGGACTGTGGTGTAGCCAAGGCCACAGTTGGCCAATTTTTCCATGAGGAGATCATGGGACACCAGATCAAAGGATTTTTTAAAGTCCAGATATATATATATATATATATATAGCAGTTGGGAATGTCACCCCTGGCTCAGTACAGCCCTAAACCTATACTTGTTGGTGACTCAGAGGGTCTGACTGAGAATGAGTTACTTTACGCAGGCCTTGCTTCTTGTAGTCTTCCAAGGCATCTGCTACATGCCTCTACTGGAAACAGGACATGGGGCTGAAGGGATCTTTGGCCTGACCCAGCATGTCATTTCTCATGTATGAATGGTATGAGGCAGCATTCTGACCATATGGTCATAGGGAGCTACAAGGATCAGGGAACACAGGGATCAATTGATGCATGCCAGGGTATTGTTGGCCCTGCTGGCTACAGCATCACACTGCAGGCTCATGTTCATACTGTGGTCAATTATTACCCCCAGGTCTGTGGTGGCAAGTGATGGGGGATCTTCAGTCCTGCTATTTGTTGAGAGGCAACAGTTGCACAAGCACCCATGTCACAAGTTTTGCCTGTCAGCAGCTAGGGGTGCAGGGCCCCAGAAACCCCCTGCACCCATCTTCTCAACAACTGGCAGACTTCATGGAGATAGCAGGGCCTAGCAGGCCTGCAGTTAGATAATCTATGGAGGTCCCTTCCAGCCCTACTTCTCTATGATTCAAACAAGCAGAAAGGTGAAATGGCTTGGCTAAATTACAGGGTGAGTCACTGTCAGAGATGGGACTATTTACCTGCTCCCAGTTTCATGCTGAGTCCATTCTGACCCTTGCTGCCTCTACTGCTCTTAAGCCACCAGTTGCAATGGCTGTATGGCAGATGAGTCAGCTCAGCTGAGAAGGAGGGAGACTGTGTAATCCTAAAGGCACCCAACTCTTAAAGCCATTGATGGACCTGAGGTCTTCTGTAAGATCAAGAGACGTGTAGCTCTTGGCAGTCATAGAGGAGATGAAGAACAAGCCAGGAACATTAGAGAAAGCCAGGGATAAAGTTTTTGTCTTTGGAGTGAGTTTACCATTGTCATGGTTTCAAGCACTTTGCAAGGAAAAGGCCTACAGATGTACTCACCTTTTTAAATGGGAGTTATGATCCCCTGTTACATTTTAAGGTTTCCATAGTTGGGATATACTGTTACTGCAGCCCCAAAAAGGAACAACTAGTTCTGGGCAGGTAGAATTCCCACCTCTACAGCTGTTAAGTAGGAAACAGGGGTAATCTTCACCCCTGAGGAGCTGCCATGTAGTTTTCATTATCTTGGAAAAGGTGTTATGAACTGCTAAGTGATAGAAAGTACTTTTACATTTTCCAGAGTTCAATGACATCAAAGTGACCTCTTTTTTCAGTGCCATCTGGCAATGGGCACTAATCCATATTCAGCATACAGACTTCAACTTTTAAGCAAACCTTTTAGTGGCATCAGGCAAATCATTTAGAATGTGTATGATTCCATGGGCCATTTTTGTTTTAACTTTTGGCACAAGTGAGTCTTTATACTGTAGCTCATACTCAGTAATGTGATGATGTGAAACCCCAGAAACAGCCACTCACACTGCATGGCTCTTTTTATTTAAAAGCCTCAGAGTTTGCAATACGTAACCATTTCTCACCAAAAATATTACAATAATTTTAATGTAGTGATTCATGTTTATTTAAACTCTGAAACACGCCAGTAGCAATATTATTAAATTTAGTGATATGGGCTTTAATGTACTGTGGAGTCTTTTCTTTGCAACTAATATATATTATTAAAATGTTGAGTGAATATAGCACTTAGGAAAAGTAATAGTTTGGCAGCCTAGAATAGTGAAGTTCCCAACCACAGAAAATGATGCATGAGACAAACTGCTCATGTTTACACACACCACCCTGCCTGCACTGTATTGCCTAAAGCTTACCTAGGAGTGACTCCACTTCACAATGAGTGGTAAATTCAAATACCAGAGTCCTTGGCTTCAACTGCTGAGAATACTAAACACAGGTAGCCAATTAGCATTAGTTATATCAGGGGTGGGCAATTATTTTAGGTGGAGTGCCGTTTACTGAATTTTGGCAAGCTGTTGAGGGCCTGATGGGTAGCACTGCCCCCGGTCACCATCTTGACTGGAAGTCCTGCCTCTTAACCCCTGACCTTTGCCACCAGAAGTCCCTCCCCTTGCCCCAGAAGTGCTCCTTTCAGCAAGGGGTTTTGCTATCTCGGAACCAAAAAATACCAAATTATATTCTAAAAAGCAAACATCTACAACATTCATTAATTTGATTTCAAAAAATATTTTTGTCCTGATTTACCTGTGTTTGTGTAGTGTATGTAGAAGTGATTAAAAATAGCTTAAAATGAAGTCTTACACTTAAATATTGTGGGGGGGCATGGGGGTGGGTATAGGTTTGTGGGAGGCCATGGGTGTGTGGGTATGTAGGGTGTAGGGGAGGGTGTGGGTGTGTGTGGTGGTTTTGTGGGGGGGATGGGTGTAGGGTGAGGGAGCATGTGGGTGTGTATGTGGATATGTGGGGTGTGGAGGGTATGGAGTTTGTGGGGGGATGTGTGAGGGGGTGTGGGTGTAGAGGTCTGCATGTATGGCAGTGTAAGGGGGTGTGGGTGCATGTGTATGGTGGGATGTGCATATGGGACACCCTACAAACACACATACACACACACACACACACTCTCTCTCTCTCTCTCTCTCTCCCTCTCTCCCCGCACACACACACTACCCCTCCCACCCCTTCCCCCCCACACACTGTCCCTCCCTCCCTGCACACACACACCCTCCCACTCCTGGCCCTGGGGTACTGGCACAGGCCCCGTGCTCCCATGGTCTGGTGATGCAGCTGGGAGCCATGTAGTGCTGGAGCATCCAACAGTGGGCAGGAAAGCAGGGAAATGGCAGCTACAGGTAGGGGGGAGTGTGGCAGCAAGCGGGCATGTGGGAGCGCAGCAACAGCTGAGTGGGAGCATGGGGCCCTTGCTGGTGTCCTGAGGCTAGCGCCAGTGGGGGCCAGAGTGAGGCAGCAGAAGCACAGGGTCTAGAACCAGCTGTGCTGGAGAGGGGGCAGGGGTCCTGTGTTCTTGCCACCTTGCTTTGGGCCCCACCAGCGCTGGCCCTGGGACACTGGCACAGGCCCTGCACTGTCATAAGCTGTTGCTGTGCTCCTGTGTGCCTGCTTGCTGCTACTCCCCCAACCTGTAGCTGCCATTTCCCTGCTTTCCTGCCCACTGCTGGCTGCTCCAGCACCATGTGGTTCCTAGCTGCATGGTCATGACTGCAGGACTCAGCAGGACATGGCCCAGGCCTGATGACTGGGGTTATTACCCATGATCCTTCCCTGCCTCCACACCCACCACCACATTCTTATCTGAGTTTCCTTCTCAAGCAGATGGAGGCAGGAAGAGCCCCAGGGTCCTAGGCCAGAAACCTCTGCTAGGCAGAGACTTCTGTTTTGGGGGGAGAGGAATGTGGGGGGCAGGGCCAGATGGGCCCTGCTGCTGGGTTGCTGAGTCCTACTGCTGGCTTTCCCTGGGTCCTCCTGCCACTGGCTCCTGTCATCTTTGGCAGGCAGCCAGGAGCAGATAAACATTAATTTTCTATTTTTTTTAGGGGCCCCATGGGCGGGATAGAATGGCCTGGTGGGCAGTATTTTGCTCACCCCTGAGTTATATGATGCAGATGCATATCCATTAGAGAAAAGGACCCTGCCTTCTACATTAGCCAACAGAGTATGAGCGTCATCTTGTAACCAGAATGAGCATCATTTTGTAACAGGGCACCAGGGCAAATCCCCAGTTCCCACTCTGCCATCTACCCAGGCACCTGCACTGACCTGGGAGTCCACAAGGCTTCTGCCTCAGATGACATCTTACCTGGGGCCAGGCTCAGTCAGCATTAAGTTCTCTCCCCTTTAAGCCTGTCTTCTCCTTTCTATACCCCTCATGGAGGCATGTCATTAACTGCAGGGTGGGGCCAATGCAGCCCACTAGTTCTTTGGAACCCCTTCCTCATCAGGGAGTAGCCAGTCCATGCCATCACACACCCTCACACACCCTCCCCCGCAAGACCCCTTTTGGGGTACTTCCCTCCCTGGATACATCCTCTGCCTCCCATGAAAAAAATCTGCATTGAGGTGGGCATTTCCAGCTCTGTCATGGATTCACAAAGAGAAGGGTTGCAGGTCCATGTACCAAACATAATTTGGGGATTAATCTCCTCTGTGGTGTGTAACCAGTGGAGAGGTGCATGGTCCATGATCAGGGTGAAGGTCCCACACAGCAAGTAATATCTGAGGGCCTCCACTGCCCATTTTACTGCCAGTGCTTCCTTTTCAATAACGGAATAATTTTTTTTCCTGTGAGAATAGCTTTCAGCTCAAATAGAGGATCCAATGTTTCTCCCCATTTTCAGTCTGGAATATAAACTCCTTTGAACAGTCTGGGTTATACAAAACTGGTACCTGGCATAGGCAAGCCTTTAACATGCAGAATGTTTGGGTGCATTGAATGTTTGGGTGCATTCTTTGCTTCAGTGTACCTTCTGGGATGGTCACCCTTCAGAAAGCCATGAGAGGGCCCATAATTGAAGAGAATACTGGTAAAAACCATCAGTAGAATCCAGCTAATCCTAGAAACCTGTGGACCTGGGTTTTGTCATTTGGAGATGGAATCCTCTGCAAGGCCTGGTCCTTGTCCACCAGTGGCCAAATTTAACCCTTCCCTAGGGTATACTACAGGTAAGTGGTTTCAGTCTTCCTTGTATAGAACCTGACTGGGTTTGCAGTTAGACCTGCTTTCCAGAGGGACTGCAACATGGCAGCCACATGGTCTAGGTGCTCTGCCCATATCTGGCTGTGGACCATTACATCATCTAGATATGCTGCCGCATGCCCCAAGTGGGGCTGTAGGATCTGTTCCATTAACCTCTGAAATGTATCCTGGGGCCCCATACAACCCAAAGAGCACTGTTTGGAACTGATATAAGACACAGGGTTGGGGGGTCACAAACTCAGTTTTTTTCCCTAGACTCCAGTGTTAATAGGATCTGCCAACATCCTTTTGTCAGCTTGATGGTTGTAATGTACCATGCAGCTATCAGCTGGTCCAGTAACTTGTCAACCTGTGGCATCAGGTACACATTGAATTTTGAAATATCATTGAACTTTCAAAAGCCAATGCAGAACTGTGTAATGCCATCCCGTATTGGCACTAGCGCAATTGGACTTCCCCAGTCATTGCATGATTCTTCCATCACCCCAAGGTTCAGTATGGCCTGTAGCTCCTGCTTCAGTGTCTCCCTCATTCTGTGGGCCAGGGAATGAGTGTTTTCCCTGAGTCTACTTTCTGGTTCCCATTTGGTTCTGGTGGGCTGCTGGGTTGATTTACCCTGGATGTGATGAAAACACTCCATGGAATAATGGACCAGCCTGTGGGCTTGCTTCCATTGCTTTGGAGTGAGGCTGGTCCCAAACTGCATCATTTCCACCTGCATGGTCAAACCTGCCTGTAGCCCTCTGGTTAAGGAATGTAGGGAGCTATAAAGAGGCATTCCTAAGACTTCCATGGTTTTAGGAGTTTTACATGATACATTTGCTGGTGCCTCTGTCAGTCCAGGTGCCTGATTTCATAACTGACCAAACTAATGGGCTGGATCACTTCATTTGGTCCCTCCCAGCAAGCCATCAGTTTTAACTTGGAGGATGGAAAAAGAAGAATCACTTGATGCCTGGGTTGAATTTGCAGAGCTGATCATTTTTATTGTGGTGCACCTCCTGTGAGGTTTGGGTCCTTTGTAGATTTCCTGGACAAGTTTGCCCAGATACTTCAGCTTCTCCCAGATACTCAGGACATATGAGGCAACATTATGAACCTGCTGGGGTTGCTTTTCTCATATCTCCCAAACAAAGTCAAGGATTCTCCAGGGTTGCCAGCTGTAGAGAAGCTTGAAGGGAGAAAACCCTGTTGATGCCTAGGGCACCTCCCAGACCATAAACAGGAGAGCTGGAAGCAACTGGTCCCAATGCTGGGAATCCATGGACATTAATTTAATAGAATCATAGAAAATTAGGGTTGAAAGGAGGTCATCTAGTCCAACCACCTGCTCAAAGCAGGACAATCCCCAACTAGATCAACTCAGCTAAAGCTTTGTCTAACCAGGTCTTAACATCCTCCAAGAATGGAGCTTCCACAATCTCTCTGGTTATCCTTAACATCCTTAAAAACGTAACCTTCCATAATATCTCCTTAAAGTTTCAATTAAACTGCTCTACCAACCTATTGGTTTGAGTGTGTTAGATAAAGTCCTTATTGAGTTAATTTTTAACAGCTTATATAGCTGCTTTAATGCTTTGTGACATAAAATTGGTTCCCTGGTCAGTAATTATTTTGTGCGGCACACTCACCAGTGAAATCACCTTCATGAGTCCAGTGGCTACAACCTTGGCCATCATTGTGTGAAAGGGTATGGCCTCAGGATAGCACATGGCATAGTCAACTATTACCACTATATACTTGTAGCCAGCTTCATTCATTTCCAGGGTTCCCACCATGTGCATCCCAATCTATTCAAAGGGATTGTCCACCAATGGCAAAGGGACCAGTGGGGCCTGTGGGGTTCTTTGAGGGCCAGTTAACTGGCACTCTGAACAGGAGGTGCAAAAATCCAGCACATTCTTACAGGTATCCAGCCTGGTACAGGATGTGGCTCAAGGTCTTTTCCTTTTGCAGGTGGCCCAAACAACAGACAAACTATGCAAGGTGCATGATGTTCTGCCAGTAGGGTTTTGGAACCAGCAGCTGGGTCCTATTTCTCCAGTCATGAGGTCTTTTTTCTATTTCAAAGTGGGGAAAAAATGTGGCTTTTGGGGGGTTGGCCACCTCTCAATTGACCACCACTCCCTCATTGTAGAACCTAGCTGTTTCATCTACTTTTTGCTCAGTCACAAACTGGGGTGCTATGCCTAGGAGATCCAATTCTTGTACCAGAGATATCCCCTTCTCCACTTGTGGCTATGCTTCCTCCAAGGTCTCCATAGATCTGGAGGGCCCTTCTTTGGGATTGTCGCAGGAGACTGCAGCCCCTTAAGAGCTCCTCAGCACCTTCCCAATCTCAGCCTAGGACAACAGGACAAGTCAAAGAGGCTACCAGGCCTACCAAGCTCACCTTCATGCACTCTCCCACTGACAGCAGTACCTGTTCCTGGAAGTAAGGTTTTACATCCTCATAAATGCACTGGATGTGCACAACATCCAATAGCACCCTGGGGTCTGAGAGTAGGGACTTTCTAGTAATTGTTTGGGCACACCCCAAATCTGCCAGGGTCATGCCCTTAGTG
Organism: Alligator sinensis; assembly: GCF_000455745.1. Lineage (NCBI taxonomy): Eukaryota > Metazoa > Chordata > Crocodylia > Alligatoridae > Alligator > Alligator sinensis. The sequence goes on from NW_005842323.1 coordinate 1,065,271, forward strand.
CCATGCACCATAATCAAGACTCTCAGTTTTTCTGGCTGGGCAGCTCAAGCCTGAGGATCAGCCATCCAGATTTGGGAGTCATTGCATTCCATGTGTGGTCAGTCTTGAGCCCATCTGAGACCAGTGGAGGCCCTGGTCCCCTAGATTGAGGATCCTTCACCCTGGCTGGGGGCATGACTCCAGTTGGCCCTTTCCGTGTACCTCACCTTCTCTGGCTGCCTGCCTCTGGGAAAGGTCTCATGCCTCATGGTGTCTTGGTCTCCTCTGCTGTAGGCCCTCTGGAAGGTTCTACTTCCAGGTATTGCTCCATCAGGCAAACAGCTTCCACCATCACTTTAGGCTGATGCCACAGTTCCCAGCTCCTTCCCCCAAGGGATAATATTCTGATGAACTGCTCCAGGAGAATTACCTTTGCCACCTGATTCCTTGTTTTGTCACTTGGCTTGAGCCAGCACCAACACCCTAGCCACTGGGCAAAGAGATAGGGTTGGCCTCTAGGCAGGTAGCACTCCTTGTGAATGTGCTGCCTGAATGTCTCCTCTGAAAAGTCAAGGGCATCTAATATGTTTGTGTGAGCGGGTGTCCTGGATCAATCAGAGATATAATGTACTTTGGAAAAGCTCTTCCTCCTAGCGTTTGTTCTCATCTGCCATGACTTTGATGACAGTTAAAATTAGTATGCAGGAGGGTAGCCTCTGATCCTGACTAATACCAAAGTGACTCTCTCTTTTTCCCTCTGGAGCACTGCCACTGGGTAAGACTGGCAAAACCTCAATCTCCGGACAACACCCTTGTGCATTTGGGTGAAACCTTCAGGAAGAACTAGGGTTCTCACCCACACACCCTGTTCCCCCTCTCGGCTCACTCCCTCTCTCATTAAAGAAAGGAATTGTAAATCAACCTATTAATTGGACAGCTGCCAGCTTTTAATTTATGCTCTCTCTTTGTCTGGAGAGATCTGACTTACAGTCAGGCACAATTTCATAATCAGTTCTAAAGGAAACATCCATGCACAGTAATTGTCAACAAAAGTCTTTAATGAAATGTGGGTACCTGCTCTGCAGGTTCTCCACTGAACTTCTCTTTCAGTGCAGCAAACTACCTGACAGTTGCTTTCTTTGGGCACACTGCCTGCTCTGTTTTTGTGCCTCCGCATGAAATGGCTCCGTCACTGAAGTTTCCCACAGGCTCTGGCTCTAGCTCCTCTCCCCTTCTGGCAAAACACACTGAACACGTACAACTCCTCTTATAGGAACTTAGTCAATTGATACTTAAAAAAAATGCTGCTCTCCAGTGTTGCAGACACTCCCAGCACCAGCAGAAATGATGTTATCTCCACAGCTGGTCACACAGCATCTGGTAAGTTTCCTTGCACAATTCCTTGTAACAGGGTCATGGGATCCCTGTTACAGTTGTCAGTGACAGGCCCCCTCCTGGCTTACCTTAGTACCACAACCCAGGGCCCAGAGGCCACATGCCTAAAATGGGTCCAGAGGCCAAGGCAGGGGTAGAATGCAGCCAGAAACACTCTCTGTTGCTGGAAGAGGCCTGGTGCTTCCCTGGAGGGCATGTCCTATGGTGGAGGCAGTCAGTAAAAACCTGGACATATTCTTGACAGCTGACTGGAGGCTATGTTCCCTAGGGCTGAAAGACCCAGGAAATCCCAGGAGGGCTTCTTTACCCACAGAGCCAAGAGGACTGGAGTGGACATCAACCCACCCAACACAGCCAATGAGCAGTTCAGCATGGACATGAGCCCACTCACCACAGACTGAGGAACGCATGGGAACCCACAGATCAGGAGGGGTAGGGAGAGGGCAGCCCAGTGGGTCCTGTGGGCACCAGATGAGGGGGAACCCCAGTGTGGAGCCCCACAGATCCCACACACTTTTCTAGAACCTCCACAAGCTCAGAGTGTGCTGACTGGGGACTGGCAGAGAGGCAGCTCCCATACCAGTGCAGCAGTGAGCACCACAAGGCAGTGGCATACCTGGCCCAGTGGCCAGACAGGAAGAACACATAACAGGAAGCTGGCTTGCCAGGAAGAGAATTGGGCCTGAAGCGAGGGGTGAGCAAAGAGTGCACCAGGCACCCAATCCACCCACTCTCAGAGGTGAGATGCTCAGTGTGGGGCAACAGTGCCCTATCCACCACTTAGTCCAAGCTATTGAGGTTAAATTTTTGGTTGTGTTGGGATTTTTGAAAGCTACAGAACAGAGGCAAGAACCCTGCAGCATCCCTTCTCATCAGGCCCAAGCATGGGATAAGAAGCCCTGTCATCATGCCATGGCAGTGTCAGGATCAATCATAACACCCAGGAGGAAAGGGGTGGCGTGTAGAGGAGGAGGAGCCCCATAGAAAATGCACCAATAGAATCACCCCAGGGCCCCTAAAGGAACCACTGAGCAACAGTGTACCAGTGAACAACAAATCATGGTAGGTGAATAGGCTCAGGTGTGACAGCTCAAGGTGGCAGGGCACACCCAACAGCCTGTACGGTGAGTGTGAACCTGTCACAGCAGCTTTTACCTCCTTGTGAGTGTGAGCCATCTCAGCATCAAGACCCCAGTAGGCCAGCTGGGCCACCCCACAACAGATAAGGAGCCAGGATCACTGTCCATTGCTCTGGAAGCCACTGTGTGGCAGATTCTACCTTCTCAAATGTCTTTAAAATTGCCTTGGGGTCAGGGGTCATTGGCTGGTCCCATCTTGGTCAGCCAGATGGAAATACTGTGGCTTGTGATAGCTGGTCCAGGGGATGCCGTTGGTGCAGGTGGCTACAATAAAGCACAATTTGCTGCACCAACTGCTGCTGCTGTTGCTGCTGGTGGTTATTAACCACTAAATCCTTGATTAGTTTCTGCTGGATAGCCATCCATTTCAGCGGTGCTTCCATCTCCATGGCGTGGGCTAGAAGGGATCTGCTTCTACCCCTGCCTTATCCAAATCCTCTTGTAACAGGGTTTATGATGGCTAATCTGCCTGCATTCTCCAACAAAATATAATGAGGCACTGGGGCAACTCCCCAGTACTCACTCTGCAATCTACCCAGGCACCCACAATGATCTGGGAGTCCACAGGACTCCTTCCTCAGAGGACATCTGATCTGGAGCCAGCCTCAGTCAGCACTGAGAATCCGTTCCCCTCTGAGCCAGTCTTCCCTTTTCTTTACCCCTCCTAGACACCTGGAATTGGCTGCAAGGCATCCTGAGCTGGGTCAATGCAGTCCAGCAACTCTCTTAATCCTTTCCTCACCAGGAGCTAGCCAGTCCACACCATCACATATCTCATTCCCAACTCCTTGACCACAGCTAGGGTCTTAACTGAAAACCTGTGACTAGAAGGTGAATTGTTCTGTGGCCAAATCTAGAGCCTGACTTCACTGATCAACAGTTGTGCATGGTTTCTTCTTTCTGTTTGTCTTCCATCTCTTTCACTTGTGGCTTTTTTTAAAGAACTCCCATTAAAATTTACCTCAACAGCATATTAATATACGATGTCCTGAAGTTAAAACTGCCTTTCTGATTCCTGCCATAGATGACAACATTCTCATTGTCTTTTATATGTCACTTTAATTGCCTGATAACAACTGGAACATGGGGGTTATTCTTGACATTCTATGTGAGTGTACCATGCAAGGCCCACATTAAAGCCTGCAGCCATGATTTTCCTTTTCCTGCTCAACCCATCACCTACTGGATTTTCTTGAAAATTACTAATAGAATTTGCAGTTTAGTGGTGTGTTTGTTGGGGGAAGGATGAAGGAAGATGTAGGTGCGCATTTTTGGGAGGAGGTAGATGGGGATGACAGCTGCAGCTTTTCTGCAGGAGAGAGTGTGTAGGCTTGGAGGGGAGAGTGGATAGATCTCTCCTGGGGTTGAGGCAGGGTGGTGGGAATGTGCAGGAGGGAAGTGGGGGATACAGTGGGAGAAGGGTTTCTTGTAAATGGATGAGAGTGGCATTTTGGAGGTGTGGTTGGGACTGGCAGGCAAGTTTGCTTTTGTATGGGGATTTAGGGAGAAAGCCAGTGGTTGAAGGGAGGTTGAGGAGTTGGAGTTCTTGGGTTTTGCATTGTTGTTTGGAGAATCATCTCTGGGAGTTGTTTATTGTAAGACACTTTGAGCCTTTTGGATAGAGCAGGATATAAATCTAATAAAACTTTTCCTCATGTTTCTAAAGCACTGTACACATCTATGATGTTACATAAGGAATTAGGTTAATAATCATGGGCAAACTACAGTGATTTGTAGCAGATGAGGATCTGGCTCCTAATACATTTTTCACCATGAATGCTCTTCCAATACCTCTTGTACTATATTTTGGATAGTTCAACTAACACACAATAATATTTTGGGTATGGATTCACTAAACACTTAGACCCAATTAAATGCAGTTGAACCCTGATTTGGGCAGATATACAAGCTTATTAAACTGGTTTAAAGCTGCCTGGAATGATTCAAATGTGTATGTGAAAAATCAAGTGCTCTTCTCAACTGGTTTGTATTGAACAAGTTCAGCGTTACATATGGATGCCAAATGTTCTGTGACCTGGGTCCTCCAGGCAACACACACTCCATCATTCCTCACACCCTCCCTCCTGCCCTCCCCTCCTCTCCCCCATACCTTGCACTTCTACAACTGGCCTTTCTGGTACACAGCCAGAACTCTACTGCCCCTTCCCCTCACCTTTTGTTGACAGTTTTAATCAATGGGCTCTTTTGCACTGCTTATTCAATAAGAGCTATCTTTCTAAAAAGAGCAGTCAAAGTTCTTTGGGTAAATCTGTTATGTTTTAGTAAACCAACTCAAATAGTTGGAAAAAATATTCTTAGCAAGCTTTTGGGTATAAATATCCTCTGTCAGGGTCAGGAAGCATCTGCAGTTGGTGTGTGCTCTTCTTGGATGGAATGAATAGTAAAGAAGCCAGAGGCTGATATGCATGCAAGAAAGCCAGTCAGTGAAAATGTAAATTGAGGAGTCAGTGGGTGAGAGACAGGCTGGAGGGAGTGGGGGGAGAGGGGAATGAATATAGTTGGTAAGTAGCGGAGAGGTACCTGGGAGTCAGATGTCAGGCAGGTTATAATGTGTCATAAATCCAATGTCTATATTTAGTCCATGATTTTTTGTATCCAGGAGGCTGTTGAAGTGAAGTTCATAGGTTCATCTGTGAAAAGTGTTTTGTAAATTCCCTTTTAGGATTAGAACTGAGACTCCATCCTGTGAGGTATGGAGGGCCCCATCTGTCACCAGGTTTCCTCAACATGCGAGGTCTACAGCCTGCCCGGAGCAAAGATTCAGGATGTGATGGGGATGATCGAGACCACGATCCAGCCTACCGATTACTACCCCATGGTCCTAATCCATGCGGTAGTAATCGGTCCTAATCCATGTGGGCACTAATGATGCAGCCAGGAGAAGCCCTGATCACCTGATGATGGACTACCACACTCTGGGGGGCATGCTGAGGGAGATAAGAGCATAGGTGGTATTCTCCTCTGTCCTACCAGTGAGCGGGCATGAAAGACAACATGAGACCTGCATCAGAGAGACCAACTGGTGTCTTCGGGAATGGTGTCTCAAGGCGGGCTTCGGCTTCCTAGACAATGACCCGCACATCACGATGAGAGTCATGCTCAGATGGGATGGGCTTCACCTTTCCCTCAGAGGTAAGCATGTGTTCTCTTCTAGGTTGGCAGATCTCCCCCAGCGGGGTTTAAACTAGGCTCATCAGGGGAAGGGGAAGATGAGGGCGGAGGAAACCTTGGACCACTAAACCAAGTGACACCCACAAGAACAGCCCAGCCTAGACTGATGAAGAGCAGAACGAATACCCAGGTAAGCAACAGGGGCCCAGGCAGTACTGAGATTAGGGGGCCAGTCCACACATCTTCAGGAGGCCTCAAATGCCTCTACACAAATGCTCATAGTATGGGGAACAAGCAGGAGGAACTTACCCTCCTGCTAGCTGACACCAAGCCAGACATAGTGGGGCTCACAGAAATGTGGTGAGTCCCAACACATGACTGGGCAGGGAATATCAAGGGCTATAGGCTGTACAGGGAGGAGAGGTTGGAGTGTGACGCTCTACATCAAGGAGGAATACACATTCTCATCAAGTAGCACAAGGTCAGATGAGGGGCACACTGAAGTGCTCTGGGTTAGAATACAAGGAAGTGGAGGGGAAAGGGACTTAATGGTGGGGGTCTACTACAGACCACCCAACCAAGGGGAAGAGCTAGACCGGGAATTTGTAAGTCAGCTCACGGAGGTAGTTGGGTCAAAAAATGTGGTCATCATGGGTGACCTGAACTTTCCAGACACCTGCTGGGAAGAGCAGTCAGCCAGGTCTGACTGCTCATGTAGGTTCCTAGCCAAAATAGAGGACATCCATCTAACCCAGGAGGTGCATAGCCCCACCAGGGGAGATGCCTTGTTGGACCTAGTGCTAGCCCCGGGCAATGACCTTGTGAGGGGTCTGTGGGTGCTCGACCACCTGAGCGACAGCGATCATCGCTTGCTGGAATTCACCATCCAGCGCAAGGTGGCAAAAGCCTGCAGCAAGGCAGCAGCCCTGGACTTCAGGAGGACGGACTTCAATGAGGTAAGGAGAATAGTTGGGGAGGTACTGAGGTCCCGGAGGGGAGGGGAGTCGGGTGTCCAAGAAGAGTGGTCGTTCCTTAAGGAGATGATCCTCGAAGCCCAAAGGAAGGTAATCCCAACAAGGAACAAAGTGGGCAAGAGGGCGCAAAAGCCCCCATGGCTCACCAAAAGCATACGGGAATGTCTCCTAACTAAAAGGGAGGAGTACACCCAATGGAAGGGAGAGGCCATCACCAGGGAGGACTATACCTGTGTTGCTCGGGGCTGCAGGTGTGTGGTCAGAAAGGCCAAGGCGGAGATGGAACTGGGACTAGCTACCTGGATCAAGGACAACAAGAAGTCCGTTTTTAAATACATAGGGGGCAAAAGAAGGTACTGGGTAACATGGGGCCTCTGCAAGACACACTAGGAAATCTGGTCATCACACCAGATGACAAAGCTAACTTATTTAACAATTTCTTTGCCTCCATTTTCCTGAGCAGGGACTGGATCAGCCCGTCCACCAGGCCTAGGGTCTAGTCAGGGAACTTCTGGAGGGACTGGATGTATTTAAATCAGCTGGTCCTGACGATCTCCACCTCAGAGTGCTGAGGGAATTAGCAGAGGTCATTGTGGGACCCCTGGCACGGCTTTATGAGCATTCGTGGTGCTCTGGTGTGGTGCCAGAGGACTGGAAAAGGGCCAATGTGGTCCCCATCTTCAAAAATGGAAGGAAGGAGGACTCAGGAAACTATAGGCCAGAAGTCTTACCTCGGTCCTGGGGAAGCTTTTTGAGAGAATTA
>NW_005842323.1:1072895-1080375 GCF_000455745.1 Alligator sinensis
AACTGGCTGGAGGGCCACACCCAGAGAGGGGTGGTGGATGGGTTATTTTCGACCTGGAGGGATGTGGGCAGTGGGGTCCCCCAGGGCTCCGTCCTCAGACCCGCACTGTTCAACATCTTCATCGGTGACTTGGACGAGGGGTTAAAAAGCACCCTGTTCAAATTTGCTGATGACACTAAGATGTTGTGAGCTGTGGGCACGCTAGAAGGCAGGAATAGGCTGCAATCAGACCTAGACAGGTTACAGGGGTGGGTGGATGAGAACAGGATGGGTTTCAACACTGACAAGTGCAGGGTGCTGCACCTGAGGAGGAAGAACCAGCAGCTTACCTACATGCTGGGGAACTCCCTTCTCGTCAGTGCAGACAGAAAAGGATCTTGGAGTCATTATTGGTGCCAAAATGAACATAGGCCAGCAGTGTGGGGATGCGGTCAGGAAGGCCAACCACACCTTGTCCTGCACCCACAGATGCATCTCAAGCAGGTCCAAGGAGGTAATCCTCCCCCTCTATGTGGCACTGGTCACGCCGCAGTTGGAGTACTGCATCCAGTTCTGGGCACCGTACTTCAGGAGGGATGTGGACAACTTGGAGTGGGTCCAGAGGAGGGCTACTTGCATGATCAGGGGCCAGCAGGGCAGGCCCTATGAGGAGAGGCTAAGGGACCTGAACCTGTTCAGCCTCCACAAGAGAAATCTGAGGGGGGATCTAGTGGCCTGTTACAAACTAGTCAAAGGGGACCAGCAGGCATTGGGGGAGTTCCTGTTCCCCCGAGCTCTACCAGGAGTGACTAGAATAACAGTCACAAGCTGGCAGAGGGTAGATTCAGACTAGACATCAGGAGGCGCTACTCAAACTCAGGGCAGCTAGGACCTGGAACCAACTTCCAAATGAACTGGTGCTCGCTCCTAGCCTGGGGGTCTTTAAGAGGAGGTTAGATGAACACCTTGCTGGGGTCGTTTGACCCCACTACTCTTTTCTGCCATGGGAGGGGGTCGGACTTGATGATCTGCTCAGGTCCTTTCTGACCCTACCAAATATGAAACTATGAAACTATAATGAAATGATTTGATGGTAGTTTTGAGTTTCAAGGTGAAAATGGGAGTAGGATCTTCCTGTAGTTATTTGTAGTAGGTAGTGTCAGAGAGTTGTCTGTTGACTTGTTTTATGTAGTCTTCATGGTTAAGGACAACAATGGGTCCTCCTTTATCTGCTGGTTTTATTACTATTTGGTGGTTAGATCTTAGCGATTCTATGGCCTTTCTCTCTGATAGGGAGAGGTTGTTATGGTGGCATGTGTTGTTGATTATTTCATTGTTCATTTTTTCCCACACAACTGTGAACAAGTTCTTAATCCGTGACATTTGGAAATAATTCAATTGTTATGTGTGTCCCTGTCCTTTAACTATGAACCAGTCAGTTCCACAATCTTATAGTTAATGTCTAGTAATTTTCAATTTCCGGTTTTCAACCAGCCTAATAAGTTGTGTTTGAAATAATAAATAGTCTACTGAAATGGGTTTTTTCATACTAAATATCATGAAAACATTTCTTAGGTTATGTAAAATTACTGTTTTTATATACATTCCTGTTGTGGTCCCAGTCCCTACATGTGTCAATTTCCTGCCTAGCATTCAACCCTGTATCAGTTCTGCCTCCCCAGGCCCCACACATGCCCAGCCACTGTATTAGTTCTACTCCATCAACCTTATTTCAACTCACCATAGCAAGGTACCTCCCAGTAGTGTATTAACTGGCAAGACTAACATTTGTGTAAATAAAACAAATAGTGGTTCATAAATTATTCCAGAACTAACTCTCAGATTCTAAATTAGAATCATAGGCTCATGGAATCATAGAAAAAAAAAGGGCTGCAAGGGACCTCTGGAGGTCATCTAGTCCAACATCCTGCCTCAGGCAGGATCATTCCTGTACACTTTATAAATCCTTTGTCTAGCCAAACTATGCAGTCAACCCTGTCAAACAACCACAAGGTGTAGCACCCTAAAATGCCACAGGTAAAACAGGGGGACAATGGCAGCCAGTGTCCTGCTGTTGCAAGGGTTGTTAAAATATGCTTGAGAGACAAGGAGGACGGCATGCCTTCTTCTGTAGTGGAAACTCTACAGAAGAAGGCAAAAGCCCCCACAGTCTATACCAATCTGACCATGGGGTAAAATTCTTTCCTGACCCCAACTGGTTTGACCCTGAGTGGAGGGGCCAGACCCTTTAGCCACCAACCTCCTAGATTATCCCTGACCAATTCCTGCCCAACTTCTTCAAGACACCCAATGATGTGTAACCCATGCGGTACTCCAAAAGGTATCCCCTTTCCAATTGAAAGGATCAAAGCAGGTGCACAAGCGCTGTGGGAGGTGTAGGGATTCTCCTCCCCCTACAGAACAGAGCCAGACCACCACTGAGAGCTTAACCATATACCTTTTAATGAGGGAACAATAATGGGAACATAACAGGCATAATCAGGTGGTATAGTGGACACCACAATGCCCCAAGGGGCAGGATTCAACAAAGGTTAGACACTTACAATCATTGACAAAAGACAGGGTTAATAAAATATAAAACACAAACAGCAGAGCAAACAATGCTGGTTGGGGAAATATAAAAAAAAGGCACAAAATACAAAATGTCAAAGGACAAAGAAATATAGGGCCTAGGTACCTGGAAGGGGAGAAAATACAATGGCCCCTTTCCACTGCAAGAAGAATTTTTCTTTGTTGGCTCACTCACCACAAGTCACCAAAGCTGGGACTTGAACTGGGATGTCCCACACAGTAGGCAGAAACACTGCCACACAGCTACCAGTGCTAGTACCACTCCAAGCTGCTAGGGGTCTTGACCTTCCTGGAGCCCTGGCCTTATGTCAAGCTGCCTGGTCTCTGATTGGAGGAGCTGGAAGCCTAGCTGGGAACCCCTTCTGAAGCGGGAAGCCTCTCCTGCTGGCCACAGCCTCTCATAGGGGATCTTGGAGCCCAGTAGGAAGCCTCTCCTACTGGCCACATGCCATGTTGCTGAGGGTCCAACTGCTGCCTGCAGGTCCTGCTCCTTCAGGCTCTTCTGGGGCAACTGCTTCCGTCCTGCTGGCTCAGCTCATGCCAGCTCTTTGAAGCTCCTTCCTCATGCTCCCTCGTTGGTCTCTCCCTGAGTCAGCCGTGCTGCCCCTTTTATCCCCCTCCAGGTGACCCAAGGGGCCAAACAGGGGACATGAGGGGTGAGTCTCTGGGGCCTGATTGGTGAGGAAAGGGAATCTGAAGTCCTCCAATCATCTTTTGCCCTTTCAAAACCCCTGGGCTAGGTCACTGCCAGCTAGCCCATCACAGATGGAAATCCCTAGGCAGTCTATTCCATTGCCTCACTGTTCCAACAGTGAAGAAGTTTTTCCTGATATGCATTCTAAACCTATTTTGCTGCAACTTCAAGCCATTGGTCTGCATCCTACAGCAAATGAGAAAAGGTGTTTTCCCTTTTGATGTGGATGTGTCCCACGAAGTCAACAAGTTAATAGAACTCCACACTTGTCTCCCACGATCCCCATTCCCCTTTCCTTAAAATTGGACCTTCTGTTTTAGGTAACAAAGGAACATAGGACTGGATGTGGCCTCATTGGCCATTAAATTAAATCCCCTGCTTTTCAGACAACTGTTTATCCAAGGAATCCCCCAAATCAACACTACAAACCTTCACAACTACAGGGCATGCACTCAAGAATGCCCTGCAGTATAACACTGCTTTGCCATTGCAACAGCAGGGAACTGGTTGGCTCAAAAGAAAAGGACACCATATTACAGAAGTCCAAGCCACATTCCCCCCACATTCCAAGCCAATCTGATCCAGAGGGAAAATTCCTTCCTGATCCCAAGTTTGATCTAACCCTGAGCAGAAGAGCAAGACTCTCCATCCAAGAACTTCTGAATCTTTAAAAACATGTTGTACCCAAATCTGCACATTACCCTTGTATGCCTAAATTTGCTGTGGCAGATTCAATGGGTTAGTTCCTAGATTCAAAGTAATTTGTGCTTAGCTCTCCTGATGTTCCAGAGTGTTCAATATGACTTTAAGACCTAGAACAGGACTCCTGGGAAGGGATGGAATCCACCTCATGTGGAGAGGTAAGCCCCTGTTCTTGGCCAGGATGGCCAATCTTCTAGATAGGGCTTTAAACTAAGTTTGCTGGGGGATGGGGAAATATGGACTGGAGCTTGCCTGGGGACTGACATACAAGAAATCTCTGTAGATAGGGACACTAGGAGAGCCACTCTTGTGGGAGCTGAGGCAGCAGTTCTCCTTCAGCATGACAGGAAGCCAAGGGTCTCAATAGGAGGATTCAGGTGCCTGTACACTAATGGTAGGAGCATGGGAAACAAGCAGGAGGAGCTAGCCCTCTTGCTTTCTGGTGGGCATTATGACCTAGTAGGGATTATAGAGACTTGGTGGGACTCCTGATGTAATTGGAGTGTAGCCATAGAAGGCTATGCCCTGCATAGAAGGAACCGGATAGGGAAGAAAGGTGGAGGTGTAGCTCTCTATGTTAAGAAGCAGTACACCTCCTTGGAGGCTGACATCCATTCCAAAGAAGAATTGCTTGAAACCCTCTGAGTCAAGCTGCGGGGGCGGGGGGTAGAGAAAAAGACTTTACTGTAGGTGTATGCTACAGGCTACTAAACCAGGGGAGGAACTTGATCTAGAGTTTCCCCAAGAACTGGCAGAGGCCACACATGCATGGAACATGGTCATCATGGGTGACTTTAATTATCCAGACATCTCTTGGGAGGAACACTTGGCCAAGTTGAACCCATCACGTTCCTTCCTGACCTGCATCAAAGAGCTCTTTCTGGCTCAGGAGGTGCACCGGCTAATCAGAGGTAATGCTCTCCTAGACTTGGTCCTGGCCAAAGGAGATGACCTGCTGACCAACTTAAATATAGAGGGTTGCCTGGGTGACAGTGACCATGAAACCATCATGTTCACTGTCCATCACAAGGCAGACAAATCTGATAGCAGGGTTGAAGTCTTGGACTTGAAAAATGCAAATTTCAACAAGCTCAGGTCACTAGTAGGGGTATCTCTGTGGGACCAGGGACCGAAGGCAAAAAGGAGTGCATGAAGAGTGGTCATTCCTTAAGGACATGATCCTTGAAGCACAAAGGAAATCCATTCTGATGTGGAGGAAAGATACCAGAAGGGCTTGGAAGCCCTCTTGGCTAAACAGGGAAATCATTGTCCTCCTAGGAAAGAAGAAAGAGACATACAAACAATGGAAGCTGGGGACAGGCCCCAAGGAGGACTATACAACAATAGCGCACACTTGTAAGGAACAAATTAGAAAGGCTAAGGCAGTGACTGAACTTAGAATAGCAATGGGAATCAAGGACAACAAGAAGTCCTTCTTTAGGTACGTAGGGAATGGGAGGAAGACAAATGGGAGTGTGGAGCCATTGCTCAACAACTCAGGACAGCTGGTTACCAGCATTCAGGAGAAAACTGAACTCCTGAATGACTACTTTGCCTTGATATTTCACTGGGCCGAGGGGAAAATCATGCCAGATAGGGCACAGAATGAGCAGGGCAGGAATGACTGCCTCCCTACTATTGTTGTAGAACTGGTGTATGATCAATTAAAGAAATTAGAAATATATAAGTCAGCAGGACCAGATGAACTCCATCTGAGAGGGCTGAAGGAGCTGGGTGAACTTATCACAGAGCTCCTGGCAAAACTCTTCCAAAACTCGTGGCACTCTGGAGAGGTCCCTGAGGATTGGAAGAGGGCCAATGTTGTGCCTACCTTCAAAAAGGGGAAGAGGGAGGATCTGGGTAACTATAGACCAATTAGCCTAACTGCTATCCCAAGGAAAATTCTGGAAAAATTCTTAAGGAGCCTATGTGCAATAGGTTTTCAGAAGGTAGGATTCTGAATGACAGCCAGCATGGCTTCATTGCAGGCAGGTCTTGTTTTAGCAACCTCATCTCCTTTTATGATCAGGTAACTTGCCACCAGGATAAGGGAGAAGAGGTTGATGTTGTATACTGTGACGTCTGTAGGTATTATAGGGCTTGCTAGTACTGCCCTGCACTTGTTTGCCTACAGGTGGTGACCTCGGTTCTGGATCACCAGGTCTGCCAGGAAGTGGATCTTAAGTTTTCTCACCTGCCATGACTTTGATGACCTATATATTCCTGGGAGGCAATGCCCACGGTGATCCTGCCTGGTCTTGATCCCTGTGTCTTCTGTGGGGCTCCAAACCTCCCCTTTACCCCAGCCTAGCTTCTCCAGATGGTGTTTTATGATATTCTTTCACAGGCAGGTTGCAGTGCTGCCTGTTGTAACCTTATCTGCCCCTACCCCAGGGTGTCCTACTGTCTTTTTGGGGTACACCCTTCCAGGGGCCAGTCTTGGCCTGTGCTCAAAAAAAAACAAACAAAAAACCAGAAAATAGAAATCACAGAAAACCCCGGCTGCTGCTCAGCTTTCTTGTCAGGCTCTTGCAATGTCCCCTTTTCTCGTGATCAGGTGCTCAACCTCCCAATCACCATAATTCAGGCAAACAATCCCTTAGTCCATTCTTTGCTGTGTGCTAACCTGCCCTGCACTCCTATGAACATTCACAGTCTCTTTGGGATTTCCTCCCTGTGCAGGAAGGCTCTACTTGTGACTGTAGCTTTTTTTCCTTCAGGCCCTCCTCCGGGTCCTCTGTTGGAAAAACTCCCATCTGGAGATTCTCTCAGGCCTTGTGGACTCCCTCACTCCAGATCCTCAGCTGCAGCTGCATTCTGGAGATTACCACCAGCCACTTGTTTACAGGCCTCCACCTGCCTCAGGGTCACTCCCACAGCTTTCCTTAGACACTCTCTGCAGTTTCTGCCTGCCAAGATGCTCACCCGCTCCCCTCTCCCTGCGGCCTGCAGGGAACTGACCCCTCTCTTCTCCTCTCTGGGGCCAGAAATACCTTTGAGCGGCCTCCCTCCACCAATCCTGAGTGAGATGCTGCTCCAGAAATTGGGTGGGTATTTTCCTTCCTTTCCAGGCTGCAGCTGCAGCCCTGCTGGCCCTTCATGCTATAAGTTCTGTCTCACTCTTTCACATATACCTTAACTTCCAAAAAGCCTTTGATCTGGTAACCCATGATGTTCTCATGAGAAAATTGGAGTACTGTGGGCTTAACTGCAAGACAGTTAGGTGGGTAGGATACTGGCTGTGGGGTAGGACTCAGAGAGTCCTAATGAACAGATCTGTGTTGTCCTGGTAAGTGTCATGACCCAAAGGCATGATTTTGTGTGTGCTTCGGAACCAGAATTATCCCCACCAAGTTGCAGCTTCATTGCACGGGAGAGTTTTCTGTTGCAGAGGAAAACCCCGGTGCAGGGATGAGTTTCCCGCCTTTTCTGCAGCTTCTTTTGCAGAGTGCATTGCTCAAGTTGCAAGAGGAATGCACGGTGCAAAAGAGTTCCCGCCACTGGTATGCAAAT
>NW_005842323.1:1080478-1084251 GCF_000455745.1 Alligator sinensis
AGACGTATCTACGATTTCTATTTTGGTGGCTCGTTCACCCAGAGCATCCGGAGCTCTGTACCGTGGAGCCTAGCAACCTCCACGAGACTGTCTATGTTGTCTGTCTGTAACCGCAACTCAAGCAAGTTTTCCAGCCTACACCACTGCCATCTCGGTGTAAGTAAACGCTCTTTAAAACTACCGCTAAGCGTTTGTGCCTAATTCCAGCTCGATGGCCTTCCCTCTCCGACCCGGTGTGCCCAGGCTGCTGGCCACAGCCCACGTGCAGCACAGAAAAGGGCTCGGGTCGTTCCCGGCCCGCACAGTAAGAAGTGGGCAGCTGTGTCCCACAGGGATCAGTGCTTGATCCAGTACTTCTCAACATCTTTATCAATGATTTGGATGTGGAGGTGAAGAGCTCACTGGCCAAGTTTGCAGACAACACCAAGTTATGGGGAAGCACGGTCACACTTGAAAATAGGGTACAGATACACATGGATCTAAACAGGCTGGCAAGTTCAATGAGTTGGAACCAGATGAAGTTCAACATTGAGAAATGTAAAGTGCTCCACCTGGGGATAAACAACCCCATACACTCCTATAGGCTTGGCAGCACCAAACTGACCAGCACCATGAATAAAAGGGACTCATGGGTAATAATAGACCACAGTATGAATATGAGCCGGCAGTGTGATGCTGTTGCTAGCCGGGTAAATAATATTCTGGCATGCATCAATCGATGCATCTCCAGCAAAACCAAGTAAGTGATTCTTCTACTCTACTCAAAATTGGTGAGACCCCAACTGGAGTACTGAGTCCAGTTCTGGGCACCACACTTTAACAACGTTATGGTAAAACGTGAAAGAATCCAGAGGAGGGCCACCCGTATGATAAGAGACTTGCACGAAGCCATATGAGGAAAGGCTGAAGGAACTGGGAATCTTCAGCCTAAAAAAGAGAAGGCTGAGAGGGGACTTGGTAGTAGCTTACTGCTACATTGCGGGAGTACATCAAGGGCTCAGTGAACAACTGTTCATCAGGACACCCTTGGGGAAAACCATAAGTAATGGCCACAAACTCCTTTTTCTTTTTTTTACCATTTCAAGATCAACATTAGGAAAAACTTCTTCACAGTTAGGGTGTCCAGACTGTGGAATAAGCTCCCTCCAAAGGTGGTGCAATCACATACCCTGGAAATCTTCAAGAGGAGACTAGACAGTCACCTTGCTGGAGTCATTTGACCCCAGCTGTCTTTCCTGGCTGGTGCAGGGGGCTGGACCCAATGATCTTCTGAGATCCCTTCCAGCCTTACAATCTATGAAAACAGGATTCAACAATCTATAGCCTGCAGCAGGATCCAGCCCACAGAGCCATTTGTTTCAGCTTGGAAACATGGGTCTTCAGTAGCATTCTACAGCAAGGCACTTTTGCAGTAGTCACTTTACCATGCTGCAGTGGGGAAAAGGAGTGGTAGTGGCTGGATCAGAACACCCACCTCTCACCCAGGCTTCTCTGACCCAAACTGGGTTAGTCCGGCCCACAGGCTTAAAAGGTTGCCGATTGCTGACCTAGACTCCTCACTTTAAATTTTAGCAAAGAATGGAGAATTTCTAGTGGTTATGCTCTTCCTGCTTAAATCAAACATTTCTGTCTGATCTCCTGAAAGGGGATGTAAGGTTTTCAAATTTCTAAATAAACCAATAGAGCATAAAAATACCAAAGCATAAAATTAATTCACTTTATGAAAAGATTTTCTGTTATTAGAGAAGGAGGGCTACCAGACACACCTCAGGGCTCAAGGAATATTTCTCCCTTGTGATCTGAAGGAGGCCCCATGGAAATAACTTTTGCCATCTTGGGGATGCAGGAATATAATGGTGCTAAACTTTCTATTTGTATGTCAATGACAATTTCATGCTAAAATCTGTAAAAGTTACAGTTACAGAATATACTGAATCATTATTATTACTATTTTTAACCAATAGATATATACTGTAGACATTATTTTCTAGAACTACTCTTGTATGACAATTAACTACTGTAAATCAAGGCAAGAAAAGTCTCAGGTGACATGGGCTCAGGAAACAAATGATGTTGATGGATTTGCATAGCATTTAGAAGAGTTATAGTTACACTGCAGTGACACATATCTGAAGTTCTTGCTAATTCCTGGTTCTCCTCTAATACTTCCTCCTGGCTCCCAGGTTTGTTTGTTTGACCATATACAGCCTGTCTTTCCTTCCTCCAAGAGCTGTACAGCTCCCATACAATTGCCACTTAATATATCTGCATTCCGTTTTAGGATCCAGCACCTGATTCTTAGCTGGTGCAATTGGCAGAGCTCCACTGCCTTCTGCCAGGGGAAGGTCTGTACTCCCTACTCCTTCTCCCCTCCTCCTCCCCTCCCTGCCACCTTCCAAAGCACCTTACGTGGTCACCCAGATTAACTAAGAAAGAAGCAATTTCATTGTGCAGTATTGTCTCTGTCTGTCTCTCTACCTTGTGGTCAATTTGCATCTTTCTCTTTTTGTCTCTAATTGATACTCTCCCAGCTCTATGGGCATGTCTACACATGCATTAATTAGACTTAATTATGGCACATTAAGTTAGTACCTGTTATTACAGGTGCTATACTTAATGCTCTGTAATTCTGTTTCGTAATGTAGAGTTAGTCTACCAGACATAGCATCACTGGTGCTACTGCGCAGTAGCAACAGTGCACATCTTTTAAGTGATGCTAATGCACAGTAGACTAATTCTACTGCACATTAGTTCATTAGCATGTTTTTTTGCTGTGATGCACTAATGCACAGTAGAATTACTCTACTATGCTTTTAGCATCATCCTCCCCCATTCTCATGTAGCTGAAGGCAGGGGTGCAGCAGGGTGACAGGCACACCAGATATTCACCAGGGAGTAGTCCATCAGGCTGACAGGCCTGGTTCCAATCCCTGCCTGACCGGTCTTGCACGTCTAGGGTGACGTTAAAATCCTCGCCAAAGACCAGGCATTCACAAGGGTTGAGGGTGCCGATGTAACTGGCTGTCTGGTGGAAAAAAGCCTCTAACTCCGGGTCCCTCACAGGGGCGTACACATTCAGAAGGTTCAGGACCAGCCCCTGCACTTGAACCCAGAGGTGCAGCAGGCAGCCTGGCACCCCCTTAACATCCTGGAGAACCTCCAGCTGCAGGCCTGGGGAGAACAGGGTGACCACCCTGCAAGAGGTGGCCAAGAGTTGACTAAAAAAGACCTTGCTTCCCCACTCCAGCCACCAATTAGGTTCATTGGCTGGAGTTGTCAGGGTCTCCTGCAAGAATACCATGAGGTACCCCCACTCCTGAAGGAAGGAGAGCACCCGGCATCTTCAAAGACCCATTCTGCAACCATGGATATTAAGGGTCACAATCTTAAATTACCTCATGGCTGGGGGGGCATGGAGTACACTATTGAGCAGGGGCTTCATGCATCTCAACACCTGGTGTGGGGTTCACTAGCACATGCAGTGCCCTCCCATAAGTATAGAGGGTGCCTATGAAACTGTGGGCCCGCCTATAGATCTGGGTGTTGCAGCTTTTGGGCCCCTTGCCTTCCCCCACCAACACCCTTGCAGTGGTGAGGATGCTGTCAAAGTCTCATCCGCAGTCCAAGGTGAGCTGTACCTTGCTGGAGGACTGCCGGGTGTAGTCACAGTCAAGAAATGCAAGTAGCTCACCCCTTGGGACTGCTGGGACTGAGAGGTCTGAAGGCTCCACAGAGCCTGCCAGGTCTTGGGTGTCCTCCTGCCCCTGGGGTTC
>NW_005842323.1:1084261-1087918 GCF_000455745.1 Alligator sinensis
TTAGGCACTGGCGGAACCCCCTGGTCCGCTAAGACCCCAGACTCTGGTTGGGATTGGAAGAGCTCTGCAGCCCCTTGGGACAGGGGTTGGGGTAAGGATGGTGGTGGGGCTCCTTTACAAGATGGTGGGGAAGAGCTGGAGTCCTGGGGGATTTGTGCAGGGCCCCTGACAAGATTGGCTTGTTGATCAGGAGACCCAACCCCAAACCCCTTTGGTGTGGGACCATGGAGCAGGCTACAAGTGAGGTTTTTCTGGGAGGGGGACTGAAGAGACCCATCAGGCACTGGGGTGGCTTTGATGTCTGCCTCAGGGTCCTGGGAAAGGGGGCCTCCCTCCAGAGGGCTCACCAGGGTGAGCCCCAGGGCCCCTGTCTCCCCCAGATCATCAGAGGGGGAGGGCTCTGCTGCCGGACCTTCTTCTGGGCCAGCCTCAGTCTCAGCCTCAGCACCCATGGTTTCAGGGGTAAGCCCTGGCCAGTGGGGTGAGGGACTTCATGCATGGGCTGCTGTTCAGGATTGTCCCGCAGCCCCAAAGCCGCCTCTACTGGGATACCCATTTAATCTTCCCCGGGAGTGGGGTTCTGGGTGTAGCCGGGGAGGCCCTCAGAAGCTGAACTGCTCCTTCTCCCCATGTTATGGTTTTGGGAGTGGGGGGTCCTCTGCATCAGAGGGCACCAGCTGCACCCAGGCCTTTCTCTTGGCTTTGTGCCTGGAGGGGACCTGCACCCACTCAACCTTGGGGTGGTCCTCAGGTGGACAGGCTCCAGTGAGGAGAGGGTGAGGGTTGGGATGGTGGGGCAATTACAGTGGGGGTACGGCTGGAGGTGGAGGGGGTCCCACTCTGTCTCCTCCCCAGGCTGCTGCCCCCTTCCCCAGGACTCCACCAAACTTGGTTGGAGGGTGGGGTCCCCTGAGCTCATGGGGGGGCTAGTAGTTGTGGCTGGGCTGCCAGGGGGGCCCGAGTGGGGAGAGGCACTGGTGGTAGGGGCACCCCTCTTGCCAGTGGGACCAGTGGATGCCCTCCATGCCTGGCCTGTGGGGCACTCATGATACAAGTGCCCTGGGGCACGTCCACCAGAAGCACCACAGGTGCCCCAGCATTTAGAAAATCCTCACTAGGGCCCCCTCAAAAAGAATTATTAGGCTTCCCTTGGCCTCCAGCTGTGCTCTTGCCACCAGCTGGATCATGACCTGATGATGGAATGAACACACATGGTGGAGGCCTGGGTCTCAGCGCACCAGTGAGAGGATAACTCCAGGGAAGATAACTCTCTCCAGGGTTTGGAGATGAGGGAGTAGGGCCTAATTAGAGTAGGCCCCTAAAAGCCACTCTCATCCCCAGCTTTTTTAGGGGCTTGAGGAGGATGTACTCACCCTCCATCATGAGCCCTCTATCCACTGCCTTTTGTGCGGTGGCTTCTGAGGCAAGGAAAAAGACCCCCTTGCCATGAAGATGGGAAGCTGCCACAAACTTGGGGGCCCCCACTACCCAACCCAGTGCCTGCACCCAGGTCTCAAAATGCAGGTTCTCCTGCTTGGGCCGTTGGCACTTCACCCCATGCCTAGTGTCAGGAAGGGGGCCCCACTGCCTAAGCTGGAAGGGCCAGTGGTGGAGGATCCAGGCCCTGCAGCTGTGGGTTGCCCCACAGCTGCATGTGCAAAGCTACGGTTCCCCCACTGGGGGGCTGAATTGGTGGGGCCAGGGCTAGGGTCAGGGACAGGCTGAGTGTGTTTGCTGGTTCATGTGGTGTACCTGGTCCCCTCAGGTGCTGGTGGCCTAGGCTTGAGGGTGGGGCCCTTGCCCTTCCAACCTGCAGCTGTGGAGGAACCTGAAGAGGACCCCTTCCCACTGCCCTTGCCCTTGATCCCTGTTGGTGGGGAAGGGGGCTTTGGAACCCCTCCAGGAGGGTCCTGGCCAGGGGGGACCCCCTGGCCCTGATGGCTCCCCGCTGGAGTCTTGCCTGCCCCTGCAGCAGAGATCTCAGGCTTCTATACCCCTGGAAGAGGTCATTTGGACTCTGCATCTGGGGTGGGAGCTGCAAGGGCATGCATCCCCTTGGGGGCTTGGCTGGGATCTGCCCCCATAGTGGGGGCATCTTCCCCCCCCCCCAAGAAGATTCCTGCCTTACCATTACTTGACATCAGGGAGGGGACAACAATAAAGAAACCCAAAAATGTACAGTGGGGCTGATGAATCTAATTGGAGCAGGTTGGGGTTGTGAGGGAAAAGCGGGGAAGGGGGCTGAAGCTCACTGAGCTTCATCCTTACAGGAAAAAAGCTGGGAGGGCTATGCTTGGGGAATGTGGGGGGGGGAGAACACACACACACACACACACACACACACACACACACACACAAGGGCTGGGGAGACTCAAGCTGGCTTACTCAGCCACACAACAAACACCAGGGCAGGGTTAGTGGTCCACAGGACTTACCGCACAACGGCAAAACACAGTTTTCATAACTGCTGAGGGCATGGGGCAAACCACAGCTTTTAAAGTGTCTGTTACCAGATTTGTCCATTACTTTCGGGTGTCCTCATTTATTGGGGCTACGTTTCGGGGTCTTGGTAATTCTGTCAATGTGCTGCTTGTGTTACTTGTGTTTCTATACGGAGCTATATTTCTCCCTTATGCAAGTCCTCACCCCCAATGGAGCTATCTTGCAGGACTCAGTTTCAATGGGGCTGGGTTCCTCCCAAATCACCAAATCAGTCATACATACAGAAACACACACAGATTAATGTGGCACACCTGACCCGGCTGGGTTGATCAGCATGGACAGGCTGACACCCTCATATGCCAAGAATCAGTTAATCAGAGCAACAATAAACTGCAGTCAGACACAAGCACACGGGTTAACAGAATCCCTCTGAATCCAGCTGGGTGTCCAGCTGACACCCTCATGGGCAAGCATTCAATTCTTTAGGGCACGTCTGAGTCAAACTGGGTCGATCAGCCTGTACAAGCTGATCCCCTTATGTGTTTCAAACTCAGCACGTCCCAATCTT
The DNA here is from genome assembly GCF_000455745.1 of Alligator sinensis. Taxonomy (NCBI): domain Eukaryota; kingdom Metazoa; phylum Chordata; order Crocodylia; family Alligatoridae; genus Alligator; species Alligator sinensis. The sequence goes on from NW_005842323.1 coordinate 1,087,272, forward strand.
TGGCCTCTTGATGAGCAGACCCCACAGTATTTTTGGGCTTCACAGGGATCTTTAGCTTAGGTAAAAGAAGCATTGCTGCAGAGCACATGAGGAAGGAGAAGCAGAGAAGGAAAAATATACCCAGTTACTACCAGTTTGATTATAAACGTTATTTATTGCTAAGTATATGAAATATATAATGGTACTAGTAGTAATAGACAGGCAAAAGAAAAAAAACAAACACAAACAATTAAAGTATTACCTGGTTTCACTAAGTATTTGGGGAAACTTAGCTCAAGCTTAACTAATACAGTTCAGGTTCAGAAATTTATGCCTAGAGAGAAAAGAGAGAGAGAGCGAGAGAGAGAGCGCTGAGATCTCACCAGTCCAAGGCACTTGAGTCTCAAAGCTGACACACAAAGTTCCTAGCACAATCCTTAAAGGGAGATATGTTCTTCCAGCGTCCCAAGAACAACAGCGAGTGGTGTCAGCACACACACTGCTGCTTTTTACAGATTTTTATACCCTCAGTTCAGCTGCTTCGAAGCATTCTCAATAGTGTAAATAATTGTCTTTTCTATTGACAAGGGATTATCTGGTTTGGAACATCTCAAGAAACTGATTGATAATCAGGAAACACATAAGGTTAGGGAGTAACCAGATACTTG
>NW_005842323.1:1088076-1105099 GCF_000455745.1 Alligator sinensis
TAAGGCAATTATTGGAGTGTTTATAACCTTTGGGCAGGAGGACTTCCACCAGTCGTCCCGGGAAAAGTATGACAACACTTGTGGTCAGGATTCTAACAGGCTGGAAGCTGTGATGAACCCCCTTTACCATTGTTCAAATGTTGCCCATACCCACTCTGACTCAGTCTCTTGCCTCACCATTCCCTAACCCGGCAACTGAGTTTTAGTCAATCAAGTTTAAATAGGCCTCCCATAGTGGGACCCGGGAATGTACAGCCCAAGATGCCTATTAAACTGAGAGGAGTGTGTATGTCTGGGGGGGAAAAGGTCCTTTGTAAATCCCGATTAGAACTGGTCTGATAAATGCTGAGCTGGGTGTGTGTAAACATGGGTTGATTAGCATTTGGAGCACAGATTCCCCATCATACAGTGCTCCCCTGCTTCTCTGGTCCCAGAATTCACTGCAGTCTCTGCTTCAGATGTTCTGTTCTCCATTTCCCATGTAAATGAATGGTCATCTGGTTCCATCTTGGATGCAAATGAGACCTAGGGCAGTTGTTTCACTCTTGTCACCCTTATCTGGAGGGTTCTAGGTGTGTCTCCCACTGCGTCTTAATCAGTTTCATTTAGGTAGAGGAGGGGAGGGAGGGGGAATTCTTTGAGAGTCAGACAGCCTGTGTTCTGTGCCCCAAGAACACACAGATGAAAGGTAACAGGCCATGGTTTGAATTTCCTGCGCTCCCTCCTTCAGCCAATCAGAGCAGAAGTGCCTGCTCCTCCCCTTCCCACGGGAGAGTCCCAGGGTACCAGTTACCCAGTTAACGGTTTCCTGGGGGTGTCTGGAGCCCAGGGAAGGCTGCTGAGGCAGATGTAAAAGATGGCTGGAGTGGTGGAGGGGCTCAGGACGGGTGGGATTCAACCCATGATTGGGCAGTAAACATTAGGGGCTAGAGACTATACAAGTGGGACAGAACAGGGAGGAAAGGCGTAGGTGTGGCTCTCTACATCAAAGAGCAATACACATCCTCAACTAACAGGATGGGGTCAGAGGAGGGGAAGGCTGAATTGCTCTGGTTCAGAATACTAGGGGGTCGTGGGGAAAGGGACTTAATGGTTGGTGCCAATACACTTGGCAACTGCTTGGTGGTTGCACCAGATGAAAAAGCAGACCTTTTAAACAAATTCTTTTCTTCCATTTTTCTGAGCAGGGACCAGGACTTCTCCCCCACCGGGATTCAGGACAGACTCAGGAGTGACTCCGCCAGGCCTAGGGTCAGGGAGGACTGCGTTAGAGAACTTCTGGAGGGGCTGGACGTGTCCCAATCAGCAGAGCCACAGTTGGAGTACTGTGTCCAGTTCTGGGCATCACAATTCAGGAGGGATGAGGCCAGCATTGAGAGGGTCCAGAGGAGGGCCACTTGCATGATTGGGGGTAGCAGGGCAGGCCCTACGAGGAGAGGCTATGGGACCTGAACCTGTTCAGCCTTCACAAGAGAAGGCTGAGGGGGGATCTAGTGGCCATCTATAAACTTACCAGGGGGGACCAGAGGGGAATAGGTGAGACCCTGTTCCCCTAAGTGCCTCCCGGAGTAACAAGGAATAACGGCCACACGTTGATTGAGAGTAGGTTCAGGCTAGACATAGGAGGCACTACTTCACAGTCAGGGTGGCCAGGATATGGAACCAGCTTCCAAGGAAAGTGGTGCTGGCTCTTACCTTATGGGTCTTTAAAAGGAGGCTTGATAACTACCTAGCTGGGGTCATATGAGCTGAAACTTACTAGGGGTCATATGAGCCCAGTATTCATTCCTGCCCAGGGCAGGGGTCAGACTTGATGATCTGCTCAGGTCCCCTCCAACCCTACTTCTATGAATCTATGTATCTATTCTGAAGATCAGTCCAGGAGCCCATCAGGCTTCCAGCCAGGCACTCAGCAGCAGGGCAGTAGGCAGGAAAACAAAGCATGATCAGATGCAGTGAGGCAGCTGTGCATGAGGGCAGGAGCAATCAATCAATTAGGGAGTAATTCAGTCCAGATCTAGTGTTGATTGGTGCAAGGTGGTGCAGCAGGGAATCTCCCCCTCTCCTGAGAGGGGGCAGCAGCAGAAGAGACGGCAGCAACAGCAGCAGTGGTGGTAGCAGCTGTCCAGTTCAGCCACTCAGGGTGTGTTTCTGGTGAAAGTGGAGGTGAAGGTGGGAGTGGCCTTCCAAGGCAGCTGGGGCAGGCAAGGCACCTTTAGGGTCTGGCAGTCATGGTGGGAGAGGGGCCCACACGCAGTAGAGGCTCCCTCTCCGGGCTGTCCCCCAACTGTGGCTTGGTGGTGGGCTGGAACAGGAGTGCAGAACCTGGGGTGTTGTGGTGCAGGGCTGTGGGCCCCTCCCTGAGAGGGGGTAGCAACATACAGCAGATGACCCCCCTGTGGGGGGGGGGCAGCAACAGCAGCAGCCCAAGGCAGGAAGGGGTGTGGCCAACTTATCCCCAAGAGCTTTGAGAACAAACCAGCAGCAGCCAGAGGCAGGAAGGGGACTGGCCATCCTCCCCCCAGAAGCTCCTGAGATCAAGCTTGCACCAACTAGCATCAGCAACAGCAGCCTGGAACAGGAAGGGGTGTGGTCAACTTCCTTCCAGAGATTCCTCCCCCAGAAGCTCCTGAGGGCAAGTAGCCCTGAGCTGCTTGACAGGGCAGCTTTTTATACTGCTGGGACCAGCACAGGTGCTGGCCCCAGTCTAGCTCCCGCTGGCTGAAGATCCGGGAGTTTTATGCCAAATACATAAATACCAGCTTGATGTTAGGTAAATACAGCAAAGGTGTGTTAACTGGCACTTTATTAGGCAGAAAACTCTATTAACCTGTGCCTCAGGGCACTTAGGTGCCTGCTCCTAGAAGAGCAGAAACTGCCCGGGGAGAGCCCAAAGAACCAGACAGAAGCCCAGGTGCAGGTTGCCATGGCAGCTAGCTAATGAGGAAATTAGCCTGCACCTGGTCAGCTGGACAGAAGGGGCAAGGCCCTGGGCCCATATAAACCCCAGGACGGGGACTAGGGAGTTCAGTTCTCTGCTGGAGGCCAAGGGGGAAGAAGCCCTCCTAGAGTGAGTGAAGGGAAAAGGCCTGACTAAGTTCTGCTCCTAGTAATGTAAAGGGGCAGAGGACACCTTCACCAGTTTGTGTTATGTGTTATGTTACAGCCCAGGGGTTTATGTTTTGTTTGCCGTTTCATAACAACCAGTTAGGGTGAGGCTATTTGGGGAAGGAGGAGGCCTCATTGGGGGCCCATGGCAGTGTGGGGACCCTGGCTCCAGTGAGGGCGTGGCACGAGAGGCACAGAGACAAGGGCCATGGAGAGCCCAGCATTGAGGGGCGCAGAGGCAGGGCTGCGGACACCCCAGTGAGAGCAAGGGGCTGAGTTGTAGCAAGGCCCAGGAGAGACAATGACAATACCATCTGCAAGGCTTGGGGCGTGGTAAAGGGACGGTTGGAGCCACGCATAGCCCATAAGGCTGGGGACTCGCAAGGTCCAGGGAAGTCCATCATTCAGGGAAAACATCAGGGAAAACATCAGCTGGTGACTGGCTGAAGAATGCAGACAGATAAAAGACCAAACAAGAAGAATTCGCCCCAGAACTGCGAGAGAACAATGGCAATCGACTTTCAAGAAAGAACACAGTGAAAACCCAGCAAAAGCCCAGCAGACTGGGTGAATTGACAAGGCTGTAAAAGATGGGGCGAGACATCAATTTTGGGTCTTGTTTGGCATTTCATCCTGAAGCATTGGTACATCTGACGAGATGGATCAGCAGGAGCCTGGCTCCTACTTGTGATCAACTTGCCTGACCACTAAGTTGATCTGAACACCGATTAGATGGTAATGTATACCAGCAGAGAACAGAAATTGGGGTATGAATGTGGTGTGTGTGTGTGTGTGTGTGTGTGTGTGTGTATTAAGCACTTAATAAATGAGACATCTTGCCTTATCCTCCCTCATAAGGTCTCGCTTGTGATCTGAGCAATTGGCAATTTGTGTAACAGGAGGAGCTGGGCAGGGTCAGCTTGCCCGAAGTGGCACAATTTGCCCCACATAAAAGTGCATGTTTAGGTACATGTGCTGAGCCACGAATCTATGGCACATATTTGTGCCGCTGCTATTTGAGCTGCTGCAAGTGCATGTGCTTGCATGTGTGGATGCACCCAAATATTGTGATGACTGCATCAACTTCTAATCAAAGAATTTCCCATCCTTGCCCAAAGCCTTTGAGAAGTGGACACTTTCCTCACACAGAAACACTGTGGGTGCATCCACACGTGCAGGCAAGTGCACTTGCAGCAGCTCAGTTAGCAGTGGCACAAATTTGCCTGGCCGGACATCAGGGGAGCTGTGAGAGAGGCCCAACCCTTGCTGTGGCAGCGCAACCCCAGCCTCTTTCCCACTGTCTGCCTTGAAGCATGCGTGTCAAGCAAAATGCCTTTATGTGCCACATTCAGGCATGCATGTTGAAGGTGGCCAACCCCTGTTCTAGCACATCTCTACCTAAGTTTCTCCAATATATAATTAGCCACACTATTATAATGTATTTGTAACTTTAAGTAGCTTCAACTTCTGATGACTAGATCTTGTCATTTGTATGATAACTAAAACTTGTGAAGATGTATGTTGTATCTCAAATCTTACAGATCACCTTTAAAGCCTTTTGGGGGGGATAAGCTATGTAGATTAATTCTCATAACCTTCCCATGAAGCAGGTTTTCCAGAATTCAAATTGTGTTAGCCTCTTAACTCCAGTGTTAAACTATGAGCTTGTGTTCAGCTGATTATGCACCAAGTCTTTTTCAGTGTTACTGATTTCCAGGGCATACATAGTCTACCATCCTGTAAATATGACCTATGTTCCTTGTGCCTGGATATATGAGCTTGCCCTTGACTATATTAAAATGCATGCTGTTCAATTAAACTCACTTCAGAAAAGGAGCCCAAATCTGTCTATATAATTGACCAGTCCCACCACAATTGCGTCAATTATTCTTTGTTCGGCTACCAACAAATCCCTGGCATTGAGCTGAGGAGTTTAAAGTGCTAGCCCAATCACTTGAAATTTGCCTGTTGGCACTATGCTGGGGCTGACAGCAAAAGTGTCCACAGGATTCAGTGAATTTGGTCTGTTTCTTGGAAGAACCTGCTCCCTGGTAGGTACCAAATATCAGCATGGAATGCAGTGTCAAGTTCCTCCTGGAGCTGTCATAAGCATGCAACTCTCAAATTATTAAACAAAATCTGTGACAATCCTGGTTAGCCACCAAAATTAGATCTCTTCAGCCTCTAGAGCAAAGGGTTGGACTAGATAACCTCTTAGGGTGCATCCAGATAAGCGTGGCTGTGTGGTATGTGGCATGGCAAACATGTCTGCAGTGCCACATACTGCACAGCCAGGTGTTCTCTGCATTGCAGTGGTGCGTTGCCCATGCATATGCTGCTCGTCTTTTTTTCCCCACAGGTTTTTTTGAGCCTGGGATATCCAGCCACTCTGCCCAGCAGGATTGCCACTGCTGCAGCCCCAGAAGGCCCCCAGAACCCCAGGTAAGGCTACTTAAGCCAACACAGTGCTGGCCCAAGCCTCCCCTACCATCCCTGGGGTAACTTGCCATGCGCCAAAGCACATGTGGCATGGGCATTCTGTCACGTGCATTGCTGTTACTTGTCTCCAGAGAACCAAATGTCCGTGCTCGTCTGGACATAGCCGTTCCAGCCCTACTTTTAACATGAGTGTATGAAAACCCACCTGCAGCCCTTGAGATGGGCCTGTGATAAAACAGCACATACAGTAACATCACATCAGTTGGGTGAGAGGAATCATCTGCAAAAATTAAAACGAAATTACTTATTACTGATTCCACCCCCCGCATATGCCTGCCTGGTATTGATCTTCCATCTTGTCCAAGGGCCTGGCTGAACAGACACTAGATTCACACATGGGACCAACATGACCACCTATACAGTGGCTGTAGAGAAGTGCAGAGTAAGAAACATGTAATTTATAAGAGGTGTGATGGCAGCTGGATCACATTAACACAGCCAATAAAGCAGCTGTTACTTGGCTTACAAAAAAATGGCATTGTTAGAGAGATACTCTATGACATTTTTATACTCTCTGCAAACACAGATAGCCGTGATTTTATACTTTAATTAATAATGTTATTGAAAAACACTGAACCAAGTGGGGATCTATGAGAAGCACTGTCTTCAGATGATGGATTCCCCATCTACAATTATTTTTTTAGGTCAATTGATTAGATAGCATGCAAGTCCTTGAACAGAGCCATTCTGAATTTATTCAGTGCTATTTTTTAAAATCAGGATGGTATGTGTGTGGGTGTGTGCACTGGGAGTGGGGGTGTATATAATCATGGCTAGTGGGCATCTAGTCAGAGATCCTTGAACATTTTCTACTTTAAATTTAAGTTTCCCACAAATTATGTCAACAATTGCCTTAAGCTTTGGGAACTTGGCCCTTTTAAAGTTCCAGAGGTACATGTGACTGGTTAGTGACATAACCTCTTTACATGAAGTAAATGTAACTAGATCGTGATAAATAGAATCTACATAACCACAAACTTTTAGATCAGTGATTAAGTCTCCTTTTTCCACCTGAATGAGGTTCAATATTGAGTTACCCTGTGTCAGAGTATGTTAATATATTACCACCTATTATTTTTGGAAACTGCATGAAAGTTTTGTTATTGGACACATGAGATGTTCAACAAGTGCTTCCCAGATTGGAATCACCTATGATACATTTTTTTCATCTTCCCCATTACGAGCAATGGCTTAAGGAGCAGTTTGTCCTGTTCTCTAGTGAGATTAAGCAGTGTGTAACAGATGCCCACAAGTATCCTATCTTTAGTTTTACCAGTCAGAACATTAATTCAGGAGTATTTAAAATTCTGCCATTTTGAACTTCCAATAACTCTGTACTGTGCCACAGTATCTTTGATGTGAAATGACACACCCTTTCCCAGTATTTTTCTGTTTTGCAAAGATGGCGCAAACTGTGAATGTAGATTTAACCGTTACAATCTCCAGACTCATCCCAATAGCTATACAAGAATTCCTATATCTTTAACTTTGAAGATGACATAGTCTGTTTAAGGAACTACACGACTTATTATTGAATGCATTCTTTTAGCTCTGTTAGAATTCTGGTCTGCAGACAGGACTGATCATTGTGTTGTGAAAGCTCTACAAACTTGTCCATTTTCTAAATGCAGCCATTGTATTGGGCCAACTGATTCAGCGGCCACATCCAAATTTAAATTAATAAATTGGGAATCTTCTCATTTGGAAATCAGTATTTATGCATGAGTTAGGGGCTGCAGGTGGGATAGATTTCATATCGTTACAGATGACTATGCATAACAATCATTTTTTCAAAGTTTATGATGAACTTGCAACTGATTTCTGACCTAGTTACTGTAAGTTATATACTAGGGTGACCTGAAGCCCATTTTGAAATGTCTGAGCTAGTTTTCCAGACCCAGCTCAGTACTCCTCATCTCCTGCAGCCTTTTTTTTTTTTAGAGCAAAAAGGGTATAATGTGATTTAGGTAAAGTTAATGCCCCTGAACAGATGCATCAGCAGGAGATGTGACAAAATGTCAAGTGGAATGTGCCTGAGGGATTGGAATCTGGCCATGGGCACAGCAGATGAGTCCCCAAGATGGCCTATCCGCTGGAGGCCGGGCATGCTTTGGTGACAGCTGTGATCTTTATGGCCCAGCTTCGATGACAGTTTGGGAGGAGTCAGCTCTGCTCTCTTCTGACAGGAATTTGGTTTGTCATCAGATTCTAAAATCCTTCTGATTTATGGAATCAGCCCAGCTGTGTTTTAATCAGACACATGTCTGCCCCACCTTTCCCTGTGGATTGGGGCTGGAAGGCTCTATGAGACTAACACAAACATTTAAATTCAAGCAAATCACAAGGAAAAAAGCAATGCTAGTTTATCAGATCATGGAAGACATTGATACTAGCAAACACAAAAGTCTGGTGCATTTATCTGAAAGCGTGCAGTAAGGCCATTGTGGTTCCCATGCCTATAACTGTCCTGATCCCTATCTGTCACCAGCCCTACATTTGTTTCTTTTCTACCTATCATTTAGCAGGAACATGCAGAGAATTAGAAGTGCAAAAACCCTCATACCAGAAACCCATCTTTCAACACTGTGTCCCCACTGTGTTTGTCAACCCCCAAGTAATCTCCCAGAAAAATGATCTGTAAATGTATGTGGCTCAAAAGCCACAGCATTAGCAGTAGGTGCTGAATGCCTGCTACTACACAGGGTAAGGGCCATGTCAGTACAGTACTTGCTCCTTGTCTCCCAGCCCCAGCTTGTGCAACTCCCAGCATGCATTCTCCTGGTGAGTTAGCACTCAGCACGGAATCCTATTGACATTTGTGGTTAGTTTTTTAGGACACAGAGGGCATGTCTACATGAGATGTTTTACTATACAGTAGAGCAATTAACTGTGCAGTAAGACTCCATGATGCTTACTGCACAGTAAATTGCTCTAATTGCAAGTAAATTTGCTACCTGCAAAAGCAAGTAGCAAATTTACTCAAGATTACTTACGGCACAGTAGCACATGTTTAAATGCTGATTGGGAGAAAATTAGTTCCTGGTCAGCCCCACCAGTAGGGGGGCAGCCTTAGGCTAGACACAGGGCCCTGGGACTGGGAGCCTCTCCTGTCCCCAGAGCTGGCCCAACTCTATGCCTGCCCCAGCCCCAGGCCTGAGGGGATGTGCAGGAGCACGTCCTAGCAGTTTGTGGCCACTTCTGGGCACCACATTCCCCAGCACAGGGCCCAGGGCAGTTGTGGCAGCCTGCCCACACCCCAGCACCACTCCCTGTTACTGCATTGCTGTGCAGCTGCCAGGCCCACACTTTCCGTCTGTACAGGGTACTGCAGGCAACTGCCAGGCCTGGCAGAACCCAAGGCCACCTGAAGCCAGCTTCTGGCTGCTGGGTCCCACACCAGCTGGCTCCAAGCTACTTGCAACAACCTGACTGGAGCCTGCAGCTGGTGCCTGGGACTGCAGCCCCATGTGTGTGCCTGTCCCATGGTATGCCTCTGTGCTGGGCACTGCAGGTAGCTGCCCAGACCCACCAGGACTGCTGCATGGAGGCCCAACATGCCATTGAGGGAGCCATGCAGGCATCCTCCCCATTTGGTCTTAGGAAGAGACTGCGGACCTTGTGGTGCTGTGGGGAGAGACTGATATCCTCAGCCAGTTTGCATGAGGTGTGTGCTCTAATACCCACATTTATGAGGGACTGTCAGGCTGCATGGGGGAGTGTGGGCACGACTGTTTGGTGTGCCAGTGCTGCATAAAGATCAAGACCTTGCAGGCACAGTGGGTCGCCATCAGCAACCACAACCACCAGTTGGGGGCTTCCCACAAGTCCATGTCCTTTATATGGCAGCTGGATGACATCTTCATGCCCTGGGACCCTGGCCATAGCTGTGTCATCTACTTGAGCATGGGTGGCCTGACTGAGCCTCCACTGCAGCCTAGCACCTGAGGTGATGCATCATCAGGGGAGGGCCCCTTGGCTCACCAGGAACCTGTCTCACTGTGCTTCTTGCCCCCAGAATTGTCCAGCAGTTCTGGGAGCCCAGACCAGCACCTGCTTCACCAGCTCTGCAGGCTCAGCCACGTCCACAAGGCCAGGCCAGGCCAGCCATGGCACTGCCAGCTGCCAGTAGCTCCAGTTCCTCCCCAGAGGGGGCCCCTGCCCAGGCAGCTGGATACCATGCCCCTGTACCCCAGGACCCTGCTGGATACCCTGCCCATCCTTCCTCCCCACCTGGCTAAACTGTGCTCCCCAGGTCCCCAGGTTCTTCCCCCACAGCATGCAGGGAGATGGGAGACAGTGCAAGACTTTATTGAACAGCCTGTTCCCCCCCCCCCCCCCACCAGGCCGGCACAGGCCCCCCAACTAGGCAGGCACAGGCCTCTCACATGCTGAGGAATGTGTTGATGTTGGTGGTAATGTCTTGCTCAGCTGGGGGTGGGGAGGGGGGCAGGGACATGTACTGCAGACACAAGTAGTTCTCCAGGCAGCAGCAGAGGTTGCAGGGCAGTGCAGGGTTGCCTGCTGCTCCATCAAAGGTCAAGGTACAATGCCAGGTGTGCAGGAGTTCCTGGAGGGTGGGCTGGGTCACCTGGAATGTCTCCAGACACTGCTTATCATCCCAAGTGGTCTGGACAATGTGCAGCCACCAGTCCTGGCTGGTCAAGTGGGCCCAGAGGTGGCTGGGCTGAAGGCCCAGGAGGGCATGGATGGCTCTGGCAGTTGTGTTCAGGAGCACATAGTTGGTATCCCTGCTGGCAGCTGCATGGCAACAGGGTTCCTGGGATGGTGTGGTGAGGCTAGCCAAGTGGGATCTGTGCGCAGAGGAGCCAGCAGGGCCAAGGCTGCCCTGAGCCAGTTGGTGGTCACTGTGGCAGGTCAGCAGGGCCAGCACTGTGGTGAGCAGGACCCTGGGGTACTGTCTGTCGCTGCCAGGGATGGGGGGTGCAGCAGCCATGGTGCAGGGAGGCAGAGGGTGTGGCTACAGACCCAGTGTGCTGCCCTCACACTGTGCATTCTGCTCCTGGCCAGAAGGGTGGCTGGCGAGGGAGCAGCATGGTGGCTGCCTTTTAAAGTTGGCTGCCAGCCACAGACAGCTGTGGCCAGAACCTCCAGCTCCCCCTGGTGGTGGCAGAGGCCTTTTGCAGGGCCACAGGGAGGGGAAGCAGTCTGCTGCTAGGAGCAACAAATCTGCTCCTGCATCCCTGTACAGGGATAAGCGTGCAGGAGAGTTTACTCTAGAGTAGTTTACTGTAGAGTAAACTGCTTATGGATTATTTGCATGTGTAGATATGCCCAGAGGGCATATCTACACTTGCACTTTACCATATGGTATACTAACTTACGGTGCAGTAAAGCATCACTGTCTGCACATGTGTGGCAATTAGGCCACTATAGACTAATTTATTGAGTCATTAGATAGTTCTATCAGACATAAGTACTACCCAATGGCATAGTAAATTACTGCGCTTAAATGCAAGTGTAGGCAGTGATGTGGGTGCAAATGGTGCCCAGTCAGCTGAGCCAGCAGGGGGCCAGACTTCTATGTGCTGCTGAGCCATGTGGCTCAGAAGTTTCTGGAGCCGTGTGGCAAGGGAAGCTCCTCAGCTGCCCATCATTGCCACCTGGACCCTGGGCCTGACCCTCTTGGGGCCCTTGCAAGCCCAAGCCTGTCACCCAGGCACCATGCTCCGCCACAGTGCGCACCTGCAGCTGACGCTGCCCCCCAGACCCTATGTCTGGTCTGCCAAGGCCCCTGCCACCTGGAGTCTGTTCCCTGGGCACTAGGTCCAACTGCAGTGGGCACCTGCAGCTCATGCTGCCACCCAGACCCCATGGCTGGCTCGCCAAGGCCCCTGCCAACCTGAATCTGCCTCAAGGCACTGTGTCCCACTGCAGCAGGTACCTGTTGTCAGTGCCACCATCTAGAGCCAAGACCTGACTCCTCCATAGCCCTGTGATATCAGGTTCCAAACCCACTGGATACACAGGGCCAGGGGACAACTGGAGCCATGAAGAGATGGTAGACCTCATTGTCATTTGCGGGGACATTGAGATCCAGTGGCAAGGGCCAATGCCTATATTTACATGGCCATGGCCCAGCAGATGCAGGAGTGTAGACACCAGTAGTCCAGCCAGCAGTGCCAGGTGAAGGCCAAGACTCTGAGGGTACAGTGGGTCTGTGTTTAGGGCCACAAGAGGTGATTAGGGGCTGCCTATGGGTCTATGCCCTTTCTGTGGGAACTGGACTGCAGCCTGGCCCCCACAGACCGTGGCAAGGCCCAGCACATGTTTTGCAGCATGGGCAGGCTGCTGAACCCAAACTCCAGGCCACAGACCAGGAAGACTCTAGGGGAGGGCCCCTCAGGGCTCCTGCCCCAGGTCCCAGAACACTCCCTGCCTTTGGCCTCACCCAGCAGCTCAGGCAGCCCAGGCTACCACCTGCCCCAGCTACTCTGGCAGCAGCACTAATGACAAGGACAGGGCAAGGATGGCCTGCACACCCCAGTCCAGGCAGCCAGGTGCTGTATCTTGGCACTCCAGGATGCATCAGGTAGCTGGACCACCTCTCCATAGCCAGGGACTTTATTGGACTGTTGGGAGCACTTGCCACACCCACCCAGTAAGTCCCACCCAGGGAAGAAGGCTGAGTGGAGGGGGTGCCGTGGCTACTCATGCCCATACCAGTTCACCCACCCATCCCTGGTCTGCATGCCTGGAGCCATGGTGGGGGGGGGAGGAGGGGAGGGAGCTCCCTTCCTGTCCCCTCTTTTCCCCACCCTGCCTGGACAAGCTTTCACCCATCCACTGGAGTCCCCCCTGTCCACCATGCAGGGAGGCAGAAAGCAGTTCAGGACCTTATTGAGCACCCAGTGGGCTCCCAGGCACACAGCCAGGGACCTGTCACATGCAGAGAAACTTGTTGATGGCAGTGGCAATCTTCTCCTTGACAGCAGGGGTCAGACACGTGTAGCATACACAGAGATACCCCTCCAGGCAGTGACTCACATTACGGGGAATTGCAGGCTTGCCTGAGGTGCCTCTGAAGCTCAGGGCCTCATGCTAGGTTCTAAGCTGTGGCCAGGGAACCACTGTGATCATCATCATCATCAGGGCATAGTGGGTCAGGCAGCCCTCAAAGCTCTCAAACAGCTTGTTGCAGCACTCCCAGGTGACTTTGACCAGGGACAAGCTTGGGGTACAAGCCATGTGCAGTGGAGGCCTTGGCCCAGGGTGTCTTTTGGAGAGTCCTGCCAGGGATAAGGAGGCAGGTGTCATCAGGTCTGTGTCCCAGCCAGGTGGGAGCACCTCACCCCGAGAACCCAGGTGCTATGGGAACGAAGTACCTGGCTTCTAGGGAGGAGAATTGGGGGGAGTTGCTCCAGAGCCACAATTATAGCTGCTGGCAGAGGCCAGTTATGGCTCAGCCTGGGTATGGTATGGGGAAGGCAGGCTGCCTGCAGCCAGTGGCAAGCAGCCTGCCTGCTCCCACCGTGGACGTGGGTGATGGTTATAAAATGATATTTAGAGATTTGCTTTTAGGAATTGGCTTGCAGATAAAGTAGATATTGCATTAGAACAATGGTCCAGGGGGATGGCAAGGGTTAATTGGTTTCTAAAAGCCTGTTTGTGATACAGTTTTACAGTCTTCAAGGCAGACACTGTGTCTGCGGCCAGTAGGCATAAACAGGCTGGAAAACTTGCACAGTGGTCCCTGAAAACCTCATAATACAGATAAGGTAGTTAGGCCACAGTGAACAACTACAGAGCCTCTGGAATTTCTGGTTTTGGTAGATGGACCAAATTAGGAGGATGGGGCATGCCCAAATTAAGACACCAGTAAGTGCCCAAATTAAGATGTGTACATGTAATGGATTTGGGAAATAAAGGAATATGCTGACAAAGCAGAATATGGACAGTATGATGACCACAGGGAAACCAATGACCCAAAGTTGAAGAGTCATCAGAGAAGGCAAAGAATACAAAAGGAGGGATTTCAGAGCAGCAACACCATCATAGACAGAGGGCACACTACTAGCCCATCTCACCCATCCCAACCTCCAGGCTGCTGACATCTTACGTTTAAGAAAGAACCAGATGTACCTTTCCTCTGTGATAGCATTAGGACTGGTAGATATAGAATCACAGGTTCCCTGGGCACCTGTGCATGCACAACCCCTGAACTGAGGGTGGCCAGTGCATAACCCCTGCGTACAGTGCATGTTATCACTTAAATGATACCTGATACTGAAACCCTGCCTCACCTGCCACTCACCCCACCTCCATGCAGCCCCTGAGCAGAAGTTGGCCATGGCAGGGCCAGAACCACACAAGGGCCCTGCTGCTCCTGGCCCCATGGAGGAGATGGTGGAGTGGGATGAGTGGGCTGGGCAGTGCCTGGCCTCGCCCCTGAGCCAGCTCCCTGCCTGCCAGGTTTGCCATGGCATCCATATCTGAGGTGGTGTTGGCAGAGCCTGGGGTGCCAGCCACATCCCTCCAGGCTCCATGCCAGAGGTGCCTCCTCTTCACTGTTCCCCCCTGACACTTGAAAAAAGACTTTAAAATAGTTTAACAGGGAAGAGGGTGCTTTACTGGTGCTGCATGTTGGGGTTGTGAGGGGGAAGGAGTGGGTGTGGTGTTAGGGATGGAGGGAGTCTAGTGATATGAGAGGGGGATCTGTTGCTGTGTTGGGGATGTAAATAAAGCTTGAGGTGTGTTGACAACTGTTCACAGTACACATGGTCTTGGTGTTGCTCTGTGGGGCTGAAGTCCCTGGGCAGGCACCCAGGTGCCTTACAATGTGGGGTGGTGGAGGAGGTGTTCCGTGACTGCCTCATGGATATGGTGCCCTGGCCCCCACTGCCAGGTGTGTGGCTTACCCAGGGCCTCAAGGTGGCCCTGTTGGTGGCATCACTACCACAATGCACATTCCTAGTGCTAGGCATCCTCAGGTGCCTGAAGGTGTACTTAACCAGCACACAGCTCCAACCCAGGCACTGGTTAAAGTGTACCTGGCATGGGTTGAGGTAGCCAGTGTAAGCGTGCATGAGCCATGGCAGCAGTGGGTAAAAGTGGTCCCCAGTGAGGTGGGGTGGGATGGCCATGTCTCCCAGCTGCTGGTCTGGGACTCCTGGTGTGAAGTGGCTACTTTCCACCAGGGCTGGCAGGGTGGAGTTCCAGAAAATGTGGGCATCGTGGGCACTGTCAACTCAGCCAGTGTTGATGTTAGTGAAGACATCTTGATGGTCTATGACAATCTGAAACATGACCAAATGGAAGCCCCAGCAGCTGTAGTACAGGTGGTTATCATGGGGCAGGCAAGTGATGGGGATGTGGGTCCTGTCCAGGGCCCCAATTCACTTTGGGAAGCCTAGGGAATGGTTGTCTGGGTAGTTGAAAATCACCCATGACATCTCCTAGGATGAGCACTCAGCTAGATCTGATCGCTCACAAAGCTTGCTCATGTCAAGGAGCTCTATCTAACTCAGGTTGTCTACGAGCTGACCAGGGCCAAGGCACTCCTAGACTTGGTTCTGGCCAAAGGGGATGACCTAGTGAGCAACTTGCAGAGTGAAGGGAAACTGGGTGACAGCAACCATGAGATGATCACTTTCTTTATCCACTGCAGCCGGGGAAGTCAGCCAGTCGGGTAGAAATCCGTGATTTTAGAGAAGCTGATTTCCACAAACTCAGGAGATTGGTTGGCAAGGTGCTCCAGGACCATGGTCTGATGAGGAAAATCTGGGTGTTGTGGGTGCTGCCAGCCCAGCCAGTGCAGGTGTTGGTGAAGGCTCCCATGGCCTGCAGCACAACAGAGTGGAAGCCACATTACCTATAGTAGGGGTGGTCCACCCAGGGTAGGCAGGTGATGGACATGTGTGTTCTGTCACAAGCCCTGATGCACTGGGGAAGCTGAGTGCTCAGATGCCCTCCACCACCTCTAGTGGGGTCAACAACTCAACCAGGGTGTTGGCTAGCATGCACTAGAGGGCACCACAGACTTTGAGGATGGCCTCCCTGGCAGTCGCCTTGCCCACCCTGAACAGGTGAGCGACGTATTGCAGGCTGGCATTTGTGATAAGGTTAATGAGGGTGATGTACATGTTGGTCTCCACAGGGAAGGGATGGTGCATGGTGGTGGGCTGGCATTTCAGGGTCAGGCCAAGCTGCTGGACTAGCTCCTGGAATGTGGGCTGGGTCATTCAGAATGAGTCCAGCCAGATGATGACCTGGGTCATCCTAGGTGCACAGGATGACGTGGTCCCACCAGCCCCAGCTGGAAGAGTGGGACCAGAAGCAGTAGGGCTGAAGCACAATGAGCTTGTGGATGGTGGCTGCAGCAGCATCCATGTGGGTATCACTGGTGTCACTGCCAGAGTCTGGGAGGTGACCCAGGGCCTGGTAGCCAATGGTCTGGGGGCAGTGGGGCACAGGAAGAGCCATGGGCCCAGGCACAGGACCATGTTGCAGGGTGAGTCAGATGAGGTTGAGGCCCACCAGGCCAAGGCAGTAGTCAGTGTGAGTGTGGAGTGCAGTTAGAGCAGTGTTGAGCAGAAGGCCACGGTGCTGGCTGTCACTACTGTACAGTCTGCTGCACATGTAGATGTGCCCACTGTGTAGAAATTTGCTACACAGTAAATTCATGCACATTATTTGCATGTGTAGACATGCCCAGGTAAATCTGTCATATGAACAGATTTACATAGTTGAAACTGATTTACATAGTATGAAACTGTCACATAGTTTCATAGTTTCATAGTTGGTAGGGTCGAAAGGGACTTGAGCACATCATCAAGTCCGACACCCTGCAATGGGCAGGCAAGAATGCTGGCGTCAAATGACACTGGCCAGGTGATCATCTAGCCTCCTTTTGAAGACCCCCAGGGTGGGAGTGAGCACCACTTCCCTTGGAAGTTAGTTCCAGATCCTAGCCACCCTGACTGTGAAGTCGTGCTTCCTGATGTCTAGCCTGAATCTACTCTCAGTCAATTTATGGCTGTTATTCCTTGTTACTCCCAGTAGTGCTCGAGGGAAGCCGGGACTCTTCCATTGCCTGCTGGTCCCCCTTGGCAAGTTTATAGAGGCCACTAGATCCCCTCTCAGCCTTCTCTTGTGGAGGCTGAACAGGTTCAGGTCTTGTAGCCTCTCCTTGTAGGGCCTGCCCTGCTGCCCCCTGATCATGCAAGTGGCCCTCCTTTGGACTCTCTCAATGCTGTCTACATCCCTCCTGAAGTGCAGTGCCCAGAACTGGATGCAGTACTCCAACTGCAGCCTGACCAATGTCGCATAGAGGGGGAGGATCACCTCCTTGGCCCTGCTCGTGATGCATGACAAGGTGCAGTTATCCTTCCTGACCGCATCCTCACATTGGCAGCCCATGTTCATCTTGGAATCAATAGTGACTCTGTTGCCCTGTGGG
>NW_005842323.1:1106851-1132290 GCF_000455745.1 Alligator sinensis
CTGCTGCATGTGTGTTTCAGGTGCAGATGTGCAGTTTCAGGTGTCTGTAATGGTGGGGTACAATGGTAGAGCTGCTGGTTCTGCAGGGTCTTTTGTCTTTCAAATGCTGGGTTCTTGTCTCTGTTCCTGGGTGAGGTCCGTGGTTCCTGGATGAATCAATGTGAGGTGATGGGCCAGTCCTTACAGGCCATTCAGTAGTATTGTATTTCAGTTGTATTTATTGAATATATTATATTCTACCATTGTATTTCAATCATTCCCAATCACTCTCATTCATCCGGGAACCAATTTATATGGGAGGGGTATGTGACTCATACAGTTGCAAAAAAGGATGCCCACGCAGAGGACACAAGATGGAGACTTGACATACAAAATGGAAACTTGACATTATTTTGGTTCATTTACAAAAACAGGCCTAAACCATACAATATCCATATGAAACAATAAAAATCAGTACGAAAATTATGATAATGCAATATACAACAGTAAGAATCAATACAAACCTAATAATAATACAATATAAAACAGTGGATATCCAGAACCGAAAACTTGCTACCAAAATAAAAATTTTGAAGCTTATCCTAAGTCTGAGCTTGCTTATGCCTGTCTATAGGGAATAGAGAGGGAGCGAAAGAAAAGCCAGAAATTATTGGGAAGGGAAGGGAATGCATATCTATCACAATATATATATACATTGTATATATATTTCATATATACATATATATATATACACACACACACATACATATATATATACACACACACATATATATATACACATATATATATATATATATGTATTAAAAAAGAAAAACTGAGGGTTCTGCTACAACTCCAAGATCCTTTTCTGCCTCTGTGCTTTCAAGAAGGGAGTTCCCCAGCCTGTAGGTATGCTTCTGGTTCTTCCTCCCTGAGTGTAGTACCCTGCACTTGTCAGTATTGAAACTCATCCTATTCTCATCCGCCCACCCCTGTAACTTGTCCAGATCTAGTTGTATCCTGTCCCTCTCTTCTAGTGTGCCCACTTCTCCCCACATCTTAGTGTCATCCGCAAATTTGAACAAGGCGATTTTCACCCCCTCATCTAAGTCGCTGATGAAGATGTTGAACAGTGTGGGCCCGAGGACCGAGCCCTGGGGAACCCCACTGCCCACATGACACGCCACAGTGGAGTGGGGTGAGCAGTGTCATTGCAGCTATATTATTAAAATATATATGGTGGGAAAAACTGGTGCCACTGTTCATAGGTGCCATGATGACCTGAGACAGTACCCCAAGACAGCAAACCCCAAAACAAATACATGCCAAGGGGCATTAAATAAAATCAGAGGCCACTTAATAAACTGCTGCATTGTGGATAGAATGTGAGTCTCTTGTCCCAGTATAGTGAATGGCTGGCTGTCTGGCTCTTGGAACCTTCATTTTATCAACATTATTATTGAATGTGCTGAAGAATTCTTGTCTTGCCCTGAACCCTGGCATTCTCATGCCAACCAGATCTTTGCACCTTCTCATTTTTATATTTTCTTACCAAAAGTTTTAAGCATTTTAACTAAAAACATTTTTCACTTCCAGGTACTCATGGGTTTTGTACTCCTGGGGTGCATCAGCTCAAAGAGAAGTGGTGCAGATTTGAGCCGGGGTTTTTTGCCTCAGTGCACATGCCTGGACATGCACTTTTGTGTGGGCAAATTCTGCCACTTGGGGCAAAATAACCCTGCTTGGCTCCTTCTGGATTTGTAGGCAGGGGAAGCTAGAGCCCGGGGCCAGCACCTGTGCTGACCCCAGCAGTATAAAAACCTGCCTTGGCCAGCAGTTCAGGGCTACTCACTCTCAGGAGCTTCTGGGGAAGGAGTCTTTGGGAGGAAGTTTGCCATGCCCCTTTCTGTCTCAGGCTGCTGCTGCAAGCTTGGTCTCAGGAGCTTCTGGGGAGAAGATGGCCAGACTTCTTCCTGCCTCTGGCTACTGCTAGCTGCTGGTTTATTCTCAGAGCTTTTGGGGGTAGGTTTGGTTGCATCCTTTGCTGCCTTTGCTGCCTTGTGTTGCTGTTGCTGCCCCCTCCCCTTGGGGGGGCGTGTCCTCTGCTGCACATTGCTTTCCCTCCTTGGGGAGAAGCTCACCACACTGCAGCACACCCCAGCACTGCATGCCAGCAATGCACCACAGCTTCTGCATTCCTGTACCAGCCTGCTGCCCAGCCTGTCACCAAGCCACAGTCAGGGGACAGCCTGGGGAGGGAGCCTGCACTGCCTGTGGGCCCCTCCCCCCACCATCACTGCCAAAGCCTAAAGGTGCCTTGCCTGCCCCAGCTGCCTTGGCAGACCACCCCTAGTCTTCACCTCCACTTTCACCAGAAACACACCCTGAGTGGCTGAACTGGTTGGCTGCTACCACCACTGCTGCTGTTGATGCTGCTGCTGCTGTCTGTTCTGCTGCTGCCCTCTCTCAAGAGAGAGGGAAATTCCCTGCTGCACCACCTTGCACCACTCAGCACCAAACCTGCACTGGATTACTCCCTAATTCACGGATTGCTTCTGCCCTCACCCACATCTGCCTCACTACATCTGATCCTGCTTTGTTTTCCTGCCTGCTGCCGAGTGCCTGGTTGGAAGCCTGAGGGGATCCTGGACTTATCTGCAACAAAAAAAGCCCTCCACTGCTCCAGCCATCTTTTACATCTGCCTCAGCAGCCTTCCCTGTGTGTTTTGCCTTGTGTGGTAAGTCCTGTGGTCCACTCCCCCTGTCCTGGTGTTTGTTGTGTGGCTGAGTACGCCAGCTTGAGTCTCCCGAGGCCTTGTATGTGTGCTTTCTCCTTCCCCACATTTCCCAAGCATAGCCCTCACAGTTTTTGTTTTTTTTCCTGTGGAGCTGTAGCTCAGTGAGCTTCAGCACCCCCCACCACATTTACCTCACAACCCCTGCCTACCCCAATTAGATTCACCAGCTCCACTGTATATTTTGGGTTTCTTTATTGTTTTCTTCTCCTTGGGGGTAGAGAAGCCTGCAATCTCCACTGCAGGGGCAGGCAGGACTCTGGTAGGGAGGCAATAGGGCCAGGGGGGTCTACCCTGGTCAGGCCCCCCTGGAGGGGTTTCCAAGCCCCCTCCCCCACCATCAGGGGCCAAGGGCAAGGAAAGTGGGAAGGGCTCCTCTTCAGCTTCCTCCACAGCTGGGGGTGGGAAGGTCAAGGTCCCTTCCCCCAAGCCTAGACCTCTACCGCCAGAGGGGACCAGGTGCACTACACCAGCCAGCACAACCACTCAGCCTGTCCCTGGCCCTAGCCCCAACCCCACCAATGTGCCCTCCGGCGGGGGAACTACAGCTATGCACAGGTGGCTGTGGGGCAACCTGAAACTGCAGGGCCTGGACCATACACCACTGGCCCTTCCAGCTCAGGTGGCAGGGCTCCCTTTCTGACACTTACCCACAGGCTCAGGGTGAAGTGCCAACTGTGCAAGTGGGAGAACCTGCACTTTGACACCTGGGTGCAGGCCCTGACTTGGGTAGTGGGGGCCCCCCAAATCATGGCAGCCTCCTGTTTTCATGGCAACGGGTCTTTTTCCTTTCCTCAGAGGCCACCGCATAAAAGGCGGTGGAGAGGGGGCTTGTGGTGGAGGGAGAGTACGTCCCACTTGAGCCCCTAGAAGAGCTAGGGACCAGGGTGGTCCTCAGCTCCATCCCTCCCTGTATCCCTAATTGGGCCCTGCTCCTCCAGCTCCAAACTCAGGGATGAGTTATCTCCCTGGTAGTGGCCATCTTGCTAGAGTGCCAAGACCCTGGCCTCTGCCACATGCATTCTTTCTGTTGCCTGGTTATGATCCAGCTGGTGGCAGGAAAGCGGCTGGAGGCTGAGGGGTGCCTCGAGATTACTTTTGAGGGGGCCCTGGTTAGGGTTTTGTATACACTGGGAGATCTGCGATACTTCCAGTGCCACAACCCTGGGAACATACCTCACAAGTGCCCCATGGGGCAGAAGGAGAGGGCATCCACTGATCTCACTGGTGAGAGGGGTGCCCCTGCCATTGATACCCCTTCCCCTTCAGGACCCCTGGCATCCCAGCAAAGTCATCCAGCTCCCCTGTGAGCTCAAGGGACCCTGCCCCCAAACCAAGTTTGGTGGGGTCCTGGGGAGGGCAGCAGCAAGCAAGGGGAGAGAGAGAGTGGGGCCCCCCTGCCCCTAGTCATGCCCCCATTATAGATGCCCCACCACCTCAACCCTCACCTTCTCCTAATGGAGCCTGTCCACCTGAGGACCACCCCATGGCTGAGTGGGTGCAGGTCCCCTCCCGGCACAAAGCCAAGAGGAAGGCCCAGGTACAGTTAGAGCCCTCTGATGTGGAGGACTCCTTCCCACCTCCCAAGATGACCACATTGGGTGAAGGAGTGGCCGAGCTCCTGGGGGCCTCACTGGCTGTGCCTGACACCCCAACCCAGGAAAGATCAAATGTTTGATACCCATGAAGGAAGTTTTGGGGCTACTGGATGACCATTGTGCCTGCAGTGCATTTGTCTGCTCATGCATCCAGCTCCTTTGGGAGATGGACCACAGCTTTCACTTCTTCTATGCACTGGAGAGGAGGTGGGATCCAGGTGAGATGTCCTGGCCCATGAGAGCCTTCTAAATAGAGCTCTTCTCCCTGGATCTGACCAATGCTTAAGCCTGTCAGACCCTGTGGGAGGGACTCCCACAGGACAGCATGGATGACTGGTCCCAGCTGGAGGCTCCTTTCCCTGGCTGAGTTTTTGGCCATCCTCCACCTGGTGCCTAGAATTGATGGGCTTACCTTGGAGTTCTACTGGGCCTCCTGGGATGTACTTGGCCCAGACTTTAGCATGGTCTGGGCCAAATCTAAGGGATGTGGGGAACTTCCCCTGTCATGCCAGAGGGCCATGCTGATCCTCTTGCTGAAGAAGGGGTGTCCCCAGGGCCTGAGGAACTGGCATCCCGTGTCCCTCCTCTATGGACTACAAGATGGCAGTGAAAGCCATCTCCCTGCACCTGTAGTCCATGCTGATGGACATGCTCCATCCTGACCAGACATGCACAGTGCCTGTATCTGGTTTGGGACCTCCTGGGGCTGGCGTGCCGGGTGGACTTGTCTTTCACTCTCCTGTCCCTGGACTAGAAGAAGGCATTTGACAGAGTGGATCATGAGTACCTCACAGGCATACTGCAGGCCTTTGGCTTTGGGTCCTGCTTCATGCATGCTCTTCAGGCATTGTATACCTCTGCCGAGTGTTTGGTCAAGCTTATAGAGACCCTAACAGAGCCCATCCTATGCAGGAGAGGGGTGTGTCAAGGCTGCCCACTGTCAGGCCAGCTGCACGCCTTGGCCCAGGAGCCCTTCCTCAGCCTCCTGCAGACACAGGTGGCAGGATTGATGCTCCTGAAGCCAGTGGTGCAGCTATTCCTATCAGTGAATGTTGATGACATACTCTTCATGGTCTAGGACTCAGGCAACCTGGTGCAGGTGGAGGTCTGCCAGGCATTGTACTTGGCAGCGTCCTCTGCCTGGGTCCACTGGTTCAAGAGCTTTGGCCTGATGGTGGGTGATGGGTGGCAGGTGGGCTCACTCCTGCCTGAGCTCTGTGGGATCCACTGGAGTTCTACCAGGACCTCCTCCAGGCCTGGAGGCTGGTCTCTGCCTCCAGGTCCCCTGCGACACTAACCCAGGGCACTGACCTGTTCATCAAGCCCCTCCTCTGGAACCCCCAGCTGGAGGGGTGCCAACAGCAGAGGCACCCCGCTTGTGACAGAGGTTGATCCTGGCTGGTGTCATCCACACTGGAGACCTCCTGGACTACGATAGGCAGGAGTGGGTGGACCCCACTGCACTGGCCCGGCACGTAGGTCTATCCATGACAAGTGTAACTTCCCATCTTGTCCAGGACGTGAAATCAGCCCTTCCTCCTGACACCCTTGTCTTTTTTGACCAAGTCCTGTGCAGTGGCAGTCCCTGCCCCCCCTCCCCCTTCCAGCCCACTGGAGCTTGTTGTAGGTCTGGTGTCTCACCCGGCCTCGCTGTGCTTCTCGCTCCACCACCTAATTGGGCTGGAGGAAACTAGACCGGTCCGCTTTTCCACTGTCCATTGCTACCACCTCTACATGCTCATATGCTGCATGATACATCATGCTGCCCTCGTGTCTCGCCCAGACACCAAGTGTCAGGACCTGCTTCATGAGGGTGTGGCTGGGGAACTCCAGGTGCTGAGTCTACATTCCACCCTCATCCCATGAGCCACTGCAAACCTCAGCTTATGGCTTCTGCATGGAGCCATTGCCATGGGCATGTATGTGGTTAGTGTCACAGACCCTGGTCTCCTGCCCCTTCTCTGGGCAGAAGGAGACCTTGGCACACATGACCCTCGAGTGCACTAGGTTGCAGCCCTTCCACCTCCACCTCCAGAACTTCCTCCTGAGGTTCTGGTTGAACTTTAGCCCCCATTTTTTTTATTTTTGCCACCCCATCCATGGCCCCACCAAGTCCCAGGACCTCCTGGTCAAGCTCCTCCTGGCCCGGGCCAAATGGGCCCTGTACATGACCAGGAAGGATTCTCTGACTAGGAAGGTGCCCAGAGACTGTGAGGCCACTTTTCTGTCACTCGTCCATTCATGTTTCCAGGCAGAGCACCACTGGGCAGTGTCCACTGGATTCTTGGTTGCATTTGAGTACAGGTGGGTGCCACCTGGGGGCTCTGCTCAGTGTCCCCCTCTGGAGAAATTATTTTCACATTTTGAATCTTTGACCCTCACATCACTCCTATCCTGTTTCTTCCTTAGATGTCCCACACAAAAAAAAAAGTTCTATCTTTCTCTCTTTGGCCCCAGACAGTGGGAACTATTAATTAACTGGGTGGGTCTTAAGGCCCATGCCCAATGGAAGATACAGATAGACAGGAGCTTCTGGGGACTGGGCAATTAGTATCTAGGGACACTACCCCTTGTGCCAAATGGACTGCTGAAGCAGCATCCCAAATTCACTTTTTAAAATACCTGAAAATCCACATCCTTCCATAATTAGAACAACAGAGAGAGGGATTAATCAGATGGGCAATGTTTTTATTGCTATATTTACAACGTTAAAGCAATTTGGAAGCTTACCAGTGTCTCTATCATCATAATAAAATAAATCCTAAATATGTATATGTTTTGATGTTTGGTTTTGGTTTCCTTATGACATGGTGGGTGTGTGATGGGGGAATGTGTGGTTTGCAGGAAGGGGGTTGGGGGATGTCAGGGAATGTGGGTCAGTGTGTGGGTAGGTGTGGGGGGACTGTGGGTATAGGGGACTGTGTGGGGGGGGCTTCTTAGGAGGGGCAGGTCCCCTGGCCCCAACAGGAAGCAGCCCCCCCACACAGCGCATGGACTCCCCTGCCTATATGGTCCCAGGCAGGGTCTCTGCCTGCTTGGCCCCGGCTCCCTGGCACCCACACTGCAGCTGCTGCATTGACTGAGTGCAGCCCAGCTCAGCAGGGTGCCACACAATGCCTGGCAGCTCAGGGGTTCTGTGGCTGTCACCCAGGGCTCAACACCGCTCAGCCCAAGTTACCCAGTGCTGTGAGACAGCATACAATGCCCTGCTGAGCCAGGTTGCACCTGTGCAATGTAGAAGAATGCTGTGCTGGGTGGCTGGGGCTGAACCCCACTGCCCCCCACACATGGAGGCTGTGCCATGAGGCCTTGGGCAGCCCTGAGTGCTGCTGCTACTGCCAGTGAGTACAGGGGGCTGGGGCTGGGTGAGGGAGTGAACAGGGGGTAGGGGAAATGAACAAGGAGTTGGGGGAATGAATGGGGGCTGGGTCCGGGTGGGCCCCCCCATGGTCCCCTTCCTCCCTTCTTCAGCCCCGCCAAACACCTACTTACCTGCCATAAAGCTGGGTCCAGGTCCCTGTAGCCTGCACTGCTACTTGACCTGCATGGGCAGGCAGAGTGCTTCAGCACTGGGGCAAAGGCCAGGCATAGAGATGTTCTGGATGGCTACCAGAGCATCTCTGTGGAGGACCAAGCCTCCAGTTGCCTCACGGTACAGTCCCACACCATGCTCTGTCCCATTCTTTTTCCTTGATGTATTTTTTGACCCCTGGATATCCAGGTATCTAATTTTATTTTGTTCCTGTACATGTCTCTTGCAGTGTTTCAAAGGGGTCTGGACACACCCATGGGTTTGTGATAGCAGAAACTTACCACTTCTCCATTTGTCCAATAGGTCGTCTGGTACGGGGAAAATGGTAGATAATTTCTGAATGTCTGATGTATAAAAGCAAGCAGAAGAAAACCCCAATTTAAAAATTGCCTGTCCTTTCATAAGACAAAGTGAACCAAAAGGGGCACCCTACACTTTCCTTTTGAAAGTCATGTTTAAGCAGGATTTTGAGGCACATACATAATTTATGTTCCCTCAGGTTAAGAGTGGCAGAGGGAATTTTTAAATAGATTTTCTCATGAAAGTTCACCATTTGGTCGAGACCAAGCTTGACAATCTTCAAAGTCACTCTCCACCTTTCCTCCTACAAATATCGCAGAAAATAACTTAAATTAGAGATGGTCAGGATTTTTTCATGTTTCTTCCCCGCCCCATCCCTCCCTTCCCCTCAGAGACATAGGTTCAAGCCTCCTCTAGGGGAATGGAGTCCATGACATACAATGTCAAACTTTTTTGGTAAGCACCCTGGTCATGCAGCAGTTGGGGGGTGGGGGGAGAGGGGGTGGAGCTGGGAACTCTTTCTCTTCTTGTTGCCAGTTTGCACTTGTATATAATCAAGAACAATCTTTCTCAAAGTATTTTAGTAAAGTATTCAGGTACTAGTTGAGACTCATAAGAAAAACAAAGTATATCAAAATTGTAGCTCATGGCCAGAAACCTTGGATTTAACCTGACTAGTTTATCATGAGTTAAAGGTAATGCCTTTAACAAAAAGGCTTTGGCTACATTAGACTGTTAAAATATGTTAACTAGCAAGTGCTAACATGAGCTTACATAATGCTTTTAAAATCATTGCTGACAATACCAAAGAGATTGTGCATATGTGGAGGGAAAGGATTACTTTTTGAAGCAATTTCACTCATATCTATAAATGCCATAATGAGCATAAAGGGGAGGCATTCAGATTTTCAAATTGTTACACATAAAGAGGTCCTAGTTTTCCAAGCCTTGTATTTGCAGCATTCATTAAGGGAAACGCTATTTGCCAGCACTAATTTTTCATCTTTTTTGCCAACTGTGTGATGTAGAGGTTGTGGAAAGCTTTGTGAGACGCACACATCTCTTTAAAGTGGCTAATGGTCACACAATCCACTCGAGAAAATTGATTGTGTCAAAGTGAATGAATGGCTGTGTGGTTGATTGGTCTCACTGAAGTCAAGTTAGGCACTCAAGTGCCTTAAGCTTAGAGTTAAATGTCAGCTATAATTTAGAATGGGGAACCTTGAAATGTCTGACTGGCCTTTGGAGAGAGCCTGACCATTCTGTTCTGCATGTCAAATTAACTACCCGATAGTGAACTCTTCTGGCTAATGCTCACTCTTTGGCAGGCTGCCACACCACAAAACTCCCTATACAACCAGCTCAAAAATGGAATTTTGTTATTCTGGAGCTGCCCTCTGAATACATGTTCTGTCAAGACTGGAGGGAAATATTTGGGGTAGGCAGACTGAGAAAACAGAGAGGTGTTGGGTGTCAGAAGTGATTTAAATGGACTGCAGCTTTGCACTGGGGCACTGGTTTGTACCATCTCAAGGACCATCAGAATTGGGGACAGAAGAAGAGAATAAAGTGGGCTCAAAGAAAAGTAAAGTCAAGTCTCAGCATCTACACATGTGCCCCAGGACCTACTTCAGGGAAACGGAGGAGAGAGGAAGAATGTGGGGGAGAAAGGGGAAGAGGTGGCCACAAAGAAGACTCGCCACCAAGACCTGTCCAGAGCTACCTGGAAAACAGTTGTCTCCAGGTCCAGAGCATGCAGAGCCAGGGCCACTCCTCCCCTGGCACTGCATAACAGATATGCTCCCCTCACTCACATGAGGATACTCCAACAGAGACTTTGGAGGAGGAGGTAAGTATTCAGGAGTAAGTATTCCCACCCCTAAGGGGAGATGCTGGGGGGGGGGGGGGGGACTCTCTCCTGAGGGGCACGGAGGGACCTATCTGCCGTCTGGACCCCTTATCCTGAGAGGTCTGTCTCCCTGAAGCGTACGTCTGAGATGTTGTGGAGTGGATCTCCAGGCTCCTGCATCCCTCTGACTATTACACCATGCTCCTTATCCATGTGGGCATGAACAACACGGCCAGGGGTAACCCTGACTGGGTCATGAGTGACTACAGGGCTCTGGAGGCTGGGCTCAAGAAACTAGGGGCTCAAGTAGTTTTCTCTTCTGTGCTCCCTGTTGCAGGCCACAGAACCAAGAGGAAAGACTGCATGGAAGAGGTTAACAGGGGGCCTCAGACGGTGGTATTACCATGAGGGGTACAGTTTCTTCAACCACAGAACACACTTTCAGAGAGAGAGATGACTCCTAAGACGAGATGGAATTCACCTCATGTGGAGAGGTAAGGCCCTGTTTTCAGCCAGGAGGGCTGATCTACTAGACAGGGTTTTAAACTGACTTTGCTGGGGATGGGGAAACTCCAAGTGAAGCATGCCTGGGGACTGGCACACAGGAAAGCTCCCTTGTGGAGGACACTAACACAACTGTTTCTGAAAATTCTAACCAACCAGTTCTCCCACAGCATCTCAGGAACCTGAGGGTGTCAGTTGGAGGCCTCAGCTGCCTGTACACCAATTCCAGGGGCATGGGGAACAAGGAGAAGGAGCTAGCTCTCCTGCTCTCTAGTGGGCAATATGACCTGGTAGGGATCATGGAGACCTGGTGGGACTCCTTGCATGATTGGAGTGTAGCCATAGAGGGCTACACCCTGCACAAAAGGGACAGAGTAGGGAGAAAAGGCAGGGGGGTAGCTCTCTATGTGAGAGAGTAGTACCCTCTCTGGAGCTTGACATTGGCTTCAAAGATAAGCAGCTTGAAACCCCCTGGGTCAAGCTATGTGGGGGAGGGGGGCAAGTCAAGAGAAACTTAACTGTAGGAATTTATTACAGACCATCAAATCAAGGGGAGGAGCTGGATCTGGAGTTCTCTTGAGAACTGACAGAGGCTGCGCGTGCAAGGGACTTGGTTGCCATGGCTGACTTCAATTACCCAGACGTATATTGGGAGGAACACTTGGCTAGGTCAGATCATTCACGCAGTTTCCTGACTGTGATTAAGGCGCTCTTCCTGACCCAGGAACTGCAAGGGCCAACCAGAGGTAACACTCTCCTAGACTTGGTTTTGGCCAAGGGAGATGATCTGGTGTGTGGCTTGAACATTGAGGGTAACCTAGGTGACAGCAACCATGAAATTATCAGGTTCACCATTCGCCACAAGGTCAACAAATCAACCAGCAGGACTGAAGTCCTAGACTTCAAAAATGCTGACTTTGACAGGCTCAGAGCATTAGTAGGGGAGGCGATGCAGGGCCAGGAAGGGAAGGTGAATGGGGTGCATGAAAAGTGGTTGTTGCTCAAGGACTTGAACCTTCCTGGCTTAATAGGGACATTGCGGTCCTCTTAAAAAAGAAAAAAAGAGGTGAAAGCACAGTGAAAACTAGGGATGGTTCTCAAGGAGGACTATACAACAGTGGCCAGCACTTTCAGGGAAATGATCAGGAAAGCCAAGGTGGTGACAGAGTTTAGGTTAGCTACGGGAGTCAAGGATAATAAGAAGTCGTTCTTTAGGTATGTAGGCAGTAGAAGAAAAAAAAATGAAAGTGTGGGACCCCTGCTTAACACCTTGGGACAGCTGGTAACCAACACTCAGGCAAAAACTGAACTCCTGAATGCCCACTTTACTTCAGTATTTCACCAGACCATGGGGAAAGTCAAGTGAGATAAGGCTGATAGGGGACATGCCAGGACTGACAGCCTCCCCACTGTGGATGCTGAGTGGGTGCAATACCAATTAGAAAAGCTAGACATTTATAAGTCAGCATGACTGGATGGACTTCATCTGAAAGTGCTGAAGGAGCTGGCTGAGGTCATTGCAGAACCCCTGGCAAAGCTCTTTCAGAATTTGTGGTACACAGGGGAAATCCCTGAGGATTGGAAGAGGGCCAGCTTTGTGTCTATCTTCAAGAAGGGGAAGAGGGAGGACCCAGGCAACTATAGGTCAATCAGCCTCACATCCATCCCTGGAAGAATCCTGGAAAAGCGCATCAAAGAATCTATATGCAATATGGTTGCAGAAGGTTAGATTCTGAATGACCGTCAGCATGGCTTTGTCGCAGGTAGATCTTGTCTTACCAATCTCATCTCCTTCTACGATCAGGTCTCTTGCCACCTGAGCACAGGAAACACTGTAGATGTTATATACCTAGACTTCCAAAAGGCTGTTGATCTAGTATCCCAGAATATCCTTGTGCGAAAATTGGAAGATTGCGGGCTCAGTCGCTTGACAGTTCAGTGGGTAGGAAACTGGCTACATGGTAGGACCCAGAGAGTTATCATGAATGGATCTGTGTCATCCTGGAACAAAGTGGCCAGTGGTGTCCCTCAGGGGTCTGTGCTTGCACCGGTGCTTTTCAGGATCTTTATCAATGATTTGGATGGGAGAGTGAAAAGCTTGCTGGCCAAGTTTGCAGATGACACCAAGTTATGGGGCAGTGTGGTCATGCCGGATGGTAGGTTGCAGATAGGGGCAGACCTGTACAGGCTCAAGTGTAGGGCAGACTGGAACCAGATGAAATTTAACACTTCCAAGTGTAAGGTGCTCCATCTGGTGGCAAACAACCTTCAGCATGCATATAGGCTCAGTGGCGATAGCTTGACTTGCACCATGGCTGAAAGGGACCTAGGGGTAATGATTGACCATTGCATGAATATTGAGCCATCAGTGCGAGGTGGTGGTCAGCAGGGCAAACAGCATTCTGACATACATCAACTGATTCATCTTATGTAAAACTAAGGAAGTGATACTCCCGCTGTACTCAGCACTGGTGAGACTGCAGTTGGAGTACTGCGTCCAGTTCTGGGTGCCACACTTCAATAAGGACATGGAAAAACTTGAGGGGGACCAGAAAAGAGCCACCCGTATGATCAGGGACTTGCAAGGCAAACCATATGAGGATAGGCTGAGGGACCTGGGCATCTTTATTCTAAAGAAGAGAAGGATGAGAGGGGACTTGATAGTGGCTTACTACTATGTCAGAGGAGTTCATCAGGAGCTTAGTGAATGACTGTTCACTAGGGCACTCCTGCGGAAGACCAGGACCAATGGACACAAACTCTTGAAAGGCCACTTCAGGCTTAATACCAGGAAAAAACTTCTTCACAGTCAGGGTGTCCAGATTGTGGAATAAACTCCCTCCAGAGGTGGTGCAGTCACCTACCCTGGAGGTTTTCAAGAGGAGACTAGACAGTCGCCTCGCTGGGGTCACCTAACCCCAGTTGTCTTCCTGCCTAGAGTGGTGGGGCTAGACCCGATCATCTGCAAGGTCCCCTAACAGTCTATGAATCTATGAGTCTATTAAGATGCAATAAACTAATAAGTGCCTCCAGAGGACAGTACTTGTAAACACATGTACTTGCAGCAGATGAAATAGCACATGTGCCTGAACATGCACTTTGGTGTGGAGTAAATTGTGCCACTTGGAGCAAAATGACCCTGCCCAGCTCCTCCCAGATCTTCAAATCTTCTCCCGAGTCTCTGCACATATAGAGACATGCCTGGGACAGTTTATGCTAGAGTTACTCTAGAGTAACTTACTTTAGAGTAAACTGATCCTGCATTATTAGCACATGCAGACACACCCCATGTCAGGTAATGAAGATTTGTGTGCTTGAACATGGTGTTTTACATTTCCTATTTAAAGAAATTTCTTTTCATTATCTATATAAATGGCCAGTTATTTCTTGAATCTTCTTAAAATCTTGACCTTAACAGTCTCTTATACCAGCAAGTTCTATTGTCTATTTATGTATTGTGTAAAGCAGTATCACATTTTATGACTTTTAAATTTGTTGCCTTATTCTTTTATTGACAGTCTTGTGTTGCAAAAAGGGTCAGGGCAATCTACCTTCTGTATGCCATGTAATATTTGCATACTCTATCAGGTTCCTTCTTATACATCTTTTCTCTAAACTAAGCAGATCCCATTTTTTCAACTTGTGCTCAGAGAGAAATCTTTTATGCCTCTAATCATTGCGTTGCCCACTACTAGACTTTTTTCAGAAGATAATAGCACTTGTGATAACAGGGATACTAGGAGTAGCTGTTCACCTGGATGAGATTACAGGTCATGTGGCCCTTGCCCAGACATGTGACTCAATATTCCATAAGTTTTGTCTTTGATACCTTTTTACCTTGAACCCATCATGTATCTGACTGTAACAGATTACAGGCCACATTTTAAAAATGTCTTCTAAATTTTCACTCTCTCACCTACAGCATGTGTAAGTTTGGGGTGTGTTATTTTAGGAACACAAGCATTGCATATCACAAGATCCATATTAGTGTGCGTGGAATCTGTAGCATTTGTGAGTGTGTAGACTGCTGATTTTGCATGTACAAAGCTCATGGCTGTGAATGAAAAATCAGATTGAAGAAAGAGAAAACAGCACTTCTCCAAACACTGTTTGTGAAATTGCAGGAGCAAATATAGAGGTCATGTTGATGTCATTTTCAAAAACTGGCTCTCTGTGTCAGGTTATAAGGCCAAGGGCATCTTTTTTCCCTTCCTAAAAATCCAGTGACTCCATAGCAATACAGATTCCAACTAATAACTTAATTGCCCTGCTGATGTCAACATTGCATTTAGGTCTAGAAATACTCTTTGTAAAATAAAACTCCTGTAGGGCATTACACTCAGCCCTCTAGTGAAATCCAATCTGTGTGTGTCTGCACATAAGGTTATCTTTCAAGCAGACAGTGACAGGGCAGAGGAAAGGGACATGATCTCTCCTTTCCCTGAGGTTTAGATCTTGGCAAATTTGTTGTATTGGGAGTTAGGGGAGTAGGACCTTCTTAATTGGTTTTTTATTTAGATTCTGTCTGGTTAAAGCACAAGAGGATGACACAAATTGGAAGTCACTTCTACAGTTAAAAAAATAAGCACCTAGCCTGTCATACATGAGTCACAACCATAGAACAGCAAGACAGAAAGCAAGATGAGTAATACACTCCTTAGCACCCATTGCTATCCCATACCTCTCATCTCTCACCAAAAAGTCCAAGAAAATAGTTGGTCATTGATGTATGCTTTGGAGGTCAACATATTATTATTCAGGCTATTTCAGACCAGAGGGAAGTAAGGTCCTCAACAGGGAACCTTTCTGACAGCCCCACTTCCTTTTTGAAACCAGGGGAGTACTACTAGCATTGATCGAAAGTACAATCATCTTGCAAGGAGAGAGGGATGTCTCTCAAGCTACAGAATTCTAAAACCACTTGGGCTTTAACCATGATTTTTAAATTTCATGTGGAAAAGGTAGTCAGCAGCAGGTTAGTCAGCAGTTCCTCACCAATCCAAGTTATAGACTTCTGTTCATCTAACTGAACAGGACAGGATGCAAATCTGGATCTAGTAGTACCTTGAAGAACACCCTGGAGGTACATGAGCATCTAGCAAGCACGTTTCAAATGGAGCCATGGGTAGTACAATGAGAGAGGAGGAATGGGAGGGAATGGTTATTATATATCCACATGACTGCAGATTTATTAGGTGCATGTGGAATGGTTGAGCCAAAAGGAAATGACTGGTGCAGTTGCTAGAAAGGGTAGACAAAGTGTATGATTATTAGGATTTAGAAAAAATCATTTCTCTTTTCCAAGCTGGTGTTTGATTTGTTTTAATTCTCCCAACACCAAATCTAAAAAAAGATCTAACTGTTCTGCAATTCTGGAAGAGCAGATGGAGAATTGCATATAAGACAAGAATTGCTCCAAAGTCTGTCCAAATAAGTTGTCTTCTCTTTCCTTTGGGTCTGCTGGTACCCAGCATTAGTACTAGTGAGATGGCTGGCTTAAAAGTACTATTGGAAGATTATACTGAAGTTTCCATCCTGGAAGCAAAGAAAGGTTACTCCAGGCACAGACAGAAGTTATATTTTTAATGCAATTGACCCCTTGAAAGCACTTTACAGCCAGGCCCTTACACAAACGCATGGCTGCAGAGTGCTTTAAAAGTGTTCAATCGTGCAAAAATCTGAACCCTTACTATGTTTGATGAGTGTTAGTTAAAGTGGCCCTGCCACCATTTTGAAGCATGGAGGCACTGAATATGTGGTATTGGAGACTGTTGGAGCATGCTAATTAGCACGTTCCAGCAGACTTGATTAACTGAGTCTGCTCTGATGTGTGCTAATCAGCATGCTTTTCCTACCAGGAGGAAGCTAGATAGGGTGCCTATACTTTGGAAATGATGTAACAATAAGCTGAAAGCAGTGAAGTTCAAGGGCCTGTTTCAAAGAACTATGAGGTCTTGACGCCTTGTTTAGCTGTGGAAATTTTCTAGCATGGCTATAGGAGTGTACTTGGTAGCTGTGTTGGTCTGAGACAAAAAGATATACAAAAAACTAGAACTCTTGGTTCCAAAATGATACCTTTTATTAGACCAACTGGAAAATCACAAGAAAATTGTCCTTTTCTGCAAGTTTTTGAGATCAAAGTGCCTTCGTCAGGCTCTGGGAAAAGTATAGATGGTACAAGATGGTAAAAAGTCCCCATAGGTAGGAAATAAACTTGGGGCCAGCATGGCTATTGCACTCTATTTCAGTATGATTCTTCTGTAGTACAGTCTTTTAGAATAAAAGTGATCCTATCCCAGTGGGCACATCTACATGAGATGCTAAATGTGCAGTAGACTAATTCTACTGCACATTAGCGCAGCAGGCAAAAACCATGTTAACACACTAAGGCACAGTAGAATTAATTTACTGCACATTAGCATTACAAAAAGTGTGTTCCAGCACCACTGAGCAGTACCCCTGAATACAGAGTATTAGGTTAGTACCTGTAATTACAGGTACTAAACTTACTGTGACATAATTACAGTGCATTAATGAACATATAGATGCACCCAGTGTTTACCACTGTGATAAAAGTTACAGGACTGACTGTGTCTGTCTCCCCTTTCTGATCTTTCTAAGGGCAAAGTTACATACTACACTTAAGCCCCTATTAAGGGCACATAAAACATGAGCATCTGCATGTAAAAGCTCAGTAACTCTTTAAAGCTAGAGGTGCGCTGATACATCAGTCTGATATTGGATTGGTACCAATATAAAGAACATTTGCTGTCTCAGATATCGGCCCAATGGGGCTGATAATTTGGCCAATAATTTAAATTAAATTATTTGATGATTGAATTATTTTATACTCTCACTGTAAGGCAGGTTTTCCAGGCCTAAAATCATTCTTGTGGTTTTGAACCCTGTAGCATTTTTGGACATCCTTTCAAAGTGAAAACATCTGAAGTGAAGATAGTATGGAAACAGTATACAGGTAGTGTCTCACTAATGTCACATACAGTTGTAAAATCACCTTCCCACTATCGCTCAATGCATTCTTTCATTATACTTCTGAACTGTTAGCCCTTTGCCCCGCAGCATCACTCTGGTGTTCATATTTGGTTAATTATCCAGAACGATCACTCTGGGCCAGATATTGAAGTGTATTCTTTCCTATAGTGAAGTAGGTAGCTGCCAAGATGCGGATAAGGGTCAATTTGGTCCAGAAATTGGCAAACATAAGCGGGGGAGCATCGGCATCAGTATTACAGACATCACAGGTGGCCATTGCATACTCTGTAGCTGAGTACTGTGCACTGGTATGGACCAGAAGCAGTTACACTTGACTTGTTGACATCCAGCTGAACTCTGCAATGAGTTACATCAATGGAAACCTCAAGTTGGCCCCAACACCTTGACTGCCCATGCTGCCACACATCTCTTCTCCACCTATTCATTGTGAGGCAGCAACTCTATGGTAAGTACAGTGAAAACAAATGTCTCCCCATCCACCAGGACCTCAACAGTACCTCTCACCATTACCCAAGTGTGGAGAAGAGGAAAGAAGAGAGATACTTACTGACAGCCAGAGGAACCAGTGAAGGAGTGATGCATACACTGGGAGTCACGGTTCCAGAGCAGCTGCTCTGTGAAGCTAGAGTGGCACTGAAAAGCCAGAAATTAGGTGCATGGGGAGCATGGAGAGCTGAGGGACAGGGATTAGCATCCCGTGTGCTGAGAGGCAGGGAAGGACATCCCAGGCAGCTGGGAGCCAGTGGACAGCTGGTGGCAAAGCTCAAAAGAGCTTGATTAAACTGAGATACACTGACCAGGGAGACACCGCTGGGTGGAGTGGCAGTTTGTGGCAAGGGAATGACGCCGCAAAAGGGCCAGCCAGAAGGAAAGTGGCTGAACCCCAATAGTCAGGGTACTGACTGTCTATATTACTTTCTTCTTCTTTTTTAGTTGTTGCTGTGCTGCCTGTCATGCCCTCATCAAGACAGGCCAGCAGAGTGCTGCTTCAGGTGTGCAGAACCCCAACCTAAGTAATTTAAAGGGGAAAAATTCCCCAGACAGACCCATAGATGCCTACACGGTCAGATGGATTGCAGATTGGCTGAAGGGTCGCACTCAGAGGGTAGTGGTGGATGGATCATACTCGACTTGGGGGGAGGTGGGTAGTGGAGTCCCCCAGGGCTCGGTCCTGGGGCCTGCGCTGTTCAATTTCTTCATCAGCGATCTTGATGTTGGGGTGGAAAGCAACCTGTTTAAATTCGCTGATGACACCAAAATTTGGGGGGAGGTGAGCACGCTAGCAGGGAGAGAGAGATTGCAGAAGGATCTGGATAGGTTACAGGGGTGGGCAAACAGGAACAGGATGTGTTTCAATACGGACAAGTGCAGGGTGCTGCACTTGGGTAGTAGGAACCAGCAGCACACTTATACGATGGGGAACTCCCTGCTTGAGAGCACGGAGGCGGAAAGGGATCTTGGTGTCATTATTGACTCCAAGATGAACATGGGCCAACAATGCGAGGTCATGGTTGGCAGGGCTAACCGGACCTTGTCGTGCATCCACAGGTGCATCTCGAGTAGAGCCAGGGAGGTGATCCTCCCCCTCTATGCGACGCTGGTCAGGCCGCAGCTGGAGTATTGTGTCCAGTTCTGTGCGCCCCATTTCAGGAGGGATGTGGACAACATGGAGAGGGTCCAGAGGAGGGCCACCCGCATGATCCGGGGACAACAGGGCAGACCCTACAGTGAGAGACTGCGGGACCTGAACCTATTCAGCCTCCACAAGAGAAGGCTGAGGGGGGACCTGGTGACCGTCTATAAACTCACTAGGGGGAACCAGAAGGGTTTGGGGGAGACGCTGTTTCCCCTAGCCCCCGCTGGCATAACAAGGAGTAATGGGCACAAGTTGATGGAGAGGAGGTACAGATTGGACATCCGAAAAAACTACTTCACAGTTAGGGCGGCTAGGAGCTGGAACCAACTTCCAAGGGAGGTGGTGCTGGCCCCTACCCTGGGGATCTTTAAGAAGAGGCTGGATACCTACCTGGCTGGACTCATTTGAGTCCCGTTTTTTGTTTAGGGTTCTTTTGTTGTTCTCCCGCCCTGGCGGGGGGTTGGGCTAGAAGATCTATTAGGTCCCTTCCGACCCTAAAACTATAAACTATGAAACTATATTTCTGGGACAGGGGATATAAATTCATAGATTCATAGGCATTAGGGGCTGGAAGGTATCTTGCGAGATCATCAAGTCCAGCCCCCCTGCCTTAGGCAGGAAGTCTGCTGGGGTCAAATGATCCCAGCAAGAAAAGCATCCAAATGCTTTTTGAAAGAGTCCAGAGTAGGTGCTTGCACCACCTCTGGGGGGAGTCTGCCCCAGACCCTAAACACTCAGACTGTAAAGAAATTTTTCCTTATGTCCAGTCTAAAATGGCCTTCCAGAAGTTTGTGGCCGTTAGAACTTGTTATCCCTTGCGGAGCCTTGGTGAAAAATAGGGGTGTGCAAAATGGGCTGTATTCGATTGGAATTCAGGTTGAATCGGGGACAGTGATTTGATTAATTGATTTGGATCACTGTCCTGATTCAATTCAGCTGAATCCAAATCTGAAGATTCAATACTGATTTGGAGAACCAGTGATTCAGCCATAGACACAGCCATGTTTTTTCTACATACCTTGAGGTATCAGGCATGGCTCATGAATGCAGCGATGGTGGGGTGGATGGAGAGTCCCACAGAAGTGCCCCCCCCCATGTGCTCGGTGGTGGAGCCAGAATTGGACCAGAAGTGCTTCTGGTCCACTTCTGGGTCTGCTGCCGAGTGTGCTGAGGATCCCCCGCGCTCCTGTGGGACACTCCATCCACCCCACCATCTAAGCATTCATGAGCTGCTTGGTAACTTGAGGTATGTAGAAAGAACATATAAAGCTGTGTCTATGTCTGAATCATCAAATCTTTCTGAATCTCTCTGAATTGATTGACACGGTTCTGATTTGATTCAGAGAGATTAAAGGGTCGGTCTCCTGATTTGATTAGGAGATTCAGCCTAATTTGGCCAAATCTCCACCGAATCAAATCAGTGACTGAATCTTCGCACAGCCCTAGTGAACAACTGTTCTCCCAGATCCTGGTGCACCCCACTTATATACTAATAGGCTGCCACCAAGTCCCCCCTGAGCTTTCTCTCCTCCAGGCTGAAGAGTCCCATGTTCCTAAGCCTCTCCTCATAAGGCTTGCTCTCTTGGGCGTTGATCATGTGGGTGGCTCTCCTTTGTTCTCTCTCAAGTTTATCCACATCTCTCCTGAAGTAGGGGACCCAAAACTGGATGCAGTACTCCAGTTGCAGCCTCACTAAGGCTGAGGCAGGAGGATGACATCCTTGGTTTTGCTTGCAATGCTTCAGTGGATGCATGCCAGGGTTTTGTTTGCTTTGCCAACTATGGCATCAAATTGGTGGCTCATATTCATCTTGTGGTCAATCAGGACCCCCAAGTCTCTTTCGGTCATGGTGCTAGCGAGCGTAGCACTGCCGAGCCTATAAGTATGATGCTGGTTTTTCCTCCCAAGGTGGAGCACCCTGCACTTCTCTACATTGAATGCAATCAGGTTTTGGTCTGTCCACCTTGTGAGCCTGTCCAAGTTGGCCTGTATCCCCAGCCTATGCTCCAGTGTGACTGCCTTTCCCCATAGCTTAGTGTCGTCTGTGAACTTTACCAGTCCACATCTGATGCCCAAATCCAGATAATTAATGAAGATATTGAAGATTACTTGACCAAGTACTGATCCCTGAGGGACACCATGGCTCACCTTGCCCCATGTTGATTTGCTTGCACCATCTGTGAGGGGCCAGCAGAGGAGATCATGCCCAGGGGAAATCAACATGGGTTCATCAAAGGCAGGTCCTGCCAGACCAACCTGATGGCCTTTTATGACCAGGATGATGGTGTTGCCATGGACGTAGTCTTTCTGGACTTTAAGAAGGCCTTTGACACTGTCACTCACCCCATTCTCATTAATAAATTGAGCAACTGTGGCATGGATGCCTACACAGTTGGATGGGTCAGAAATTGCCTGATGGGGCGCACCCAGAGAGTGGTGGTGGGCGGGTCGTATTCGACCTGGTGGGATGTGAATAGTGGGGTCCCCCAGAGCTCATTCCTGGGGCCTACACTGTTCAACATCTTCATCAGCGACTTGGGCAAGGAGGTGAAAACACGTTGTCCAAGTTTGCCAATGACACCAATATGTGGGGAGAGGTAGGCATGCTCGAAGGGAGAGAGAGGCTGCAATTATATTTAGACAGACTACAGAAGTGGGCAGATGGTAATAGGATGGGCTTCAATGTGGATAAGTGTAGGGTGCTGCACCTGGGGAGAAGGAATCCACAGCATACATATAAGCTGGGGAGCTCCCTCTAGTTTTTCATAGTAGGTGGTCAGCAGGACCAGATGATCTTCATCTGAGGGTGCTGAGGGAGCTGGCCGAAGTCATTGTGGAACCCCTGGTGAAACTCTTCCATAACTCATGGTGCTCTGGAGAAGTCCCTGAGGACTGCAAGATGGCCAATGTTGTGCCCATCCACAAGAAGGACAGGAGGTCAGACTCGGGTAACTATAGGCCAATCAGCCTAACTTCCATCCTAGGGAACATCCTAGAAAAGTTAATCAAGGAATCTATCTGTGATAAACTTGCAGAAGTTTGGAATGAAAGGGACCTGGGGGTAATAATAGACCACAGTATACATGTGAGCCATCAGTGCAATGCTGTAGCCAGTAGGGCAAATAATACTTGGGTATGCATCGATCGATGCATCTCTAGCAAAATCAAGGAGGTGATTCTTCTTCTCTACTCAGCACTGGTGAGACTGAAGCTGGAGTACCGCATCCAGTTCTGGGCACCACACTTTAACAAGGACATGGACATGCTTGAGAGAGTCCAAAGAAGAGTCATCTGTATGATCAGAGTCTTAAAAGGCAAACGTACAAGGAAAGGCTGAGGGATCTGGGACTCTTCAGCCTCATGAAAAGAATGCTGAGAGGGGACCTAGTAGCAGCTTACTACTACACTAGGGGAGTAGATCAAGGGCTCAGTGAGCACTTGTTCACCAGGGCACCCAAGGGGAAAACCAGGAGTAATGGCCACAAACTCCTGGAAGATCGATTCAGGTTCAGCATTAGGAAAAACTTCTTCATAGTCAGGGTATCCAGACTGTGAAATAAGCTCCCTCCAGAGGTGGTGCAATCACCTACCCTGGAAATCTTCAAGAGGAGACTAGACAATCACCTTGCTGGAGTCACTTGACACCCAGTTATGTTTCCTGGTTGGTGCAGGGGAATGGACCCAATGTAAGGCCAGAAGGGACCTCGGAGGGTTCTGATTCGATTCAGAGACATTAAAGGGTCCTCTGATTCGATTTGGATTCAGAGATTTGGCCACTGAATTGGGTTGAATCTCTGCCAAATTGAATCAGGGACTGAAGCTTCACACAGCCCTAGTATAGACCTTAAGATATTACTGAACCTGTACACTTCATCCTCAAACACAACAACTTCAGTTTCAACAACCAACATTTTCTCCAGACCTTGGGCACAGCAATGGGCACCAAAATGGTTCCACAATATGCCAACCTTTGCATGGCCTACCTGGAAGAAGAATTTCTTAAGAGCTGCACTATCAAACCCATGCTATGCCTGGGATATGTGGATGACATCATGATTTAGACTGAAAACCTGCAGTCTTTGATTGATTTTCATCACAAATTCAACAATCATCACCCCTCCATCAGACTATCTCTTGAATACTTGAACACCAACATTTCCTTTTTAGACACCATGATCAATATCCAAAATGCTAAAATACAAACCACCATATGCAAGAAACCCACGGACCAACATACATATCTACACAGAAACAGCAATCACCCTAAATACACCAAAAAAAGCTGTAGTTTACAGCCAAGCTTTCCGATGCCATCACATTTGCACTGAGGAGAATACCCACAGTCGTTACTTTATGAATCTTAAAAGGGCCTTCAGCCAACAGGGATGCTCCTCCAGAGAGAAAGATCATACTTTTGAAAGAGCCACCTGGATACCATGCAAAGAATTGGTACAATACAAAAAAGAAAATCCACACAAATCGCACACCATTAGTTATGACATACCATCCTTCCCTGAAACCTGTATGGAAAATGCTCAAACAATTGCAACCCACGCTAGAAGAAGACTCGATTCTTAAAGAGATCTTTCCAGAACCACCCATCTCAGCCTTTAAAAAAGCACCGAATCTTGCTAACCGCATCACCAGAAACAAACTTCCTATGACCTAAATCACACAAAATGGATACAGACCATGCCAAGACAAGAAATGTAAAACCTGCCAATACATCTCCACCACTCCCACAATAACCATACCTCACAATTAGAATGATCAGCATTCCTGGATCTTACACCTGCACCTCCAGAAATGTAATACATCTCATCCAGTGCACTAAATACCCTGATGGAAAATATGTAGGAGAAACCAAACAACAACTGTGTACCAGAATGAATGTACAGTGGAAATTCATTCAAGACAAAAATACCCAATTATCTGTTGGGGCAGACTTTGCACAAG
Source organism: Alligator sinensis (assembly GCF_000455745.1). Lineage (NCBI taxonomy): Eukaryota > Metazoa > Chordata > Crocodylia > Alligatoridae > Alligator > Alligator sinensis. The sequence goes on from NW_005842323.1 coordinate 1,131,015, forward strand.
ACAGTCAGTCCCTCTCCGATCTCTCTATTCTAAACCTCAAAGGGAACTTACAAAACACCTTTCATAGATAGTCTTACAAACTTGACATCATAAATCTACTGGATATAAAAAATCATGAACTTATGTCACATTACAACCTGCCTGATCACACCAGGTAACCTGCCTGTTAGCTGACCACCTGCATTCCTTCACACTTTTCCCTCCCCTCCTATCTCTGCCCTTTGTCTTCCAAATGTCCACTCACTTGCATCTTCACAGACTTCTTGTTTACTTCAGCTTCTTTTCTACCTTGGAGAACACATAACACTAGCAGAGTCTCCCATTTTCTGAAGAAGGGTTTGTGCCCTGCACAAAGGACTTTTCCCCATCTATTTAGTTGGTCTAATAAAAGATATCACATCTACCCATAGTACCTTGCCTGCCTATGTCTGTAGACCAACACAGCTACAACCAACAACCCTGCAGTTTGAATATTTTCATTTTTAAATATTTTAATTTTAAACTATTAAGATGTTGATGACACTTTACAAAAAAACCTTTCTTTAAATGCAGTAAGGCAGATTGTAGAACAAATGAAAGATTCCTGAAAATCTTATGAGAGACTGAGAAGAAATATATACAATGCAATTACTTTTTTAACTTCAGTGGGGTGAATGCTAGCTGTGACACTATGCTATATATCCTTCTGAACATCTTACACTGCCTCACCTTCTCCCTTTCTCTTTGTAGTTGCCTATATTGTGCATGTAACAGAACTCCACCAGAGCCGTGTAGCACTTCCCACTGTCCAGAAAGTGCAATGCACAAGCTTCCTTAGCTCAGTTAATATCTCTTTGTTCTTTAAGAATGGAGGCCCTCTCCTGAGAGAGGACTGCAGAGACATTCCTCATCTTCTGTGAAGATGACAAATACAGAAACACATGGAGTCAATTTGTGCAAGCTCATGCAAAGCTTTTATACATGAAAGTTTATCTGTAAACCTTGTGTTCTGTTTCACCACTTCCAAACATATAAAATACAAAGTAATCATGAAAAAATGTAAAACCAGACCTGCCTCATCCTACAAAGCTCTGTGGTGACTACAGAATTGGCAAAGTGATGACAAGAGACAGGAAACTAAGAAGGGAAGGGATTTTTTTGTCAGATTTTCTTCTCTACTTAATTTCTTTGTGGTGTGACACAAGGGCTGGAGTTGGATCCTGTCTCTGGCTTCGGGATACACAGCTAGCATACTTGACTCCTACAATCTCATTCACTACTGGCCCTTCTCTTTCCC
>NW_005842323.1:1132321-1138283 GCF_000455745.1 Alligator sinensis
GGGAGCATTGCCAAAGAAGTTGTCCCCCTGCTTTCTGCTGAGACATGGAGACCGGTGCCAGCTGGGTGTAGGTTAGAATAGTCTCTCAGGCTTGCACAAAGATTGGGCTGAGAATTGGGCAGTTGTAACTGACCCCTGACAGCCCTTCAGTTGCTATGCTGAACAGAAAGTTAAGCTGGGGGAATCTGACCTTCTATTTTTTGTGTGCTTGTTACCATCCATTTAACTGAATAGTTTTGCAGGAAAGCTGTTCTATCTAAAGATTCAACTCTCCCAAGTCAATTAGGGCAGTATTTCTTTGATTTGCTAAAGCTGGGCTTCTGTTTAAGAAAATAAAATCAATTGCCCCCCCTCAACTGCCCCTGTGTTCTGGTAAAGGCCTGAACATTTCAGTTTCTGCAATCTCTACTTCTCTGGGCTAGTACTTTGCATGTTCCTCACACCATCTCCTACAGTCCTTGGGAAAATGTTTGATCTTAATAATATGATGCTTCTGCTATGTTTTTACATGATGGGCATGGAAGTAAAACAGTTAACACATAACATTGGCCAAAAATATGCATAATGGAAGGAAATGGCCTACCAACATATGCTGACTTGATCTATACTCATGAGATATGCTGCAAATACCAGTGTCAGGTTTAGATAGAAAGATAGGACTGGAAAAAACTTCCTGGGCCATTGACATCAGTCCCCTGGGTTCACACACAATCATTAATTAAAGAAATCCCTTAAATCACTATTTCAAAACCTCATCCATAATTATAGCTGCAAGACAGAGAGTACACAGATTGCAAAATACAAACCTGAATATGTGATCTGAGTGGTGCATCATGAGTGTGGGTGCCTTGGGTCAAATTAAGCAACACAACTTCCTCCATCTTCTTCTACTTGACCCCAAATTTATAGGGTGTGTGGTTTTGTTCTGGCTCCTGAGAGAAACAAGTGCCACTTGCCTCTGTGCTGGGACTTAATGGTAGTTATGAGCTTCTTCAGCTAGGAGTTCTACTTTCTGGGGCCAGCCCCTGAAAAACCCCATTTGCTGGAGAGAGAAGCTTTATCCTTGAGGTGAACAGTCCCTTTGCTCCTTAGAAGATGACAAGGATGCAGCAGTCTTTAAAGAACATAGGCAAACAGAGAAATTTAAGGCTTTGAACATATGGACCAAAACCTCAAACTCTGAATGCAGGGTTCTTTGTGGAGCCAGGGGGAAAGGCAGAACACCAGGGTGAAGAGGTCTTGCTATCCTTGGTTGATGATGAAGGATACTACTGTATTCTGAAGCATCTTTGGTTTTTTGAGGTCTGGTATGTTCAGGTCTATAAAGAGTGGACTGTCATAATCCAATCAGTGGTAGAAGATAGCAGATGTAATGGTGTCCAGATAATTTTCAGCAAGGATAAGACAGAGCCACCAGGTCATTTTGAGATAATATAAAGAATTTCCCACTGATATTGTTATAGTAAACCCCACACAAATCCTGTACAGCGGGTTTCCTTGCAACAGACCACGGCTGGCAAACCAAGTCTACTAGGAAGTCTTACAAACACAGAATTTCAGGCATGTAGTAATGTTTATAAAAGCATTTGGACTCAGTTATAATCATGACACCCTAAGGAAAGTTGCTCCAGACATAGTTGAGAGAAGAAACTGGTCCAGACAGCTTATTTCTGCTTCATTTTCTTGTGCCTAAAGTTTGGCTGCACAGCTGTTCTGTGGTGTGGAGAGTCCTCCTGTTTCATGAAGCCTCACAATGAAGAAAGTCACTAAACTTAAAAAAGTCCCAAAATCACAATATTTTTCTATTTCTGTATTGTTCAGAACATTCACCAAATCCAATATTCATTGCTCATGTTGTGCACTATGATATGTAGTAAAAGTGCTGGCTGTTCTCCTCTCTCCCAGGGCCTTGTAGCAGCTGGAGTGAAACTTGGCATAAACAGTTGTGAAAAATCTCACCCTAAATATCCTCCAGCACTTTTTAATAAAAGTGAGGGTATTAACTCTGGTGTCCTACACTACTTCCAACTCAGGTGGCTGCAGATTGTTTCCCTAAAATTTTCTATGCAAGTTCAACTGAAGACAAGATCCTTCAGTTCCGCCTCAAATGTTTATGCCATGCACTCTAATGCACAGTTTATAATACTCTATATTAATCTAATTATTATCTAATTTATATACTCTATCATCACCCCAGCACCCACTGCATAACAATCTCTGCATTCCTTCAGTATCACCCCATGGTATATCGAATTTCTATGCCTGAACAATTAACCCAGAGCTGTAAAATAAATATTTTCCAACTTCTGTGCTCTGTGTTGTGTGTTCATGTAATAAAATTCCTTTACTGGAATATATATATATATATATATATATATATATATATGCAACTGGCAGACTTAAGAGTTGCTATGTGAATCTTAACTCTGAATTTCCTGCCTTTTTGCAATTAAATATTTGCCTTCTTTTGCATCAGTAATTAATTTTCTTTATTACTGTTAAAAATGACTTTCCTGTACAATCACTTCAGCTCTTTAACCCTGCTATTTTTGAGTGCTTCAAAATTTGTAGGTTTCAGCTCCTACTTCAAATTCTCCAGAGTCCCTTAACCTACTCCCTTTCTCTCTTCCCTTTGAAATTCTCAGACCTTGTTATATAATTCCATATGTTCTGCACATCTCAACTGGTTGACTGGATATGTAGTCTGTTTCTTGTTTCTCTGTAAATGTTTACAATCTATACTAATTTATTAAAGTTGCTTAAAATATGAAGCTTTGTCCTATGGATAATCCCAGCATTGTTTGGTCCTAAATCTGGAGAAAAAAGTTAATTTTTTGTTGTTCCTGAATTGTAACTTGATTTAAAGCTTGCCATATTGTCACATTTCATGAAAGTAAACACCCCTTTCTAGCAAGTGCAGCAGATCATGAGAGTTGTAATTCAAATATCTCATAGTCCATTCCCCCAGTGAGCCAGGGTTCCCTGACAGACTGCATAGCCAAGATACCCAGAGTTTACTGTGCTTGTTTGCTAAGATGTGAGATGCTAGTGTATTACAGGGATATGTAGTTCAGCACAAAGACCAGCTTATAATAGAACGTGGGGGCATGATGCACCATGGTAACTGTGAAGGACAAGGATTATAATAGAACTGATTCCAAATGAAATGTTTTGTTTCAATTTGATATACCAAACTATTTCCACTGAGGTCAACCTAACCTAAAACGAAAGTTTTATTTTCACTTTCCACTTGGAAAAGTGGGCAAGGGAATCAGCAAATTATCCTGGGATAACCTGGATAAAACCAGTATTGACAACAAATATATTGATGGAAAATTCCTCACCAGCTCTAATAAATAACCTGTATTGAAACATATACTTATTTAGATAACTATATGAATACAATTTAAACACTATTAAGTGTTTTAAATCTAGATTAATGAATTTAACACACATTACAAAATCGTTACAATACAGCTTAGTGAAATAAATCCAGCAATGGGATTTACAGACTCTTTCTATAGATATGTCTATCTCATAATCTGCAGGCACAACAAAAAGCAATTTTCTTGGTTTCTCCAGGAGGTAGGGAGGGGAAGCGATGAGAGGGAAGAATGTCGGGGAGGAGAAAGGGAGACAGAAAGAGAGAGAAAGTGGCACATTTTGTATGAGTCCATGTGTGTACTGGACACAGACTGTTAGTTCATTATGATCTTCAGTAATAATACCAATTTTTGGGAAATGTTTCATTATTTTCATGCACAGTTTTCTGCCTCTCCATTTTACAAGAGGAACTTTATTTCCCTGTGACAGATTTCTGTTATTGCATTGTGGTGGAGATTTAATGTTCACATATTCCTAGCAAAACCTGAATGCTAGTCTTGTTTTATGCCCATCTATTGGGAATTATTTCACTTAATGCAAATAGGGCATTATTTCATAACTGCCTCACATAATTATTAATCCCAGATTTGTCAAGTGATATTCATCTCCCCCATAAATCTCATCAATTAGTCTGAAAAGGAGTGAAGTTGCCTCAAATCCAAACCTTCCTGTGATAACTTGTAATGACATTCCATCTTCGGGAAAGTTTGAAATTACATTTTTAGTTTTACTCCACAAAATTTTGTGTACTGGCCCTAGCCTAGAAGGATGGCAAACCTGTTCTGGACCAAAATGGGAAGAGTTCTCATTGCCATCATTGCGAGTGTCTCAGAACCGTTAACTTTCTGATGTCCATTCATTGGCTTCTCTAAGAAATTTCTTGGCAGAGCCAGTTCAGGTCAGCTCATGATGTGTATGAGCACATGGCCATATCACATTTACAGGTCAAACTGTGCTCTGAATTTGTCTGGCTGCAGTTTCTAGCCATTGGTTCTTGTTACACCTGTTCCTTCTAGAGTAAAGAGCCCTTTAGTACTCAGTACTTTTTCCCAGGGCATTTGCTTCCAGACTGTCATCAAGTCATCTACTGATCTTCTTGATAAACTATACAGATTGCACTTTGCAAGTCTCTCATTCTGAGTCATTTTCTCCAGGTCTTGACTCATTTTTGTGGCTCTTCTCTGTACCCTCAGCAATTTTCAAAATATTTAAAAAATGTGGACACTAAAACTGGATGTAGTATCCCAATAATGGTCTCTCCATTGCTGCACATAGAAGTCAATTCACCTCCCAGATTCTACTCACTAGTGTCCTGTTTACACATCTACAGTTTGCTTTAGCCCTTTACAGACTTGTGTCATGTTGAATGCATGTCCATTATGGCCTCAAGAGCCTTTCCAGGGACTCCACTTTCCAGAACACAGCTCCCCTTCTGTATGTATGCACAATTACATTATTTGTCCCTAGATGAATACCTTTGTATTTCATTTGATTTAAACATGTTTTGCTGGAATAGGCACAAGCTACCAAGTGATCTTGATTTTCCTGTGGGCTTTCCTTATCATTGTTTACCATTCCACCCATCTTGTGGCATCTGCCACTTTCAACCATGCAGCTAGCACTTCCCACTTTCTATTTCCTCAATGAATAAACAGTTTGTCTTCAGTCTCTAGGACTGCCCATCCAGAGCTTTCATGCTAAGTGTCAATACAAAAAAACCCAAAAACCAAAATACCAAACAAAAACAAACAGCAACAGAACCCATTTGTAGTCAATAATCTGTGAAAAAACCTCTGTGATAAAATAATGTTAGAAAACGCTGTTAGTGGTGCAGTTTTCTGAATGAGGGGTGTGTGTGGAGAGGTGATACAGTATGTGGTAATTATATTTTGTACTCAGCCAAGAGCTCCATTAACTTTTTAATACAGAACAATAATTACAGAACTCTCCATGAGTCTGCCAGAGTAGTAACTGGCACAGTGATCAGAGGAGACTTGTGCCTGCAGTGCAGGTTTCTACCTCTCTAGAGCCCTGGCTACATGACAGCCACACCATCTGTAGCTGCAATCTTAAACCACAAATAGCATGAAACATTTTTTCCTGTCTCAGTGCCCGCTATGCTATTCATGCCACTTATGTCCTGCTGTGGTCTCGTTCTAGCCCCTGCCCCATCTATCCTTTTCCTTCCCTCTACTTGTTGCCAGATTTATTTAGAGCCCATTTATGTGAGCCAATTAATCATAGCGTAGTTAGTCATTTAAAAATAAAAATAATTACTAGTCTGTGGACGTGACAAGTCATTTTCAGCTACTGAACAACTTGGCAAGAGATTTTCTCTCTTTGGTCGAAAATATTCTAGCTACAAGGGGAAGTTTTTTTGTCTCTGTATTTGTATAACGAAGACATGTAAATATATCAGAGGCAGTGAGATGGGAAACAGCCAGCTCTTGAGCAGTTGCTAAAAGATGACACTTTGTAAACTATGTTGATAACCCTCTGTGGGAGGGACAGCAGAAACTTAATTAGTACTGAAATATACTGGGAGAAGGTGTATTTTTAGAGCCTAAAAGGAATCTCC
>NW_005842323.1:1138314-1163879 GCF_000455745.1 Alligator sinensis
ATCCAGGGGCACAGTATGTGTATTCAATATGAAGAGGATGTTGGGGTGGGGAGTGGACAGAAATAATGCAGCCTCTAGTGATTCAGCCCATGGACAATGCCCATTGACATTCCAATGGGAAAAGGACCAAGCCCAGGCTTTGTGGGTTTCAAATTTAACCTGAATAAAAGGTTAGGAGGAGACATTAGACTAGTTTTCAGGCAAAACGAGTTTTATTTCAGCAGGTTTGCTACTGACTCTGTGAGGAATTTGGTTAAGTCACTTATCCTTTGTATACTTCAGTTCCACATTTGTAAAGCAGGAATAATTATAGTCAAATTATTTTTTTTCAAGTTTTACATCAGGAGAAAGTCAAGACTTTTCAAAGTTTTTCATGAAAAGTCAAAGACAGGCATGACAAAGCAGCCATGCAATAGTGCTCTGAACACAATGGTCAGAGCACTTCCCAGCATGTATGGAACCCTGATTGGAGTTGATGGTCTGAATCAGGCTGATTAACCTGGATCTTTCATTATTACACATCAGCATCCTTGCTATAGGATATTAGCTGTTCCAGGGAGGGTCACTTTCTCTCTCTGTTTTTGAGCAAACCTTAGCACCTTGGACCAGAGAATCTTTGATCAATGCAAGTTTTAGTGAGAGTAATAAGCTCCTGCAAAACATTTTGGCTTGACAAACTGGTATTGTCTGACAAAAAGCTGTTCCCTTGAGATACTCTTGTCCATTTCTAATAATGCTACCTCACTTCTTCCACTTTTTGTCTGTCTCCTCTGTGTAGGGAGGGATTCTCTAAAGTCCTTAGCATTGGCTCAACCGTGCTTCTACTGAAGTAAATGGAAAACATTAATAGTAAACTTTTGGGTACAGGGAAAGTATCTGACAATGTGTTTATACAGCAGCTACATAATGGGCCCCAGTTTGATCATGACTCTTGGGTGCATCTATACATGCAACTAATGCAAAGCAATAAACACTGGTGCAGTTTGCACCAGTGTTTATTGCTCCCAGGTGCCATGTTTAGATGTGCACCTGGGACCGCAGTACATTGAGCCAAGTCAGAGCAGCCCTAGCTGGCAGGGGGCCCAGTGGGTCAGACTGCCAGACCAGGGCTGCTCTAACTCAGCTTAACATGCTGCAGAGGAGCTGGCTGGGGCATGAGGGTGCTTCAGTGCAGGGATAACCAGCAAGCAGCCCCCACACTGAAGCACCCTTGTGCCCTGGCCAACCCTGTCAGAGTCTATATGTGCATTGCTCTGCAGTAAATAATGCCACTTCAGGTTAGTACTTGTATTTACAAGCACTAATCTATATCAGAGTTAGTATATTAGCTAATTAGGCAGCTCCATAGTAAACATCTTGTGTAGATGCACCCCTTGGGTACTATTGTAATATACATAATAAATAATAAAAACTGGATAGTAAGCCATTTCCTGAAAGCCTCATGGGAGAATAGCTGTGTACGCTTCTCCTGCTCACTGCACTCTCTCTGTGCTTGCACATGTCTCCTGGGGCCTCACCTTCTGGTGAAATGGGTCATAGTAAGTGGTACTGTCTAAGCAGTAGCCAGTAAAATAAGGCCAGTAAATCTTTGTATGGCACCATGTAAAAGAAGTTTAAAAACAGTACTAAATCTCACCCTCCATTTATGCAAATGAATAATCTTTCCAAGAAGAACTATGACACTTTGCAACATCACAGTCACAGTCAGAAGAGGTGACAGAGATTTGCAAGGATGGCCTATGGTGGGAGGTAAGTAACTGATCTGGATGGTCAGAGATGATTAGGGATGGTTAAATTAAATTGTGACAAGGCAAACTGAGATTAAATAGCAGGCAATGTTATAACAATATCAGTCAAGCAAGGGAAGAAGATTTGGACGAGAACAGAGGAACCAGGGCCTGAGAATCCTCCAGTTTATAATATGGATGATAATAGCATGAGGATGATGGATGATAGATAGCATGAGGATAAATGGATGATAGAAGCATGAGGGAATGCTTCTTGCCCAAAGGAGTATTTTGGTATGCTGTGAGACTCTAGTCCTTCTCATGCTAATACTCTGGATCTGCTTCCCAGAAGAGGTGACGTTATGCGGCAGCATTGTGCAAAGACTGTACTTATCCAGTGAAATATTCTTTTTCTCTGTGTTTGCATGTGGTGAGGGGAAATGGTCTGAACTGGCTGGGCTTGGGAACTGGTCTGCAAGCTCTCCAGACACAGTGATCTGGGAATCAAACTTCCAGCTCCTCACAAAGTGCAGATTTATAACAGGCTCTGTGATGTCACTATAAAGGCACACACAATATCAGATATAAACTGGCTTTCACAAACCTCTAAGCCAGGATGCCCAACCTTTCTGCAATATTGCAATATTGATTAAACAATGTACTGTTTTGAGCTTGTACAAGACTACTGCAAACCCAAACTCATCATTAGTAAAGTAGCCTGGTCCTGACTGCAGCTCAGGACAGAAATTAGGGGAAAGCAAGCAGTATACTGCAAGGCCAACATCATTGGCACATAGAGTGGAAGCCCAGACCAATTTCTGCTTATGACTGAAGCATCAGTACTACTGCAGAATCCCTGCTGTCAGCCAGTTATATCTGATTCTTCCCTCTCTTTAAAGGTCTTCCCTGAATCAATTGACAGTATGGGTAGATCTAGGATTTTGAAAAGGAGGGTGCGGATGGTGTGGTGCCTCATTGCATATAACACAATACGTTTTTCACCAGGTAAAAAGTGGCTAGTATTCACTTCGGGTTTGGATTCTGCTGATTCGGGAGGCAGTGATTTGATTTGATGATTCAAATCACTGTCCCAAATGAATTCCTCTGAATCTCTGAATCACACAGGCTCATCCCCTGCCTGCTCTCCCAGCCCTGGCAATGGCTGCCCCTCCTGCCCCCCTGACTCAACAGGTGCTGCTGGGTGTGGGGGGTGATCCCTGCTACCCCCCATTGCCCCATGGTGCATGGGGGGCTCTGCGTGAGTCCCCAGACCCCCCTCTGCTGTCCCAGACCCCCATGGCTGAACTACTCACCCCAGCTCTGGCCCTTTAAGGAAAAAAAATCCACCAAAACCCCAGGCTCACTGGTTTCTGCCTGGCAGGTGTGATCTCTTCTACCCCACACTACCCCACACCATGTGGGGAGCTCTTCCACAAGCCCCCCAAAGCCCTGATGTGGCTGCAGGAGCTGGTGAGTCTGAGGTTTTTTCACTTTTTTAAAGGGCCGAAGCTGGGGTGGGTGGGGCAGCCATGCTGGGGGAGCAGGTGGGGGTCTGGGGGCTCATGATGGAGCCCCCCCCTTGCAGTATGGGGCAATGGGGGGCAGTGGGGATTGCTCCCCAGCCCAGCAGCACCTGGTGAGTGGGGGAGTGGATGGGGGCTGGGAGGGCTGGGGGGAGCAGGCATGGGATGGGGCCTGGCAGGGGACCCCCCATGGTCCCCTCCCTGCTCCTCCAGCCCCCCTCCCCCAGCCCCTACTTACCAGCATGGAGACCAGCTCCAGCTCCCTGCTGCAGAAGGCAGGGACTGCCCGAATCACCGAAACTCTGATTCTTTTCCAAAGATTTGGAAAGCTTCAAACTGATTCAGACCTTTTTATTGGTCCCTGATTCAATTCAGATTTGGAGATTTGGCCACCAAATCGGGCCGAATCTCCTCTGAATTGAATGAGCACCTGAAGCTTCACACAGCCCTAGTAGTCATTAAAATTAACTGTACATCTCTTTTAGAATCATAAAATGAAATCAAGTCTTCTTGAGCATCTTGACATCTTGCAATGCTTTCTTGAAAGTTATTTCCACACCTGAATTAATGTTCACCTGAGTTAATGTTTTTAGCTGGAGGTAAAAGCAGTCTGCAGGGCTATGAAATAGGAGCTTCATTACTATAAGCAGCTAACAGGCAGCAGAATTGAAGAAGAAAATATAACTTGGTTAGGGGAATATCAACACTATTAAATAATGAGAGAAGGACAAAACCTGTGAAACGAAGAGTTTATGAGGATTCAGGTAGATTTTAATGAGCCATGAAGTCAAGTGACTCCCACACTTCTGCCTGAATAGAAATGCTTCTGTCACTGCCAGACAGTTGTTTTTTTTTAACTTTGGGTGGACCATGAATCGAGGCAGGGTAAGAGGGGAGGGTTGGGGAGCGGTGAAACTTCACCACTGCATCACCCCAAATCTGCCTTTGGTTAACAGTATGTGTTAATAATAACTGAGCATTATCCCATGCTTACTTTTGAAGGAAGAGCATTAAATAGACCATAAAGGCTCATCAGTAAATTTTGCAGCACTAATAATTTACGGAGCTATTCTGTGGTCAAAGAAATGGTTGTCAGAGAAGAAGTGACTTTTAGCCTTCTTCCGTGGGAACCTCTGAGTGGTAATCCCCTCTGAGTGGCAATCCCTTCCCCTATTCTCTCATGCTCTTCTGATAGTCTTACTGAGTACAGAAAAAAAGAAGAAGCAATCCAAGATCATGGCACATTAGCATAACCTCAAGAAACTGTTTCTTACTTGCTTGTTTCCCTCACAGCAGTTATTAACACTAAGGCCTAAACATTTACACAGCCTCTGCCACAACTGGTAATGCTTCATTCTTGACATGGGACAGGATGCTAAATTCTCATTGTAGCTGTTATATTAGTCGACTGCATTCAAAGCTCCATCATTGCTGAGTGTTACAGGTGTCCTAAGGTTATTACTCAAAATCCAGAACCTGGCTGCAACCTTTGTTTGTCAGATCGCCTGCTACGCCTTGATGGAAGAAAATATAAATAATCAAACAAAGAAGATTGCTAATCATATTGCCAAACTGATACTTATTCCCTTATTGCTTCAAGAGGAAAAAACCTGATGTGGCCACTTGTCAAGGAATCACGGTCCATCCTGCCAGTGTCAAGATCTCACTGTCCTTATAATAAGTGGACTAGAGTCAATCTAGCTCACCTTATCAGTTCATTTATCTTTGTTCTGTCAGAGCTGATTTGGATCAGTGCCTCGACACAGTGGAACTTTCCAGCACAAGGCATGGTAAGGCAGGGGAATTCTCGGCATGGTGAAGAGTTCCGGCGTGGATAGAGTTCCCGCCAAGGATATGCAGATTTGCATAACACGATTGGCCAATGTTAAATTATTCCCATGTGGCGGCTGGCAATTGGCTCGCTAGCCGTATAAAAGGTTAGGGGCGTTTCCGCCCTAGTTGGAGAACTCCGCGATTCCCCCTGGAGTGGAACTCCAGCAGTTTGATCACCTGCCAACGACTCCCCGTCGCCGAAGCTGTACGACGTATCCTCCGTGTTGCATGCCCGAGTTAGACCCGAGCTACCCGGTCTACAAGAGCTCCTCGATTAGCGACTAGAGATTAGAATTGTTGCAACTACAATTGAAGTGTGAAGTCACTTCTTGCCTGCGCTGTATATGACTGCAGTGTAAGTAAAGCTATCTCTGTTTTTCCAACGGATACGTGTCCCATCTGTGCCTAATTCCCACTCCGGTGATAGAGAGTACCCATCTTCCCGTTATGGGATCGCAGCCGCAACCCCAGCTAGCGTTCCCGAGGACTCCCGTTCCTCAGTCCCCTCTCAGCCCCCACATGGCGTCACGAACAGGATCCTGGTCCTGACTGGCGTCACGGACAGGATCAGCAGGATCGGGATTAGGATCGATAGGATCGGAGTCAGGATTTGGGGAAGATCTAATGGAACAGGAGCTAGTGAGAATTTGCCCCTGGCGTAGCGGGAGACGCCATGTGGCCAGCTCCGAGGAACTAGGCGTCCACATCGCGTATCACCAGGCCGGCGGAGTGGGTGAGAGATTTATCAATGGCTACCTTTCACTGAAGGAAAAAGGAGAAGAGGCATCAGAAGTATGGGAGGCACATCTGCACCCCGAGGCGTTCAGGTGTGTGATGGGCAGTGAGGAAGTCCTGTTCAGGCCCCGGGAGAGAGGGAACACTGCACCCCTTGCCAAATGGGGATCGGGCGACATGAGCCCGGCTCTCAGCCAAGAGTTCGCTCGCTGCGTGCAGCTCGCACGGGAGGGTGAAGAGCCAACGACGGCTAACCGGTTCAGCCCCCCGCTGGATATGTGTGTAGCCCCGAGGGATAGAAAAGAGAGAGTGTTGGATGTGTTGTTCCGTGCTGTGACAACTTTGCTGCGGAAGAATGCAGACCTGGAAGCCCGACTGCTCGCGGCCGTCCAGCGGCACGAGAAGCGGCAGAGGAGAGAAGCCCCGAGTCAACGCCACTTCAAGATGGCGCCAAGGAAGGAGCGAGCTGCCTGGAACCAGAAGAGAAGGGAGGAGCTTCAGGAAAATCGGCGGGAACCCGGCCGACGACCCTGCCCCCCGACGCGACGTCGCTTCCGGCAGCCCCGCCTCCTTTCCACGGGGAGGGGGCAGTGAGCGGAGGACATCCGCCCCTCTCCACGGATGCAGCAGCCGCCTCGAGCAGAGTCGAGGATCAAGCCCGATGAGACCTTGGCTGTATGGTTAGGAGGTCTGGTTGTGGAGTTTGGATCCGACCTGCTTGATCTGGAGGAGGCTAGTTTCTTCACTCGACAAGCCTCGTGGAGTGGAGGACACGCCACCAATATAGATTGGCTGACGTATAATACTCACTGGCCTGTTCCGCTCCCAGCACTCGTCGTGGGTCAAGTGGATCACAAACCCCACGTTTGGCACGAGGGTCGTTCAGCGAGAATCAGTGCAAAGCAGATCCTACTGGCGGTGGTAGGAAGCTTGTACGGTTCCTGGAACCCCAGGGAGCATGCGTTGGGACTGACACTGACCCAGCAGCAGAGACCGTGGCCGCATTGCCACCTATGAAACCCTGGAACTGTTCCAGTGACTTTTGACAGTGTAGAGGCTTGTGTTGAGGTGTATGGAGGGAGGAACGCCACTGTCCTTTGAGTGCTTCTCAACCCGTTAGTCGGCCAACCGGCCTCCAACCTTCTGCAACAGCTTCCGCGATTGCAAGCGCTCATGAAGTCAGACACAGGGACTTTGAATGACCTGGAGTGAGTGTGGCAACCACCGCAGAGGACGAAAGAGGAGAGGATTATGTTTCGTTTCCTGTTACACCACTCCAGACTCATGAAGCGACAGCTGCGGATCCTGGGAGACAAGGGTCAATGGCAGTTGGCCCATGAGCTGGGTTTCCAGTGTCCGACGGATCCAGACAGCGACTCCGGAACGTCCTCATTGTGTTAGGACAAGACCATGCAGCGTCCGTGTGTGGATCGTCATTCGTGACGGTGCATCTGTGGGTGTGCAAGAGCCGTCCGGAGCTGAGTCAAGTTCGAGCACCTATGTCATGTGCTTGAAGGAGAGTGGGGAACCGAGAGAAGAGATCTGATTACCTCTCCATATGGATAGTGTTATATAGGTTGATTAACAGTATCTAAGAATTCTTTTTCTGCAGGTTTACCCGAGGTTCGAGATACGTGTCAGAAGCGGATCCAGAGAGAGAAAGAGAGACGCAGAGGTCGTCTGACATGTGACTCCGCCATGAGACCTATTGAACTCCTCGTGATTGAACTTTTTGTGACCAATATATTGATGTGTATGTGTATGTGTGTTGGTTACTATTTGGTTCGATCCGTAGAGGATGAACTACTGTCATTGTATGCTTTTGTACATAGCCAGTTATCTTTAGAAAGGAGCAATAATTTGGATGGTGTGCATGTGCTTCAGGTCCCAGCTGTGTCTTTGGCAAGGGGGCATGTCAGAGCTGATTTGGATCAGTGCCTCGACACAGTGGAACTTTCCAGCACAAGGCACGGTAAGGCAGGGGAATTCTCGGCATGGTGAAGAGTTCCAGCGTGGATACAGTTCCCGCTGAGGATATGCAGATTTGCATAACACGATTGGCCGATGTTAAATTATTCCCACGTGGAGGCTGGCAATTGGCTCGCTAGCCGTATAAAAGGTGAGGGGTGTTTCCGCCCTAGTTGGAGAACTCCGCGATTCCCTCTGGAGTGGAACTCCAGCAGTTTGATCACCTGCCAACGACTCCCCGTCGCCGAAGCTGTACGACGTATCCTCCGTGTTGCATGCCCGAGTTAGACCCGAGCTACCCGGTCTACAAGAGCTCCTCGATTAGCGACTAGAGATTAGAATTGTTGCAACTACAATTGAAGTGTGAAGTCACTTCTTGCCTGCGCTGTATATGACTCTGCAGTGTAAGTAAAGCTATCTCTGTTTTTCCAACTGATACGTGTCCCGATTGTGCCTAATTCCCGCTCCGGTGATAGAGAGTACCCATCTTCCCGTTATGGGATCGCAGCCGCAACCCCAGCTAGCGTTCCCGAGGATTCCCGTTCCTCGGTCCCCTCTCGGCCCCCACATGTTCTACTCTCTTTTAGGTTCAACTCACAGTTTGTCATGTCCACAACTTCCCCAGCTGCCAGATGGAGCTCACCTCTCTCTTCTTCAGGTAAGTTACCTCCACTGTTCAGGAAAATCACTCATTTTCTCTCTGGCTGCTGCCAATGAGATCCTGCACCTCTGCGCAGGGTATTGTAACCCTGCTGGGTTACTCACTCATACACACTGTCCCCTTCCCAGGGTAGAGGCTTGCTGGCAGCTGTCTTTTAACTGGTTCATCCTGTTTCCCTTTTCTGTCTTTCGTCACAGTCTCTCTTCAGGTGTGGAAAACTTCTGTGTCCAGACACCATCTGATGATGTCATCTTACTGGTGCGTCGCTTCTCTGACTCCTGGTAAGTTTTCTATGGAACATCCCTAGTAGTAGGTTAGAGCTTGCCTCCCTGTTACATATCCCCCACTTTACTTTCTAATATGGGTTATACATTTTTATCTTTTAAACTCATGCTCTGATTTTGAGAAGAAAAAAAATTCTTGGCTAGAACATCATGTTTCAGTCAGTGTTGTATTCTCTTCTTGTAGTGAATGGGACAGGAAATCAGTAATTATATTTCTCCTCCCAGGACGATGTTCTACTGAGAAATGGAAAGGTTGTAAAGCCAATGACCATCTCATAATATGTGCATTATCAGTTTTTTGCAGATTGTAGACACCTTAATGGGGCATGAGCTGTAATTAATATAAATTTTCTTCCTAATAAATAATATCTAAAGAGTTCAACCCCACAGTGAATAGCCAGTCATTTTCGTTCTATTGTGGAATACCTAGTCTCTGTTCCAGAGAGTTTCTTACTTGCATATGCTATTGGCCATTCTTCTCCTTGAACTCTTTGGAATAACACTGCCCCTATAGCTACCTTTGAATCATCTGTTTGCAAAAAAACCCCTCTCTTTGAAATTAGGGGTGTACAGCACTGGGTTTTGACAGAGAGCTTTCTCCACCTTTTTAAAGGCTTCTATAGCCCATGCTGACCACTGAAAGTGGCTCGTCTTCCCTCGTGTCATGTCAGTTAATGGGGCCATTAGCTCCAAAATCCCAGGGATAAACCGTGAATAATAATAGGTGAATCCTAAAAAGGATGGAAGTTGCTTCCAGTTCCTGAGCAATCTGTAGTTTTGTATAGCAGTGGCCCTGTCCACCACAGGTTGGATGCGGCCCTGCCCTACTTGGAAACCTAAATACTATGTCTCTTCCTGACCCTGCACACATTTTGGGGGGTTTGCTGTTAGTGCTGTCAATCTAAATTCTTGAATCACTGCCCTCAAATGCTGTTGATGTGGTGTCCAGTCCTCATAAAAAATATATGATCAGTATATGCTGCCACATAATTTTGATGTGGAGCTAAGATTTTATTCATTGAGCACTAGAGTGAAGCCACAGCTTAATGCAACCCAAAAGGATCCTCTTAAACTGGAATAATCCCAAGGAAGTGCTGAAAGCTGTTTTCTCCCTATTTTGGGATGCCATAGAAATCTGCCAATATCCTTTGGTTAAGTCAAGCATAGAGATATACTTAGCTTGACCTATCTTCTCTATCATGTCATCAATTTGGGGCATTGGAAATGCATCAAAGGTTGCCACTTCATTCACCTTCCTATAATCTACACAAATTCTCATAGTATCATCGAGTTCTACCACTATTACTAATCAGCTCCTCCAGGGGCTACAAGACTCCTCTATAATCTGTAATTGCTTTATTTGGTCTATTTCTCTTCCCACTGACTGCCAAAGAAGCCTGAGTAAGTGTGTCCAGTGATTCCTTACTGTACACCTAGACAATGTTTTTATCTGGTGTTCCACTCCCTTGGCTTCCCTTGGTTTAGCACTGAAAACGTCCAGAAATTCTTGGACTAGCTGTTCAAGTTCTTTATCTTGTATATTGGACACATTCTTTCCTACTACAGGTACTTCCTCACTCAGTCCTGACAAAACCAGATCCCCAATCAAATCTAGATCTTGTGATTCTACCTCTCTTTGAATAAGCCAGCCCTCCCCAGCATACCATTAAAAAAAAAAAAAAAATTGCATGATATATTTGCCTTCTCTTGACTGGTTCAGTTTGTTGGAGCTCATAATTCACTGGACCTACTGTACGAGTAACTTGAAATGGCCCTTGCCAGTGAGATAGCAGCTTATGGTTGTTATCCAGTAACATTATCAATAGGCGAAGCTTCAGTCATTGATTTGATTTAGTGGAGACTCAGCCCAATTTGGTGGCTGAATCTCCAAACCTGAATTGAATCAGGAGACCCTTTAATCTCTCTAAATCAAATTGGAACCCTCTGAATTGATTCAGAGAGATTCGGAAAGATTAGGTGATTTGGACATAGACACAGCTTTAAATGTTTTTTCTAATTACCTCAAGCTACCAGGCGGCTCATGAATGGTGCGATGTTGAGGCACATGGAGTGTCCCACAGGAGTGCGGGGGGCTCCCCAGAGCACAGTACTTCTGGTCCACTTCCAGGTTTGCTGCAGAGCATGAGGCAGGGGGAAGGGGGAGCACACTCTTGTGGGACAGTCCATCCACTCCAGCATTGCAGCATTCACAAACCATGCCTGGTACCTTGAGGTATATAGAAAAAACATTTAAAGCTGTGTCTATGTCCAAATCACCTAATCTTTCCGAATCTCTCTGAATCAATTCAGAGGGTTCCAATTTGATTTAGAGAGATTAAAGGGTCTCCTGATTCAATTCAGGTTTGGAGATTCAGCCACCAAATTGGGCTGAGTCTCCACTAAATACCTCAAGCTACCAGGCGGCTCATGAATGGTGCGATGTTGAGGCACATGGAGTGTCCCACAGGAGTGCGGGGGGCTCCCCAGAGCACAGTACTTCTGGTCCACTTCCAGGTTTGCTGCAGAGCATGAGGCAGGGGGAAGGGGGAGCACACTCTTGTGGGACAGTCCATCCACTCCAGCATTGCAGCATTCACAAACCATGCCTGGTACCTTGAGGTATATAGAAAAAACATTTAAAGCTGTGTCTATGTCCGAATAGCTGATTCTCCAAATCAGCATCAAATCTTCAGATTTGGATTCAGTCGAATCGAATTGGGGACAGTGATCAGAATCAACTAATCAAATCACTGTCCCTGATTTGGGCTGAATTCAAATCCAAATTGAATACATCCCATTTTGCACACCCCTAATTACCAACATCCAATCCCCTTCTTCAAATTCTCTATCCTTCAGCATTTGTTGTAATTCCCATTCCCATTTTCTGGGCTCTCCGTGGATACAAGTACAAAGCATCCCTTTCAGCGTACAATTGAATTGCTGTACTAACCCATCCATCTGAGGATGGTAAAGTGAGGTTCTTAATTGTTTGATTTTAAGAGTATTACAAATCTCCTTCAGAACATTGGACATAATTTTTTTCCCCTGATCTGTAAGGATCTCCTGTGGTATCCCGACCCTGGACACCCATTTGATTAGTTCTTCTGCTATTCTTGGTGCTGTAACCAACTTTAAAGTGATAGCTTTGGGAAACCCAGTAGCATAATTTATTACTAACACAAATTAATAACCAGCATTACTTCTAGGATATGATCCCACTATATCTATCATTATATGATCTAATGGCTTTTTACTAAAGGTAAGGGCACTAAAGGTACTTCAGTAGGTCGAATATCTGAAATCCATTGACATTTGAGACAATCACGACTATACCTCTCTACTGGTTTGTATAATCTGGGCCAAAAAAAAACATTGCTTGAAACATGCTTCCACCTTGACTCTCTTCAGGTGTGCTCCCATAGGTAGTGTATGCACTACTTGCAACATCATTGGCAAGTACTAGAGGGGAACGAAAATTTGAAGAATCTCATCTCCCCCTTTTTCTTGCTCAACCTGATAAAGTACACCTTCTCTTACCTCAAATTGAGGAACCTTGTCAGCCAACTCAGGATTCACGATTTTCCCTTCTCACTTTGCAAGGATCTCCTTGTAAATATTTTGAAATATTGGTTCCTGTCTTTTCCTCTCCCTAAACTGTCCATCACCTATGACTTCTTCAAGGTCTAATTCAGCATTTAAGTTTTCACTTTGAGATGCCTCTTCTGTACTTATCCCTATGAAAACCATATCTCGCTGATCATCTATGTTTTCTTCTTTGTCAGATTTCATAGTTTTTCCCACTACTTTGCAGAGATGAGCCCAGTCAATTCCTAGCAACATGGGACATGGAAGAGTGTCTGCCAGTCTAACAGCTATTTCTTCCATATGACCCATAGCCATCAATCGTAGTCTCCTTCTTTCGTATGTATATGATGCATCATGGATACAAACCATGCTTACTGGGGTTTCTAGCTCTCTGGCTTGTGAGAAATTAGATCACCCTTTACCATAGTTTGGGATCAGCCCATATCTACAATTGCTGGAATGATAAGTTCTCTAATTTTGACATCTACTATTGGCTTGGACCACTTCCACAGTCTTCTGTGCCTATCAAAGCTACAGTCCATTTTTTCTTCGTGGAGAAAGTCCCTTGAATGATCTCCCACTCCTTTGTGGGGACAAAACTGGGTAATGTGCCCCTTGCTGCCACATCTAAAGTATGTTACTTCAATTTGCTCCCAATTTCTATATTCTCTATTTGTTGTTGTTGTAATTTCAATTCTTCACCCTCAACTCCCTGTGTCATGATGACTGGCTGGCAACAAACTCCCAGCCTTTTCTTTTCTGGCATGTCTGGTTTCTTGCTCTGCTGCTAAGAAAGCTTCTGCTAAATGAAAAGATTCATCCAAGGATTATGGTTGGAGTCATTTCACCCATCTTTGTGTATCTCCACTCAAATCAATGAGGAATTGTTCCAATACAAAAATATCTAATATTTCAGCCACTGATTTATGGTCCAGTTGAATCCACCTTTCTAGTAGATCTTTCAATGTCTGGGCTAATAGCCATGGTTTCACTTCCTCTGGTTACTTCTTGGCTCAGTAACATTGCCTGTAAGACTCCAGTGACATTTCCACCCAGTACAATATGGAATTCTTCACTTTCTCATAGTCCCTTCCTTCCACCCTTGATAGGGCCCTATAAGCCAGCTGTGCTGGCCCTATAAGTAAGGGTACCAGCTCTGTGATCCATCCAGTGGGGTCCCAGTTCAACTCACAGTTTGTAATGTCCATGACTTCCCTGGCTGCCAAAGGGAGCTCATCTCTCTCTTCTTCACCGGAATGCTCACCCCTCACTGGGGTGAGTTCTATAATCACAATAACAGTAACAGTGTAGGCATCCCTATAGTAACAGCAATACTTCAAATACAAAACAAACACACACAGAGAATCCACAAGCACACTAGCTTATCCAACCCATACTTCTCACTCCTGCTCACTCCCGCTAACACCCTCAATATGCCCGCATTCTCCACCATAAAATGTTACCCTGTGGGGTCAAGCCAATGCTCAGGATCTCAATATTGTGCTGTTAGACAGGAAGGGGTGGTGTACAATTGTATATATAAAAACACACAAATCAATTAGGTGCATACACACACACATTCTACCAACTTCCTTAGGATACAAGGAAGTCAAGGGAAAAGGGACTTAATGGTGGGTGTCTACTACAGACCACCCAACCAAGGGGAAGAGCTAGACCGAGAATTCTTGTCAGCTCACGGAGGTAGTTAGGTCAAAAGACGTGGTCATCATAGGTGACCTGAACTTTCCAGACATCTGCTGGGAAGAGCAGTCAGCCAGGTCTGACTGCTCACGTAGCTTCCTAGCTGAGATACAGGACCTCCATCTAACCCAGGAGGTGCATAGCCCCACCAGGGGAGATGCCCTGTTGGATCTGGTGCTGGCCACAGGTGATGGTCTCGTGAGGGGGCTGCGGGTGCTCGACCACCTAGGCGACAGCGATCATCGCCTGCTGGAATTCACCATCCAGTGCAAGGTGGTAAAAGCTGGCAGCAAGGCAGCAGCCCTGGACTTCAGGGGGGCAGACTTCAATGAGGTAAGGAGAATAGTTGGGGAGGTACTGAGGCCCTGGAGGGGCAGGGGGGGGAGTCGGGTGTCCAAGAAGAGTGGTCGTTCCTTAAGGAGACGATCCTCCAAGCCCAAAGGGAGGTAATCCCAACAAGGATCAAAGGGGCAAGAGGGCACAAAAGCCCCCATGGCTCACCAAAAGCATACGGGAATGTCTCCTAATTAAAAGGGAGGCGTACACCCAATGGAAGAGAGGGACCATCACCAGGGAGGACTATACCTCGGTTGCTTGGGGCTGCAGGGGGGCAGTCAGGAAGGCCAAGGCAGAGATGGAACTGGGACTAGCTACCCAGATCAAGGACAACAAGAAATCCTTTTTTAAATACATAGGGAGTAAAAAGAAGGTACCGGGTAACATGGGGCCTCTGCAAGACATGCTAGGAAATCTGTGGACAAGACTAACCTATTTAATTATTTCTTTGCCTCCATTTTCCTGAGCAGGAACCAGATCAGCCCGTCTGCTGGGACCCCCTCAGGCCCCAGGGGAGGTGCACCCAGGCCTAGGGTCAGTGAGGATCTAGTCAGGGAACTTCTGGAGGGACTGGACATATTTAAATCAGCTGGTCCTGATGATCTCCACCCCAGATTGCTGAGGGAATTAGTAGAGGTCATTGTGGGACCTCTGGCATGGCTTTATGAGCACTCATGGTGCTCTGGTGTGGTGCCAGGGGATTGGAAAAGGGCCAATGTTGTTCCCATTTTCAAAAAAGGGAGGAAGGAAGACCCAGGAAACTATAAGCCAGTTAGTCTTACCTTGATCCTGGGTAAGCTTTTTGAGAGAATTATCCTGGTGCATGTCCACGAGGGGCCAGGAGGGGAGGTTATGCTTAGGGGCAACCAACATGGGTTCATTAGAGGCAGGTCCTGTCAGACCAACCTGGTGGTCTTCTATGACCAGGTCACAAAATCCTAGACAGAGGGGTAGCAGTGGACATGGTCTTTCTGGACTTCAGGAAGGCCTTCGACACTTTTTCTCACCCCATTCTCATTAAAAAACTAGGGGACTGTGGTGTCGACACCCACACAGTCAAGTGGGTTGCTAACTGGTTGGAGGGCCACACCCAGAGAGTGGTGGTGGATGGGTCATTTTCGACCTGGAGGGATGTGGGCAGTGGGATCCCCCAGGGCTCGGTCCTTGGGCTTGCGCTGTTCAACATCTTCATCAGTGATTTGGACAAGGGGGTAAAAAGGCACCCTGTTCAAATTTGCTGATGAGCCTAAGATGTGGGGGGATGTGGGCACACTAGAAGGGAGGAATAGGCTGCAATTGGACCTAGACAAGTTATAGGGGTGGGCAGATGAGAACAGGATGGGTTTCAACACTGACAAGTGCAAAGTGCTGCACCTGGGGAGGAAGAACCAGCAGCACACCTACAGGCTGGGGAACTCCCTTCTTGTTAGTGCAGAGGCAGAAAAGGATCTCGGAATCATTATTGATGCCAAAATGAACATGGGCCGACAGTGTGGGGACATGGTCAGGAAGGCCAACCACACCTTGTCCTGCATCCACAGATGCATCTCGAGCAGGTCCAAGGAGGCAATCCTCCCCCTCTATGCAGGACTGGTCAGGCCACAGTTGGAGTCCTGAGTCCAGTTCTGGGCACCGCACTTCAGGAGGGATGTGGACAACTTGGAGCGGGTCCAGACGAGGGCCACTCGCATGATCAGGGGCCAGCAGGGCAGACCCTACGAGGAGAGGCTAAGGGACCTGAACCTGTTCAGCCTTCACAAGAGAAGGCTGAGGGGGGGATATAGTGACCTGTTACAAACTAGTCAGAGGGGACCAGCAGGCATTGGGGGAGTCCCGGTTCCCCCAAGCACTACCAGGAGTGACTAGAAATAATGGTCACAAGTTGGCAGAGGGTAGATTCAGACTAGATATCAGGAGGCGCTACTTCACAGTCAGGGAGGCTAGGCTCTGGAACCAACTTCCAAGCGAAGTGGTGCTGGCTTCTACCTTGGGGGTCTTTAAGAGGAGGTTAGACGTACACCTTGCTGGGGTCATTTGACCCCAGTATTTTTCCTGCCATGGCAGGTGGTCAGATTTGATGATCTGCTCAGGTCCCTTCTGACCCTACCAACTATGAAACTATGAAACTAAGTAACTATGAAACTCAGGCACATACACATCCAAACCAGCCTAGGCACATGCATACCTATCACTAATTCTAGCACATACACTATACACCCCAAAATTTACACAAAAATCAATTGTCCATACCTGCACACTCAGTACACATACACAGATCACTAATTCATATATCATGCACACAATGACATATATATATATACAGACACACACTCACCAGTTTACATACATAAAACCCACCTACACATACACACAGGTAAGTTCCTAACTTGGATGGTATGGTATGTATGTGTGTGCTTGGGGTACCTGGGATACTTGGGGGAAGGTTAAGATGAGAGAAAGAGTTAAAGTGTAGGGAGTGAAAGTTGCCAGAACCAGGGTTAGAAAGAAGCTGTCTGAGGAATGCAGGCTTGGGGTTACTTAATGTCAAGTAGCCCCAGGGTTACTCAAGGTTACTGGTGCAATGGGGAAAGCCTGGTGGCAAGGAGGAGACAGCCAGGAAAAAGAGAGAGACAGAAACCTGGGAGCTTGGGGCCAGAAACTGAGGCTGACAGCTGAGATATTGGGGGCGGGGGGGCAGAAAAGTGGTGGCAAGGAGGAGACAGCCAGGAAAGAAACTGAGGCAGAAACCTGGGAGCTTAGGGGAAATGGAAAAGGCAGTGGGGATAAGACAGTGGTAAAGAAACAGGGGGTTTGGAGGCAGAGAGGAGCTCAGGACAGGTGTTGTAGGTAGCGGTGAGCCAGAAGCAGGAGAGGGAGAAATGAGACAGAAGTTAGAGGGGAGAGGAGCAGAGATTGGAGCAGGGCCAGACTGTAGTAAAGCAAACCCAACTCTGGGGTCCAAATAACAGTTTAATTAAACAGACAACACACTACACAGCCCCATTAAGTTATTGCTTCATGCACACACATGTGCACACACACACACAAGCACTCACAATGGCAGCAGGAGAAAGAGACTCAGTGGAAGGGTTGGATTCCAGGTAGGGAAGAGAAACAGAGTCCAAATCCTTGGTTGAAGGGGGAGTGGGGGTGATAGCTACCTATCCAGGCTGGAAAAGGGTCTTTGTCCAGTAGGTGTTGTCCAGTGTGGGGGTTGCTGACAGGGCCTCTGGGTGAATAGGTGGTGTGGCATGGTGCTGGTCCAGATGGAGAGGGCGTCCCAAGGAGTCAGTCTTCACTACCCATTTTTATGGGGCAGACTACCTCTGGTCTCCTATGGGGAGGGCCTGTCCAGGCAAGGTCAGTCCTATTCCAGAGGGTTCCAGATGTTCTTACTGAGCATGTGCAGCCTTGACACAATGGTGAGTTGCTTCATCTTTTGTTTCTTGAATGCTGAGGGTGGTTCCAAGGGCTGGATCATTGGTCCAGGGATTGGTGTTGATAGTTTGGTCATTCAGAAGGAGCTATTTTTAGACCTACTGCCATTGTCTCTCAAGCACCCTCATTCATCCCCATTCATTCAGGAACCAAGCTACATAAGAGGGGTAGTATGAGTCATAGGTTACACAACCGGTCATGGGAATAAGACGGAGGCTTGATATTACAAGATGGAAACTTGACATAACTTATGCTAACTTACATATATAGGCCAAAAACAGTAATCACACAATATAAAAGCAGTAAAAAAAAATTAATACAAACATAATAATTATCACTTATAAAACAGTGGATATCTATATCAAAACAGTAGGACACTTATTTGCAGAGGGGAGAGAAAAATAAAACTTACTACCTAAAATAAAATGTCAAAGTTTATCTTACATCTTAGCTTACTTATACTTATCTATAGGGAATAAGAGGGAGAGACAAAGTCAGGAATGTTTGGGGAAGGGGAGGGAATGCATTTTAAAAGAAAAGACAAAATAAAACTGGGGGTTTTGCTACACAGGAAAGTCGCTCATTGTCTCCCTGGCTGTTGCTGCTGCTGAGATCCTGCACCTCCATGGAGGCTATTGTAACCCCACTGAGTTACTCACTCACACATGCTGTGCCCTTCCAGGGGTAGAGGCTTGCTGGTGACTGTCTTTTAACTGGTTCATCCAGTTTCTCTTTCTGGTCTTTAATCACAGTCTCTTTTCAGGTGTGGAAAACTTCTGTGTCCAGATGCTGTCTGATGAAGTTATCTCACTGATGCACTGCTTCTCCAATTCCCAGTAAGTTTTCTATGGGATGTCCCTACTAACAAGTCAGAGCTTGCCTCCCTGTTACACTGAGCATTGTGATGTGAATGTCTTTGAAGAAAGTTTTCACAGCCAAAAAGTTTAGTTGCAAGATAGTACAATGCCATATAGTAATATCAGTGTGCAAGGCCCTAGGAGTGGCCATGCCAAGAAAGAGGGCCAGGTAACACTGGAAGAAACCCTGAACAGCTATTAAAGCTCCACAGCCATGACACAAGGTGGCACTTCCATTTTTCTGTACAGTGTGAGCAGCACCAGGGAACACAACATTTTATCCCATGAAGATCTGGAAAGGAGGAGGATTAGAAAAAAAGACACAGCTAGGGTCTCCCATGTATGCTGCCAAACAATTATTTTCAGAGCCAATTTCAGGAAGAGAAACCTGTCATCTGAGACTGGAATCAGGAATAGTTCCTGCTACCTGTCTCCATTATCAAACAGCTATTAGTCTTCAAAAGCAGAAACATTAGTTAGGCATCAATGAACAGGGGTTATAAACAGGGTAAGCAGTGCAGGCAGTTTGCAGGCCAGTTCATGGGCCCTCCCTCAGTTTTTGAGGGGCAAGTCTTTCAGCCTGGCATGAGGAAGCAGGGAAAAAGGAACCATTTCCGGCCAATGAGAAATAAACCGTAGGTCTGTGCAAAGTTTCAGCAGCCAATTTGATTTGGAGATTTGGCCTGATTTGGCAACTGAATTGCCAAATATTAATTGAATCAGGAGACCTATTAAAAAGGTCTGAATTGATTTGGAAGCCTGCATATAGATTTGGAAAAGATTTGGAAAGATTTGGAGATTTGGAAAGCAGACATGCAGGAAACAGAAACTGAGAAGGGGCGAGGGGCAGGGAGACTACTCTGATACTGACATCTGTAGCTGGCCAGTGACTGTGATCTTTCCCTGAGTTCCCTTCTAATAACAGTGCTCTCGGGGAGGGACATAGAAACAACATATATATAAGGCTGTGTCTGAAGTGATCTGTCCTTTTTGTGAGCTGTCGTTCTTGAACCAGCAGCATTTGAAAGGCTCTGGCTTGCTGTCTAGTCTTTTGGTAGATAGCCTCTCTCTTCTTCTGTGTTTTCCCTGACAGTGAGTCATCACTGTGCACTTCAGGAAAACACAACATATACTATAGACAGATAAACATTTTGCAGCACACCAAGCATTATGAAGCATGCTAGAATGGCAGGTGCCAGGTCTTCTGGCAGAGGAGGGAGAGGGGGCAGAGGGAGAACTGCAAGTTTCCTCTCCCACACAACATAGATGCACCCTCTTTCCTGGAAGTGAAGAGTCTTTTGCTGCTAGTGGGAGCAAGGATGTGGTAGCAATGCCTGTACCACCTTCACTAACACCAGCAATAACAACCACCAGCACCAGGATGACAGTCTCCAGCCCAATTTCAGTTTCCAGCATGAAGGTTCCAGTGCCAGAAGAGGAGCTGGATCTGGAAGCAGTGGAGCTGAGTGCTATAGCAAAGAAAATTCTGGGAAAGGAGGGGGAATATGAGTTTGTGCTCCAAACCCATCAAAGTTCCCCTTGAGGCAGGTCTCTTCTGGAAGGCACTTTGGAGGAGGTTGTGGGGGCAGGTGGCTCAGCTTCTCCTGTTGTGCCTATGCCTGGCGAAGAGGGGGATAAGGCAGGATCTCCACCATCAATCCGGAAGTGGGTGGGTAGTGTTGTGTGGGATCATTTTGAGGTGGCAGATGATCCCAAGTATGCTACCTGCCAACACCACGGAAAGGAGATCAGATGGGGCAAGGATGAGAAACACTTCACCACCACAGTGATGCTGCTGCATCTCAGGATGCAGCACCCCCTTACCTTTGTTCCTCCTCAGCCTAGCACCAGTGGGAGCATGCCCAAAAAGAAGTCCCTCTCTCTTCAAAGCCCCTGTACCCAAGAAGCAAAGGCAGGCCACCCTGGACCAGTGGGAGAAAGGCCGGGAAAAAGGGGGGTGCATTCCCAAGGTGAGTGAGGTCACCCAGGTCACTGGGGTGATGTTTGCTTTGGATGGCCAGCCCTTTTCCTTTGTTGAGCATCCAGGGATCAGGCAGCTCATGGCACTTGTGGCTCCATCATACCAAGTGCCCGCACACATCACCTTTAGCAGGATGCTGGTGCCCTCCCTGTATGAGGAATGCAGGGAGTACTTGAGGGAAGAGCTGCAGAAGATAGGGCCACAGGTAGCTTTGCACTTCACCTCAGACATCTGGAGCATCTGGGGTGGAGATCATGCATACCTTTCCCTTACAGGGCACTGGTGCAATCATTCAGTGTGTCAGTGGGCTCTCCTTCAGGCCAAGGTGATGGATAAGTCCCACATGGCAAGGGAGATCATGGTGGGCATGAACTGCATGGTGCAGAGCTGTCTCATTGGGCATGGCAAGATCACCTGTAGGTTCATGGTCACCAACAATGGGGTCAAAATGGTGAAGGTGGTGCATGTTGCCAACTTTGTTGGCATATGCTGTGTGGCACACAAGTTTCACCTCATAGTTAGGGACACCTTGGAGGGGGCAGGGCTCCCGGTGACAGTGCTGTCACTATCACTACCAACCAGCTTATTTCAAAATGCAGGAAGGTGGTGAGGTACTTCCACCGGAGCGTCAAGGGGGACAAGATGCTACAGGACAAACAGGCAGAGACGAACATCCTGCAGCACAAAATCATGTAAGATGTGGAGACTTGGAGGAACTCCACAAACTTGATGTTCGAAAGGTTGGTGAGCAACAGAAGGCCATCCATGCCATGGTCTTGGTTGGGGAGATTGGGATCAGTGGTCCCCTTAACAAAATGGAGTGGGATACCATCTCCCAGATCTTGGTGGTCCTCAAGCCATTCCTCAAGGCCACCAAGAGCCTCAGAGCTGGCGATACCCTACTTAGCCAGGTGATCCCCATATTGAAGGAGCTTGAGAATCAAATGGAAAAGTTCCAGGGGATCAATGTTCCTGGGTGGGGCAAGCCACTTTCCCCAAAGGGAACCACACCACACTGGTGAAGTGGCTGAAGAAGGCCGTCCAGAAATGGCTGGATCTGTTGTGGTCCAATACGCTCAATGTGCTGGTAGGCATGTGCTACCTGAGGGTGAAGGGGAACATCTGCAGCTGCAAAACTCTTGATCACTGGACAGAGGTGTTAGTGAACAGTTAGGGAGGCAGAAGGGTAGAGGCAAGGGGACGTGGAAGAGGAGGATACACTTTCCCGTGCCAAAACTCCAAGCACCAGCCAATCTCCTCTGCCACAGCTACTGCCAATGTGGGCCAAAGGCATGGCTTCAATGTTGGGATCCAGAGACACCAGACCCCACCATTTGGCAGGTAACATGGAGGCCTCGGTGGCTGCGTATCTTGCTGAGGATGTGTAGGCACTGCACTGTGACCCCTTGGCCTATTAGGCAACCCACAGCCAGGTGTGGCAGGATCTGGCTACAGTTTCCCAGGATCACCTGTGCTGTCCACCAACTAGTGTTCCAACTGAGAGGGTGTTCAGCATTGCTGGGGATGTAGTGATACCCCAGTGCACCTTCTTGGATTCCGGTTTGGTGGAACAGCTGGTGTTCCTTAAGGTGAACCCCTCGCTGCTGGGGTTCCCCAAGTTCCACATGCAGATGGAGTAAGTGCCACCATCCTCACTCTGCACCTATTTCCTTTCTTTAGTTGCTTTCACAACCATTTAATGCCCTCTCAGAGCTGGAGGAGACAGTTTAGTTTTTCACCAGCCAGCAGGGGAAGAACATCTCCCTGCTGAGCTCCCGTGCCAGGACAAACATGGAGGTAAGAGCTGGGGCTATGGGGAAGGAGGAGGCCCCAGGTCCTTGCCATGACCTAAAACTGCACCCTGCCAGGGTAGGGAGGCTTGATGGGAATGCCGGTGGTATGGCAGCCCCAGGAAATGCCAGGACTGATAACCTCCCTGGTGAAAGGCTGGTAGGGGGCACCTGATAACTTCCAGCAACCATACACATGCACAGTCCTGGCTGGGAAAAGCCATCTGTGATGTTAGGGAAAGTACAGAGCTGTGGAATGGATGTCACCCCTAGACATCAGGAGCCTCTTGCCTGGGTAACTTCTGTATCAGTTTTCCATCAAGGAGTGTCAGACAAAATAGGGGCGAACAGTTGGCTGAGAAACAGGTTGGCAGGCCGAGATCTAACCGGCACGGGGAAAGCCCCCAGTTACAGGCCACCATCCCTCCTGCATTCATCCCACTCTGCCTTAATGCACACAAGGCAGGAAAGGTTCTTTTGGTCAATCTGATATCTTTTATTAGACCAAGTGAATAATTGGAGAAATATATCTTAGCAAGATTTCAGGTTTAAAAACCCTTCATCAGCCTGAGGAAGTCTCTGCACTTGGCGTGTGCTCTTCCTGCATGGAATGAATAGTAAAGAAGCCAGAGGCTGGTCTGCAGGCAAGAAAGCCAGTCAGTGAAGATGTAAATTGAGGAGTCAGTGGGTGAGAGACAGGCTGGAGGCAGTGGGGGGAGAGAGAAATGAATATAGCTGGTAAGTAGTGGAGCAGTTAGAAGCGGGGGGGGGGCATTGTGGAGAGAAGGGGATGTAGGAGCCAGATTAAAGTGGAGAGGTACTTGAGGAGTCAGATATCAGACAGGTTGTAGTGTGTTATAAATCCAAAGTCTGTATTGAGTCCATGAGTTGTATAAGTGGCAAAATGCACATTAGTGCTGAGAAAATGGTGGTGGAGTGCTTTTGAACTAAAACACATCAGAGGTGCTTTATAGATGTGATAGACATTAGGGCTGGAAGGGACCTCAGAAGATCATCGAGTCTGGTCCCCTGCCCCAGGGGCAGGAAGTCAGCTGGGGTCATAGGATTCCAGCTAGATAAACATCCACATTTCTCTTGAAGGCATTCAAAGTAGGTGCTTGAACCACCTCTGATGGCAGGCTATTCCAGACTTTGGGGGCTCGGACAGTGAAGAAATTCTTCCTTATGTCCAGCCTGAAATGGTCCTGCAGGAGTTTATAACCATTCAACCTTGTCATCCCTTGGGGTGCTCTGGTGAACAATCATTCCCCCAGATCCTGGTGAGTACCCCTGATAAATTTATAGTTGGCCATCAGATCGCCCCTGAGCCTGTGCTTTTCCAGGATAAACAGTCCCATAGCTCTCAGCCTGTCATCGTAAGGTCTGTTTTCCTGACCCCTGATCATGTGAGTGGCTCTTCTCTGGACTCATTTAAGCCTCTCCACATCCTTTTTGAATTGTGGAGCCCAAAACTGGACACAGTACTGCATCTGTGGCCTCACCAAGGCCAAGTACAAAGGGAGAATGATTTCCTGGGATTTGCTTGAGAAGCATCTATGGATGCAAGCCAGCATTTTGCTTGCTTTACTAGCCACAGCATCACGTTGCAGACTCATGTTCATCTTGTGGTCAATCATGACCCCCAAGTCCCTTTCATCCATAGTGTTAGCCAGCGTAGCACAGCCAAGCCTATAAGGATGCTGCAGGTTTTTCCTCCCAAGGTGGAGAATTTTGCATTTTTCAGTGTTAAACACCATCAGGTTCTCATGTGCCCATTTGCTGAGCCTGTTAAGGTCACCCTGGATTGTCCTCCTGTCCTCAGGTGTGGATGCTTTACCTCAAAGTTTGGTATCATCTGTGAACTTGGCCAGTCCACTTCTGACTCCAATCTCCACATCATTAATGAAGATGTTGAACAATATGGTGCGTTCACACATGCAAGCATGTGCGCTTGCAGCAGCTCAAATAGAAGCAGTGCGAATTTGAGCCGGGGCTTTTTGCCTCAGTGTACGTACTCGGACATACACTTTGTTGTGGAGCAAATTGTGCTACTAGGGGCAAAATAACTCTGCCTGGCTCCTTCCAGATCTTTAGCCAGGGGGAGCTAGAGCCTGGGGCCAGCGCCTGTGTTGTCCCCAGCAGTATAAAAAGCCACCCTGGCAACTAGCTCAGGGCTGCTAGCTCTCAGGAGCTTCTGAGGCCCAGCCAATTGGTACCTGTGATCACTACTCCTTGTGCCAGCTGGACTGCTGAAGCAGCCCTGAGAGTTCCCTGCACCCTCTACCCACTGCAGCAGTCTGGCAGTGGATGCTGCTGTCTGGCTGTGACCGCTGTGCACCTGCCAGGCTTGGATGGGGATTGCAGAGCCAGTAGAGGCATCTGCCCCTCTGGGCCAGCTGCCAGTGGACTTCGGTTGCAGGGTTAGGCTTTGTGCGGCACTACTGCCATATGTGCCCCCTGCCTGGCCATCTGGGCAGCTATCACCCGGAAGATGTTCTGGGTGTGGTGGCCTGCTTTGAACTGTCAAAGCATGTCCTCCTGGCCTAATTTGGCCAGGAGGTCAGCCACAGCCAGATGGGTCCAAGGTGCCAGCTTGGAATTCTGGTATTCCCTATTTAAAAACTGAAGAATTGCTGATAAAAAAAAATCCAAAAATCATTCTCTAAAATACCCCCAAATCCATGTTTCTCCACAAGTAAAACAAAAGACCACTATAAAGAGAGAGAGAGAGAGAGAGAGAGTGAGTGAGACAGAGATCAGTTGGACAATGTTTTATTGATATATCTACAGTGTTAAAGCAAGTCTCTTATCATAATATTAAAGTGAACTCTAAATACAGGTTTCATGAATTCATGAATACATATTTTGCTGCCCTCCCAAAGGGCGATGGCCCCCACACAAGGGGTTGGTCCCCCACACAAGGGCTATGGCCCCCCAACACAGGGTTCAGCCCCCACACAAGGGCTACACCCCCCCAACAGGGGGTTTGCCCCCCACACAAAGGGTTCAGCCCCCCAGAAGGGGTTCAGACCCCCAACAGGGGGTTCAGCACTCTCACAAGGGGTATGGTCCCCCAACAGGGGCCACCACCCATCTGCAAGACCCACATGCCACACCCAGCCCTCCAATTGCTGCCCCACCTGGCC
>NW_005842323.1:1164526-1168277 GCF_000455745.1 Alligator sinensis
GGCGGTGGCGGGTGGGGGTCCCCCCATAGTCACTTCCCCCCTCCTCCAGCCCCCCCGAACCCTTACTCACTGACTCCTGGACCCCACTTTTTTAAACATCAATTTTTTTAGACCCCTGGAATATTCCTCCTTGGAGGTGGATCCTGTCCTCGTTCCTTTGTAGGCCTTTCCTTTTAGCTGCAGGAGGTCCGCTAGTTCCCTGTAGAGCCAAGGGGGCTGCTGTGCCCTTTTGCTGCTTTCCCTCCAAGACGGAATAGCATTAGCTTGTGCATCAAGGACCACTTCCTTGAGAAGTAACCACTCATCCTGAACTCCCCTCCCCTTTGGGTCATGTTCCCTTAGGGCCTCACCGACAAGCCTCCTGGGCTTGTCAAAGTCAGCTTTCCTGAAGTCGAAGACTTCTGTATTGCTGACTGACTTGCCAGCTTTACAGCAGATGGTGAAGGTGATCAGCTCGTGACCACTGTCACCCAGCTTCCCACCAATCGTTAGGTCACTGATTAGGTTGTCCCCAGTTGCCAGTACCAGGTCAAGCAGCTCTTTACCTGTCGTTGGCCTGTAGACTTCTTGTGCCAGATCAAAAGTGCACTGCTGCCATTTTCTGCGTGCTGACATGCATTTCACCATTTGTACACTTGCATGTGGGCCAGCACAGTTTGCCTCAGCTCACATGAGGAGCAGACTCGAATAATTGAGTCTGCTCTGAAGTGACAGATCTCTGGAGTGCCGTGGGACAGAAAAGTATGTGTATAAATGCCCTATCAGTCTTTATGTTCTCAGTCTTTACTGGTTCAGTTTTGTTTGGTTTCCTTGTTCAGATGTCTCCACTTCGGTCTGATTTTCAGTCTCCTCTCTCATTCCTTGTTGCTTTGATGTTAGCTCTGCTTCCCTGGCTGAATTTCATGATACTGCTTCCTTTCTCCCCTTTACTAGCTGCAAGTATCATTTGTTTTTTCTTAACACCTGTCTTTCTGGTGTGACTACTTTATTGGATCTGGGAGCTACTTGATGGGAAACTAGTGCTTTTTGTTTCCACTTTCATCCATCTGAAATAAGAACTATATTGTTGTGCAGCTGTAGTAACTCCCTGGAAATTCTGTCATAGTACCATTTTTATTTGAGTTTGTTTACTTTTAAAAATGTTTTCATGTTTTGCTTTTCATTCTGATGAGCATCACCCACAAAATTTGTCATCCTAGTTTTGATTTTTCTGTTAATCAGCATTTCTACTGGGGACAATTCATGTTTCATGGGTTTTGCCCTGTAATTTAAGAGTGACTGGTAAACATTGGTGTGTGAATATGTAGCTTTTTTTTCAACAATTTCTTCACTATTTGTACTCCATTTTCCACCAGACCATTGGATTTTGGGTATTTATAACTTTAAGTATAGTGACAGAATCCATATTTGTTTGCAAACCCTTTAAAATATAGACAGTTGAACTGAGGTCCATTGTCTGTTCTTACAATATGTGGAATCCCATGTCTAGTAAAAAATTATTTGATGTGAGTTATGACGTGGTTTGCTGTTGTGCTTTTGAGCAATGCAATTTCAGGATAGTGGGAATAATAATCTAAAACTAATACATATTTTTTTTCCTGCATGCATGAATAAGTTAATGCCCGGCTCTTTTCTTGGCATGATCTATGCTTTAGACATGTTGTACCTGCCTTTACAGCATCTTCTGTGTCAGTATTTGGGCCAATTTAAAACATCCCTTGCTCTCCTTTTGCATTTTTCAATGCATAGATGCCCCTTGTGTATTCTGTTTAACATGTCTTTCTTTGGCACTGCTGGAACAACAATTTATGAGCCTTTGAACAAAATGCCATCCAGTACTGACAGCTCTTCCTTGAACTGAAAGTAGGGGCTTGGTATGTATTTTCCAGGTCAACCAGCACAAATAGCTGTTATCATTTTTTTGCAATGTGGTGTCCTGAACAGTGGCTTCCTCAATTAGTGCACACATTTTATCTGTGACTGGTATTATTCTTTGAATTAGATTAATATGCACTATGTCTGAGTCTGGAATTCTGCCATTTTCTATTGTGTCATATGATCTGGACAATATATTTGGAATAAGTAGATGTTTTCCTAGCTTGTACTGCATGTCTAGATCATACATTTTCAGTTGAACAAAAAGTCTTTATAATCTGGGTGGCATGTCTGATAACCCTTTCTTTGCTATAGTTACCAAAGATTTATGAACAGTTTCAGCTATCATAGGCTTCCCATAGATGAATATATGACATTTCTTACAGCCATATACCAGAGCTAAGCTTTCTTTCTCAATTTGTACATATAGACACTGTGACTTAGTGAGTGCCCTAAATGCATAGGCTACTGGTCTTCAGCTATCTGCATGTTTTTGAAGCAAAGCTGCTCCAATGCCTTCTTTAGAAGCATCTGTTGAATGGGTTTTTTCGGGTCATAGTAACCAGAGCTTTCATTATTTTTCTTTCAAGTTTTTAAATTCAGCTTCATGTTCATGTTCTCATATCCACTGAGCATTCTTTTGTAGAAGTGATCTAAGGTGTTTGGTCTGCTCTGCTAAGTTAGATAGATATTTCCCTAAAAATTGATCATACCCAGTACTCTTTGCACTCCTTCTTTATCTGTAGGGGGTGGCATGTTTATAATGGCTTTAACTCTTGCAGGATTGATTTGCACCCCTTGCTCAGAGAGTTTCATGTTATTTCTTTGACCCTGAATTTGCATTTTTGTTTGTTCAGCTTCAAACCTTTTCTATGAGTTCTTTCTAGTGCCTTTCTCAGCCAGTATTTCCCCAAACTAATATATTATTAATATAAAACATAGTTCCTTCAAAGGAACCTTCAAAGACCTTCAAAAATTTGTTGAACCTTTCTGTGAAACACTTCAGATGCAGAACATAGTCCAAATGGAAGCCTACAAAAGCAATACCTTCCGAAGAGTGTTCTGAAGGTATATAATCTAGTGCTATTCTTTTCTAGGGGAACTTGCCAATACCTAGAAAAGGCATCCAAAGTCGAGAAATATTTAGCTTCTGCCATGTTGCCAAAAACCTCTTCCCTGGTGGAAATGCTCCCATTTGATGCATGTGCTCATTTACTTAGGATCCAGACAGAATCTTAAAGATGCATCTTTTTTTTTTCTATTATAACCAGTGAATGAACCCAAGCAGTTGGTTGCTCTACTTTTTCTATTATGTTCATGTTGACTAATCTAGCTAATTCCTTTTTCAGCTTCTCCCTTAGTACAAAGGGGACATTTCTTGGAGCATGTATGGTGAGAGTATTTGGTTATCTTAATTCTATCTTGTACTCAGTTGACAGTTTCCCTATGCCTTAAATCACATAATCTTCTTCAATGTTCTTGCTTTCTAGTCCCTCAGTGGGATCCATTCTCTTAGTCAAAGCTAGAGTTTTACACATTCACAATAATTGGCACTAGCTTTCCTGGGACTATTACAGACTGGACTTTTACTACATTAGCCTTGGGCACGTCCACACCTGAAAGCATGTGCATTTGCAGGAGCTCAAAAAGAAGCAGCACAAATTTCAGTGAGGGCTATTTGCCTCAGTGCATATGCCTGACATGCCCTTTGGTGTGAGGCAAATTGTGCCACTTGGGGAAAAATAACCCTGCCTGGCTCTGCAGCTAGGGGGAACTAGGGCCCTCACACTTACCCCCATCCCTGTCCTGGGGGGCTGCAGAGCTCTCCCAATCCTGACCAGAGTCTGGAGTATTAGTGGAGTTGGGGGTTCAGAGA
>NW_005842323.1:1168287-1178031 GCF_000455745.1 Alligator sinensis
TAACCCCAAGGGCCCGGGAGAGGATGCCTGAGAACCAGCAGGCTCCATGGAGCCTGTGGACCTCTCAGTCCCAGTGATCCCCAGGGGTGAGCTACTTGCATGAGTACACCTGGCAGTCTGTCAGCAAGATACAGCTCACCTTGGACTGCTGGGGAGATTTTGACAGCGTCCTCACCACTGCGAGGGCACTGGCAGGGGAAGACAAGGTGCCTGAAAGCTGCAATGCCCAGATCTATAGACAGGCCTGCAGTATCGTAGACTCTCTCTATACTTATGAGAGGGCGCTGTGTGAGCTGGCAAACTCCACACTGGGTGTTGAGATGAGCAAGGCCCCTGATGAACCATCTACTCCACCCCCCATCCATGAGGTCATTTAGAATCATGACCTTCAATGATCACAGTTGCAGGAAGGGCCTCAAAGATACCGGGTGCTCTCCTTCCTTTAGGAGAGGGGGTACCCCATGGTGTTCTTGCAGGAGACCCTGATGACTCTAGCCGATGAGCATAATTGGCAGCTGGAGTGGGGGGGAAGGGTCTTTTTCAGTCACCTCTCAGCAACCTCCTGCGGGGTGGCCATCCGGTTCTCCCCAGGCCAGCAGCTGGAGGTTCTCCAGGATGTTGAGGTGGTGCTGGGCTGCCTGCTGCACATCCGGGTCCAAGTGCAGGAGATGGTCTTGAACCTTCTGAATGTGTACGCCTTTGTGAAGGACCCAGACCCTGTAAAGGAACCAGAGCTGGCGGATTTTTTTTGTCAGGCAGCCACTTACATTGGCACCCTCAACCCTCACGAGTGCCTGGTGCTTGGCAGGGACTTTAACATTACCCTAGATGGATGAGACAGGTTGGGTGGGGAGTGAAACCAGGCCACTGTGGGCATCCTCACAGAAAACCTGATGGACTACTCCCTGGTGTACATCTGGCATGCCTGTCACCTTATTGGCCCCCTTCTCTTCACCAATGTAAGGGTAGGGAGCAGACATGCCACTGGGTCAGGCTGGATTTATATCTCTTTGCCGCACTTTTCCTGGGCCAACTCCTTTGGCATCCGGCTGATCCCTTCAAGCAATCACCACCTTGTCTGGGCCCAGGCCATGCTGGGTCCTGGGCATCCAGGGTCGGCCTACTGGCATTTTAATGCCAGTCTGCTGGAGGATGTGGGCTTCAAGGAGGCCTTCTGGGAGTTCTGGCTGCCCTGGTGGGAACAGCAGGCAGCTTTCCCCTCGGCTTGGAGATGGTGGGACGTGGGGAAGGTGTGTATCCAGCTTTTTTGTCACAGCTAGACTCAGGGGCACACCTGGCCATAGGTGACTGGTGCCTCCTGAGTTGGGGGGGGGCACTTGCCCCCACCCCAGCAACCAGTCAGTGACTGGGGGGGAGGGGTCCCCCCCTGCAAATTGTGCTGACCTGGAAGAGCCACTGACCCGGAAGAACAATTTGCTTCAGGGAAATCCCATCCCCTGGTTGGCACGATTGCTTCCCCTTGTGCCCCCACTCCCTGGCTGGCAGTCTCAGGGACGGCACCAGCACTCTTGCCTTTGGCTTCAGCTCTCCAGGTGTTGTACAGCTCTGCAGAGTGTTTGGTCAAGCTCAACTGGACCTGGATGGAGCGCATCCTATTCAGGAAAGGGGTGCATCAAGGCTCCTTGCTGTCAGGTCAGCTGTACACCTTGGCCCTGGAGCCCTTCCTCATCCTCCTGCCAAGGCAGTTGATGGTGTTGGTGCTCCAGGAGCTGGTGGTGTGGCTGGTCCTGTCAGTGTGTGCTGACAATGTACTCCATGTGGTCTAGAACTCATGTGACCTGGCACAGGTGGAGGCCTGCTAGGTACTGTACATGGCAGCCTCCTCTGCCCAGGTCAACTGGGTCAAGAGCTCTGGCATGACGGTGGGTGATGGGTGGCATTTGGGCTCACTCCCGCCCAAGCTCTATGGAATCTGCTGGAGCATGGGCTTGTTCCTTTACTTGGGGTCTACCTGTCTGCCAGAGACCCCTCCCCACCAAAGAACTGGCACCAGCTGGAGGCAAGAGTGGTGGAGCAGCTCCAGGCATGGGCAGGGCTCCTGAGGTGTCTCTCCCTGTGTTGGAGAGTGCTGGTGCTCAACCAGCTGGTCCTGTCCATGCTCTGGCACTGCTTGCACACCCTGCCTGTTCCCCTTGAGGTCCTGGCAGGGCTGCGGAGATGGGCACTGGAGTTTTTCTGGCCGAGACAGCACTGGGTTGCTCTGGAGGTCCTGAACCTCCCCTTGCAGAAGGGTGGCCAGGGCCTGGTTGGCCT
Organism: Alligator sinensis; assembly: GCF_000455745.1. NCBI lineage: Eukaryota > Metazoa > Chordata > Crocodylia > Alligatoridae > Alligator > Alligator sinensis. The sequence goes on from NW_005842323.1 coordinate 1,170,562, forward strand.
GTGCAGACAGGTCCTGGCATTCCACCTTCATGCCCTGCAGTGACTGCTATACAGTGTTGGCCACTCCTCTGGAAAACCCAGCTAGAGATCCCGACAGCAGAACTACCCCAGTTGTGACAGAGGTTGATCCTGGCTGGTGCCACCCATATCAGAGACCTCCTGGACTATGATAGGCAGGAATGGGTGGACCCCGCTGCACTGGCCTGAGACATGGGTCTACTCATGACACGTATGACTTGCCATCTGGTTTAGGAGATGAAATCTGCCCTACCTCCCGATACCCTTGCCTTTGTTGACCAGGTTCTGTGCAGTGGCAGTCCCTGCCCCGCCCCCCCCATGTCCTTCAGCCCACTGGAGTTTGTTGTGGGGCTAGTGGCTCACGCAACCTTGCAGCACTCCCTGGTCCACCACCTGATCTGGTTGGAGGACACCAGACTGGTCTGCTTTTCCACCGTCCATTCCAACCACCTCTACACCCTCGTGTGCTGTGCAATCCATCATGCCACCCTCGCATCCCACCCAGACACCAAGTGGCAGGACCTGCTCAGCATGGGCATGGCTGGGGCCCCCCAGTGGCTGAGTCTGTACTCCACCCTCATTCCATGAGCAACTGGGGACCTCATCTGGTGGCTTCTCCATGAAGCCATCACCACAGGTGTGTATGTGGCAAGCTTCACAGACAGTCCGATCTCCTGCCCCTTCTGCAGGCTGAGGGAGACCCTGGTGCACATGAACCTTGAGTGCACCAGGCTTCAGCCCTTCTGTCTCCACCTCCAGAACCTCTTCCTGAGGTTCTGGTTGAATTTCACCCCCTACCTTTTTGTTTTTGGTCACCCCATCTGCAGCCCCACCAAGTCCCGGGACCTCCTGGAGATGAGCAGGAAAATGAGCAGAGGGATGAGAATGAGCAGGGCAGTGATCAGGAGACTGGAGAGGATTCAAGGGTTCCTTCACTTGACTCTTGCCCACCATCACTCCCCTGCCCAGCTCCAGCCTCCCGCAGCTTACCAGCAGTGTCAGCAGTGATTGGGGCACTCAGGGCCTCATGTCACAGCCCCGCCCACAGAGGCAGGTAGTGGGGCTTGGGCCTGGCTGCCTGCAACCTGTGCTGCTGCTACTGCATCACAGGGGTGCAGTCTGGATAGGCAGGGCACCATGCGCTGTCTGGCAGCTTGGGGGTGCTGTGGCTGTCACCTGGGGTTCAGTACAGCTCAGCCCCAGGGGCCTGGAGCTGTGAGACAGCATATGTCACCGTGCTGCATCCTGCTGAGCTGGGCCACACCCATGTGATGTGGCAGCCTCAGCACAGGTTCCAGGCAGCTAGGACCAAACCCCACTGCCCCCTGTTGCCCCATGTCATGCTGGAGGGTTCTGCCATTAGGCCCCAAGTGGCCCTGATAACTGCTGCTAATGCCAGTGAGTGCGGGCTGTGCTGGGTGGGGCAGGGTCAGTGGGAAGCAATCGGGGAGCTGGGAGAGAGGGAGGAGCTGGGGGAGCAAGGGAGGAGCTGGGGGAGGATCGGGGAGCTGGGGAAGTGAGTGAAGGCCTGGGACTGGATGGGCCCCTCTCCCCTCTTCCAGCCCCCACACCCCCTATTTACCCATCAGGCACCCAGGTCCAGGACCCTGCAGCTTGCACCACTGCTTACCCCACACAGGCAGGCGGCAGGCTTCAGCACCGGGGTAAGTGCCAGTCATAGAGATGCTCTGGCTGGCTACCAGAGCATCTCTGTGGAGGACCGAGCCTCCGGTTGCCTCAGGGCATGGTCTGGGACTGTGTCCTGTCCTGCTTTTTCCCCTCGGGATATTTTTTGATACCTGGATCTCCAGGTATCAAATTTTGAGCCTGCACTGCAAATTTGCAGTGTGGGAAACTTTTTTTTGGTCCCAGCATGCATCTTCCAGCATCTAAAAGGAGTTTGAGATGTTGCAAGAGGCATTTTCATGCTTGTATGGATGTGCCCTTTGTGTCTAACATGCAGTGCACACATACCCTTGGTTGCAACCATGTTCCAATTATATGCTCTAAGTTTCACTTTCTTGTTCTTATAGTACACAGGTTTAGTTTTCATTTTTTGAATAATGTGTTCTGTTATTACCTTGACCTGTGCCCCTGTATCTAATTTAAAAGTTACCATTAGCCTATTGGTGTCCAGCATGATAGTCCAATCCTCAGAAGAATGAACTTCTTGCCTTGTGCTGAAGAGGAATTATTCCTCTTCCTTGTTTCATAGAGCATGCACCTCTTGTTTCTTGTGTGATGCATCCTGCTTCTTTCTGCAAACGCTTGCAAAGTTATTGAATATTTTGCATTTGTTGCAGTGTTTACCAAATGCAGGACAGTGCACGGGTTTGTTAAAGCCCCCACAGCATCTACACCTGACCATTGTTTCTTCAAGAAATTATCTTTGGCCTCCACTAGCCTGCTTCATAGTGAGGTCTTCTTTTCTGTATTGTTTGTTTCTGTTCAGCTTGTTCTGTTTTTCCTCCAGCTTCTGCAGCCTGGCATTTGTTATCTCAGCAACTTGGCACATTCTAACTGCCTTTTCTAAATTAAGCTCAGGATCCTGTAGCAGTCATTTCCTGAGGCTTGTATCCCTTATACCCAAATACTATTTGGTCTCTGATCATGGACTGTTTTAGGTCTTCAAAGTTGCATGTCTGGCTTAGCAGGCTGATGTCTTTGACAAACTCCTTTATTGCCTCACATTCTTTGTGCTGTCTCATGTGGAAATTATACTGTTCAAAGGTTTCATTTTGTTTGAATATACAATATTCCTCAAACATTTTTATTACTATGCCATAGCTTTTCTGTTCTTCTTCTGACAGTTGTAGGCTATTATAAAGAGACAGAGCTTCTGGCCCTAATATATATATTTTTAAATAGCTACTTTGAGTGAATATTTTTTCTCTGTAGCTCCACTGGCTCTCACATATATGGTAAGGCTCTGCTTAAATGTCTTTGCTTTTTGCTGCATTGCTGGTCAGCTTTAACACTCTGCCAGACAGGACAGGAAGGGGACCCAAGCCCAGGCAAAGGCAGCAGGCATAGACCTGAGCAAACAGCTGCAGCCTGTTTCTGCCCCTGCACCAATCTGTGGGGCATATGCCCCCCCATACCTCCTTTGGCCCAGGGTGCATGCAGCAACAGGGATCTGCCCCTCCTCCCCCCAACAAGCTGCCTACCCATGCCTCCACCTTTCTCCCTGCCCTAGACATGCACTCTGCCTCCCAACCCCTTGTTGGTGCCCCTCACTCCTGATCTTCAGCCCCTGCCCTGCCAGCACTGCCCATATTCCTCACTCTAGACCCACAGCCTCTGCCCAACAGCCCTGCCAGTGCCCCTCACTCCTGACTAACAGACCCCTGCCCCCCAGACCAGCTGCCTAAGCAGCTCCCACATTGCACATGAGCCCACTCTCACACTCACCTATACACTCTCTCTCTCCGCTTCTCTCTATCTCTACCTGGCTTGCTGGATCCCATGCGGGGAGCATGCGACCCCCAACACTCAATCACCTTGTCTGCTGGTCCCAGCCTGAAGCACTCTCCTCCCCACCCCCGCTCTCCCCTGGAGAAGTCTCCTGCCTGTACCTCTGCTCTGCTTCCAGCTGTCTGCTGGCAGAATGCCTGCAGCCAGCCTGCATGTGCATATATACAAGCCTGACAGGCTGTCCGCCTCTCCCTCTCAGGGCCCCCATTTCCTGAAGGGTCCCTGGGCAACTGCCCACCTTGCCCAGGCATTAATCTGCCTATGATGTGAGGTGGGGGACAGGGAGGTGGAGAAAGGCAGCTGAGGGGTGAGGAAGGGTGGGAGGGTATATCCCCCACCTCAAATCTTGACCTGCGACTAGAGGACTACTTCAAGATGTGGGATACCTTGCACCTTCATTCATGGCAATTAAACCCTATTTGCATGCAAGCTGAAGAAAACAGTGCAAGCCACCCTCCCTCAGGGCACAGCTAAGAGCTATGCTTACCTATGCATAAATGCCCCGGTTGATTGTGGAACAGGTTGGGGTGTCCTCTTTCAAGTATTGCAAAAGCAGTCTTATCCTGCACTCAGATGCTGTATGACATCCAACAGCAGCAAGCTGCAGTCTGCACTCTTATCAAACCGGCGAATATGTATTCCTCCCATGGGCAACTCTCCCACTGGTCTGAGTCCTTTTAAGTGCCTCTGTGTGCTGCCATCTCTCATCTGCCTCAAAAGTCTCTCATTCATGGATACAGCATACACACCCTGATCCATGAATTTACAGGCTCCATGAATTTATAGGCCCTCAGGGGACAACCCCCACCCCTGCCGGATTTGTTGTGGTGTAAAAAAAAAACCTAGACAGTTTGGTGCAATCATAGAAAGCCCACAAAAAGCCCAACTCCCCAAAAGTGCCAAAACATAACTCTTTCTTGTGCAAAAAACAGTGGGGGAAAAAAATGCTGGGTTCAGCTTTGCAAAGTGGGTGGGTGGGAAATGCAATGCTTGTAAACCCTTGTGTAGCACTAAGGGTACCCCACACCCAGTGCCTGGTGCAAAAAGCATTCAGAAAGCACCGAGAAAAAGTGAGGGAAAGCCATGGTACCTGAATCAAGGGTAAGGTGTAATTGTGAGGGGGAGGCAGTCAGCCTCTTGATGTGCTTTGCCCCCAAGCCCCCAAACATCTAGAAAAAATGAGGGGCAGAAGTGCTGTGGCAGAGGGTCATTCCCTTTGGAAGGACTCTCCTGGGCATTTCTTGTCCTCAAACGCCACCTGGCAGTAAAGTAGGACTGAAAGGGCAGGAGGGTAAAACTGTTCTGACATGCCCCCTAGAGCATTTTACTAGTTATAGAATAATAAGCAATTACATGGCAAATCGTGTCCATGTTACTTATTTAGTCATTATAAACTAAGAAAGGAAAATGAAACCAGGTACATTTTTAGCAGGTAAATGATGATTACATGGACAAGCACCCATTATGTCCTGACCAATATACTATATTAGTCTAGTTTATACTCTAGATCTGATCTTCTGTTGAGGGCCCAAGCCCTTGGAGCTTAAGGCTTCCTCAACTCTGCCAGCAGCTGGGGCCCATGCTGGGCCCTAGCAATCCAGGATCAGATTGGTTTGTCAGATGATGCAGGAGGAAAGGAAATTCAAGCATCATGGGCACAAAACATAAACGTAAGCTCCTACATTTTTATGAAAGGGACTCCTGTATCCATACTCCATGGCTATATTATCATGTTTGATATCCTTTTCTCTCCTCTGCCAATGCTGCTAATGAAACCTATGGTCATTGAATTGTTCAGCTCATGAAGTTTTGTGAAATCCATGAAGATCTGTTCTGTCTCCCATCTTACTTATCATCAGAAAGAAGCTAAAGGAGCAGGTTTTATAATCCAGTTTTGGATCATAGGCCATAGGCTATCACATGATGGAGTAACCAGAACCACATGAGTATACACTTTTATTAACAACCTGCACTTGTGTTACTTGTACCAACTTGTGGAGAGACAGGTCCTGAGAATAGGCAAGACTGGTTGTTTTCCACCCCATCACATTTAGCAGGACAAGGTTTTTTCAGGGTTTTTTTTGTTGTAAATAATACATTATATTAAAACCTACTTCCTACTTTGCACTTGCCTGGGAGTTCCTTTCCCCTTACTGTAATTTGAAGTTCCATGTCTTATAGGTGATCTATTTACTACAAAGTCTTTACCATTTACATTAACTAGTTGTTACGGTATTTCTAAGGTTATCTTCTACGCGAATTTCAGTTACTATTTGTGCCGCCTCTAGTGGGCGGGGTGAGTACCGTACCGCCCCCCTTTAAAGGAGTGCCCCTCAACTTGCCTGCCATGACTTGTTGTTATTAAGTGAAAGGAGGGGGTTCAGTGGTGCTTCTCTTCTCAGGTGACCCGGTGATGGAGGTACTCACGTTTGCACCACAATGTTCCTCGGGGCTCTGCCTCCCCTAGACCCCATCCATTCACCAACCGCTTGGGCATTGGTATTGTTGTTTCCGCCACTCCCTGTGAACCCCTTTTACTGGGGCGGTGCGGGAGTGGGGTTCGGCTTCAGCTTCAGTGCCAGTCAGTTGCCAGGATGTTGAGGCATCTGGAGCTCCAGACCCTGATGCCAGAGGGCTGGACTCCTGTTATCTCTCTCTCTCTCTCTCCCTGAGAGACGCTCTTATGAATTCCTGAATGCAGGCGGGCGGAGACTGATCATCCCCCTTGCCTAATGCAGAGATACTGCTCCCCCTGCTCCAGGTGCAGGCGCAGCACCTGTGGCAACACTCCTGTCAGCCACCAGCGTCTCCACCTGCCTGGTCTGCTCCCTGTTGGCTTGCTCCTTCTCTCCCCCTCACCTGCCAGCTTCCGGCAGGATTTTTGAACTTCCTGCAGTGGCTGCCCCAGATGCCACAATTAACCATTGATGCCTGTAGGGGGTTCTCACCACCACACTTTTACTTTTAAAAATATAACCTAAAGTACCTGCCCCTTGTGTTTGTGGTTATTAAATCAATGATCTGAGTTGTAATACATTTTTAATCACCTTTTTACTTCAGGTCACATGCTCTCCATATACTTATTTGAAGCTGCATTTTAATTTTTCACCTACTTCTGCTAAGCCAACTCTTAATATGAGTCCTTAATCCTGTAGGTTTACTGCTTGAAAAAGAGCAGAAGCTATTCTTTCAGTATTACCTAAAGCCTTATCTAGGGTGTGTATAGATGACACGATATTTCCCATTTACGCCAACACAATTGCATTTGTGTTTGCACAATCCAGGATTTCCCACCACTCTCAAGTCTGTTTAGCACCTTAAACTAACAGTACTTGGAGATGTGTTACTTTGCGGCACTCCATAGTTAAACTGCCCCAGCTATGGAATTTTTTCATGCACACAGCCATCAACGCAAAGACTTATAATTAATCCTGTTTACCACCAGGTGGCATTGTGTCTCTGCCTCTAGCCAGTAGGTGCTGCTGTTGGTTTGTTTTTTTGTTTTACTTTCACTCATTACTCCCTGCTCCCTCACATACAGTGGCCACAGGCAGGGGAGCTGTAGCCATGGCATGGGGGTTATTATGTACCCCAACCAGAGTCCAAGTAGTATACTACCCCCTCTTAATTTGTCCTTCCCACCACCTATAGTCTATGTCCTCCTGCCCCCATGTACCCTCCAGCTACCCCGCCCCAGCTTCACCCATGCCCCCACACTGTGTGTGCCCACTGCAGTGGGCGTAGCTCCTGAGGACAGTGCCAGCAGCATCCCTGGAATGGTAAGTGTTTTGCAACTCATTTGAAACTTTGGAGTCAGTGGCTACATTACTTCCTGCAAACCTTCTGGACTTTACATTCCATTTCAGAACCACATTGAAAGCAGGATGCTGGCTGCCAGACCTGCTGGCCAGGATATGCTGCATCGTGTGTCATATTTTGGTAATATGTCCCAAAGACCTTGTGGGGGGGGGGGGGGGA
>NW_005842323.1:1178059-1180145 GCF_000455745.1 Alligator sinensis
TCTTTTCTCACTGAAGAAAACTTTCATGGGAAGAAATCACCAGGGATGGGGACAAGCATGAATTAAGTACAAAAAAAAAAAAAAAAGTAAAGAAAATTTTCAGTCCTGTCCAGAGCTGTGCATAGTTTTTATATATTTTTCATAGAGTATTTTGATAGTAGTTTTTTATAATTGTTTACATTTTTGTTTTATCTTTATATATTAATTTTTTTTATGTCTTTATATATATTTTATTTCTGTATAAATATACTTTTATTTTATATTGTAAAGGTGCTGGGGAAGTAAAAATCCTCATCTTGTATATTATTTCTGTAATTATTATTTTAATTCATTATTATTATTTAAATTATTCAATAATTATTATTTAAAGATTACTTATTATTTAAATTCGTTTTTAATACAAAAAAATGCACCACACCCACCTTTTCTCACCTTTCCTAATGAATAAAATGTTTAATTTTTGATCTCTAAAATGTGTTATGTTTCTTTTGATAGGCAAAATTGGGGCCCGGCTATGTGGGTGCATTCTTGTAAAAAAGACTTCAGGAGGGTTTTCTCAGTGGGATTCTCAGTGGGGTAACCCCAGGAAGGTTTTATTAGTGGGATTTTCCCCACTGAACTGGCTGAGTCAGGTGAAATCCCATAGCCTATACCTAAGGCCTGCCTAGGGCTAATCTCCTTCACACATAGTAACTTTCAAATTTTGGCTGGCCACAAAGTTTAGGGAGGGAGGAAGGGAGGGAGTGATGCATGGTTGGAGGGCTGTGTGGGTGAAAGTCCAGATGGAATATTCCCCAACAGAAGATGGGTGGGTGGGTGGGTGGGGAGGCTGGGGGGTTAGGCCCCCAGCATGGGCTCAAAGGGTCCCCGGTGGCTTTTCCCCTCTGGATTTCACCCAACTTAGCTATCTGACTGAGTCAGACAAAATCCAATAGCCCACACCTAGGGCCTGCCTAGGGCTTATCTCCTTTACATATAGTAATTTTGAATTTTGGCTAGCCACAAAGTTTAGGGAGGGAGGCAGAGAGGGATGGATGCATGGATGAAGGGTTGCATGGGTGGAGGGCCAGAGGGAGGGTGGCAGGCAGTGGGCATAGCTCTCCCATCCTGTTTTGGGGTTTTTTTGGTCTATATGTGTGTCATGTTTTATTTGATAGGCAGAATTGGCATGCCTGGCCAATGTGGGGTGGGTGGTATGGTTTTCAGGGAGCTGATGACCACACCCACCTCAGCACGGGGATGCTTTGCTTGGCAGTTTGATGGAGTCATGCCATTACTGGAAATATTTGTAGGGTAGACTGTTAGCAGGGGGAAGTCAAATGCTTGTCCAGTGCTAGTGTGCAGCCAGCATTTTGATGGAGTTTTCAGAGAAGAAACATGGATTCAGATTCACAGATGAAACCCAAAGAGACAGAAGGCTCAGTTTCCTTTGTGGCCAGCAAGAATTCAAAAGTTATATTGTGTAAGAGAGACATTTCTTAGCCAGAAAAAACTGGTCAGTGACTGAGCGGGGCAAAAAGCACCTGAGAAGAAGGCCAACCCAAGTTAGAGAAGAAACTTAAGGAGACAGAAAGTTCAGTTGCAGTTGTGCCTGTCAAGAATTTCAAAGTTACAGTGCGTAAAGTCAGGAAGGTTTTTCCAAGCAAGAAGAGGGTGTTGAGACCACCAGGTGCTTAGAGGGCGACAGGGAGGGAAATTAGGTGTCTATGCATTTGTTTCTATATCATTACTTAATAATATACTTATTTACATTCTAAAGCCAAGCATTCATTAAATAGTTATTACACGTTTGTTTGTGTGCTTATTTACAGCAACAGTCGCTTGATAGTAGGCTACCGCTTGAGGGGACTGTCGCTCAATGAACATGACTCCCCTCAATGCTATGCTTCATACAGCATAGTCCAGGGGTGGGCAAAATACAGCCTGTGGGCTGCATCTGGCTCACCAGGCCATTCTATCCAGCCTGTGGGGCCCCTAAAATTTTTCAAAAATTAATTTTTATCTGCCCCTGGCTGCCTGTCCAAGATGGCAGGCAGCCAGAGGCAGGGGGGCCCAGTGGGGGCCTGTGACCTGGCAGCAAAGGTGA
>NW_005842323.1:1180162-1188533 GCF_000455745.1 Alligator sinensis
CCGCCCCCCCGGCCCCCCCCCCCATCCCCCCCCCAGCCTCTGCAGCTTCTGACCTTGCACCCCTGGAGATGTTCCCCACCTACCTCTGTCTGAGTGGAAAGTAAGATAAGATCAGACAACGAGAGTGGCGAAACCACTGCAAACTGCCCAGCAACCGGGAACCCCATGGTTCTGGTCCGGCTGGCCTAAAGCCAGAGTGGGAAGCGGTGGGCAGGTGGGGAGGAAGAGGGAAGTGGTGGTATTGGAGGAAGCGGTGGTGGCGGAAGTGGCAGCGACAAGTGCCACAGGGGCTGTGGGGACTGGCATAAAAAGCAGCGGGGGCTGCAGCAGTGGTGAGTGGCAGGGGGCACAGGGAGAGGTGTGGGAAGCAGTGGGGGCTACAGGGAGTGGTATAGGAAGTGGTAGGAGCTGCAGGAAGTGGCGGAGGCTGTGGTGGGGGCCATACGGAGGCGGTGGTGGGGGCAATACGGAGTGGCAGAGGCCACATCAGTGTCAGGGGGCTGCATAGGCTGTGGCAGTGGCAGCGAGAATGGTGGGGGCCACAGGGAGTGGTGTGGGGAGTGGCAGGGGCCATGGCTGTAGCACAAGGAGCTGCAGGAACTGCAAATAGGAGGACCTAGAGAGGAGCTTGATCATTATGGACAGCAACTGGGAGGTGGGCAGTGCGGGGCAACCCACCCCTCTCCCCCTGCCATGGGGAAATAGGTAGGGAGGGACAGTGCGTAATAACTTGCTTTATGCTCAGTATTTGCTATCTCATCATAAGGAGTGGAAAACTTATTATAAGTGTATATGACCAAAGTCTATATCATATATTTAAATAAATCATCATTAATATTATAGATATCATTATACTAACATAGTAATATAATTAGAATATTACTTTATAATCTAATATCAGTAATATTGATATTATTACAAGCTCATACTAATATATTGGTAATGGAATTAATATTGTTATTGACTCCTATTATTAGTATTACCTGTCTACACAGATCTATAAGATGAAAATCAACAATAATTATAATACACAGTATAATATATATAGTATTTCAGTTGTTAAGAACATCCTGAAGGAAGTGTTCTCATCCTCTTCATCTTCTCATGCTGCCTCTTCTCTTCTGCATCTTGTCACACCCACAGGGATTGACCAGCCTGCAGCTAGCAGTGCAAGGGGAAATGGAAACCGGAGGGAGGGAGTATAGAAAGAGCATCAGAATTTATTTTGTTGTCTCTTTTGCACCTGGCATACCTTCCTTCGCACTCATAAAATCCCACCAGCCCCATTTACAATAAATGTGAACTAAACAATGCATCCCCTCAACCAGAGATGACCCTACCAAGGTGATACTATCAGGATGAAGGGCCATGTGCAAATTCCTGCCCCACCTCATGCAGAGTCACTGGCTCCTGTACACTGTGATGGTGGTGGGGTGGGGGGAGGGGAAGAGAGGGGAGGGGAGTTGGCGACTGTCCAGATATAAGGCTGGTGGCAGCACTGAGTCGCCGCACCCACTATGCCCATCTCCTCAAGGCTCCCGTAGCACTGTACCTAGGGTGGTCACTTCTATTCATGCCCTCCTAGGGATGAACTTTCCACCCTCAGGGCACAGACAAGTGTCAGGTGTCACTTACCGAAGGTGACGTGGAGCACATCATCATGTGCTCTTTCGAGTTGCATGTCGCAGAGGTACGGGCATCAAATTGCACTTGAAGCTTCACTGCACTGCACCCCACTTGATCAGCCAGTAGTCCCCTCAAGACATGGCTGGAAAAGAGTGCAAAATGAATACTGAAAAAGTGCATTTGCAAAGTTTTGGTCTAGGGAAAATTCAAGGGTTGAAAAGGGTGAGCCAAAGAGCACCCCCACCACACACCATAGGCAGACCAGACTGGGAAGGCGACAACCCCTGTGGGCAACTGTGCAAAGTGGCCGGTGGCTTGCCAAAAAGCAAGCCAGGCTACTGGCACACCACTTTCATTCTCCCAGCTAAGGGAGGTGAAATCAGAGGCAATATGACCTCTGAAGAGACTTTGCAGAGTGGGTGCTGGGTTTTCAAAATGCTACTGTGTAGGCCAGCACTTGTGTATTGCAACCCATCCAAGCAGCCCCCCTGTTTACCTTCAGAGCCTCCCCATGTACTTGTGCAAGAGAGATTGTCAACCCCTCCCCACCCCATGCCCTATGAAGTAAGCGGCAGGAAAAATGAGCAGAGAAATGAACCCAAACAATGAACAAAATTCACCTTCCCCACCAAGGGTATGATACGGAGGCAGACACAGGAAGCCAGGAAACCACGAGGTTTTATTATTTGGAACATAGTCTTGTAAGTAGTTACTTGGGCTTCTTTACCTCCCCCGACCCTGAATTGCCCTGTCTCCCTGAAACACAGTAGTGCCCTCCTGGCTCTGCTGGCAGTTGTATGACCGAATGAACAAAATTCCCCTTCCCCACCAAGGGTATGATACGGAGGCAGACACAGGAAGCCAGGAAACCACGAGGTTTTATTATTTGGAACATAGTCTTGTAAGTAGTTACTTGGGCTTCTTTACCTCCCCCGACCCTGAATTGCCCTGTCTCCCTGAAACACAGTAGTGCCCTCCTGGCTCTGCTGGCAGTTGTATGACCCTCCTGGGACCTCACTGAGTTAGGGGGAACAGGCTCATCTGTAAGTCTCCATGCCAGTTTTTCCTGCACAGAGGCAAGCCAGGAGGACCAAATTTCCCTTTCAGGCATGGTACCCATTTATTTAAAAGGTAATTCTGCACACTGTGAAAGGCATCACTGAAATCTTCCGGTGAGCTCTGTAATTCAACATGGTACTCAGTGAACATGTCTTTGAACTCCCACATGCTGTCTCACAATTCCTCCATGATGGCATCATCCTCATGCAGCAACTCAAGGAGTTTCTTCTGCCAGGCATATATGCATTCCACTCTGGCTACTGACAATTCTGCCAAAACCTTGAGCAAACTTTTGCGGGACCATAGCTGCCTGCTGCAAAAATCTCTGGAGCTCTCTTCTGTAATGCAAGCTGGGGTCCATTGTGGGTGGCCGTGGGTCACAGTGGCTGATTAACAAAGAAAAAAGCAATGGTTGCTTTCCCCCCAAGAGGAGAAAAATATGCAATCTTCACGCCCTCCACCATGCAGTGCAGAAAATGCCAGCAGGCACAAAAACAGACCCTGAAATAGTGGGGAACCACTCATGCTGCCCAGAACTTACAAGTACCCACTTCAGAAACAGGTCCATGGCTGGCACCGCCCATGCTAGCTGCAAAAAATTAAAGCAATTATGTTGTCATCATGCACCACCACTGAAAGAGCGTGGCAACCCCACTACAGTGACACATGAATTTCTCCCCCCTCCTCCCTACCCGGCACCCCAAACCCAACCAGTATGAATTCAGGCATTGCCTGGCAGTGGCAAAAGGTACATTATGAGACACTTACATGATCCAGCATGTTCTTGGGAGCAACAGAAGATGGCTTGGCCATGTGGGTTTCTTCACGACCCTCCACTTCCTCCACTTCCTCCATGCTATTCCATAGAATGGAGGGGGAAACTGCCACTAAGTGTATTGTGACTGATGAATCTTCCCGACTGTCAGGGTCATCATGGATCAGGGATAAGTCTCCGTACAGCTGAGACATGCTCATGGTTTCACCCTCAGGAGGGGCTCCTGCCACCTCCTCCTCCCTCCTCCTGCCCAACCCAGGTGCTGAAGTCTCCATACCTGGGTTGTCACCTGCATCCTTGGAGAGAATCATGGACAGCTTGTCATAGAGAGCAGCAATTGTGTGACCTGCCCAAGAACAAGAGTTTGCATCTTTGGCTCAGTAAAATGCTGATCTCAGGGATTTGATCTTGTACCAGGCCTGGGTCCAGTCACAATTGTTTCCTCACACCTGCATGCCTTTTGTGATCTCGACATAAACAGGCTTATTCCTGCTACTTTCCAGCCTCTCTATGATCCTTTATTCCAACCAAATGTAGATTAAGTTCCCCAGTTCTTCCCAGGTCCAGTTGGGTCCATAGGCATTGGAGGTATCAGCCTCCTGGGCTGTTGGCTCCATACTGCTGGCCTTGGCTTTATGAGACATGGCAAAGCAATTCACAGTCAACAGCATAAGTGATTCATGAGAGGTAGCTGTCAAAATTTGGGTGGGGGGGCACCTTTATACTCAGGCTGTGCTTGCATGAGGGTCTGAGAAAATTCCAAGGATTGTGAAGTCATTACCTGTAAGTGTCAAAACAGCCAAAGGTGATGAAGCACCCTGTTTACCAACAAGGACCTGGTGATGGGGTTAAGCATGGGCTAGATAGGCCAATGTCCTTTGGGATGGCTGCTTAATGGTCCAAAAGTTTGCAAAAAACAATGACACCTACTAATCTGCTTGTGCAAAATGATTTTATTGCCTGTTTTCCATTAAGTGGCAAAAATGTTGAGTAACCTACATAACCAGGAGTGGAGCAGGCAAAACCTTTTTTGTTTGCAAGCTTGATTACATCAGAACTCCAGTGGCTGCTAATCTTAGGATGAAATGGATGTGCAAAAACCCCAATGCCCTGGGGTGACTTGTTGAAAACGCAGCTACACCAAGCTCCAGACCACAGAGCACCCTACAGTCCCAGCCCCACGCTTGGTACAGAGGGGAGTGAGAAGCTGCGGCTGCTGATGGATAGGGGCAAAATGGAGACTGAGAATGAAATGCATGATGATGGAGAACAATGCAGGGAAGAGTCCTTTGACATGGAGAATATGGAGGACATAGGAGATCAGGAGGAGGAGAAGGAGGAGAAGGCAATACTGGTTCTGGAAATGCTGCTTAGCTGGGGATCTTGGCTGCACCACTTGAGAAGGATAATGATGGCGGACTATTCAATGGCAAGGTGTGTTACTGGTTTCACAGTAAGATTAACAGCAATAAAAATAAGAAGATACAGATACCCATGGAGGTGGAATATCCGAAGGGAAGCAAAGAAGTGGAGGATGACTGGGCTCTGTTGAGAAACCCGAGGAGGATCAGTATTCCCATGGTGTGGGCTCATGAGACCAGCTTGGACTGGTGGGAGTGAATTGTGCTGACCACTTGAAATGACCAGCAGTGGGTGAAGATATTCTGAATGAAAAGGGAGACATTCTATCATATCATCTCGATGCTGGCACCCCACATTATGAGGCAGGACACTTACATGCATTGGGCCATCCTGCCAGACAAGAGGGTTGCAATGGCCATCATGAAACTGGCCAGCCCATCCAGCCTCCACTACATCACAAACCAGTTCAACATAGCTGCCTGGACAGCCAGGTTGGCAACTCATGAGGTATGCCACCTTGTAAAGGAGATCACTTCAAACAAAATTATCCACCTAGTGAATCTGCAGGAAGTCATAGATGGCTTTAATGAGAAGGGGTTCCCCAACTGCTTGGAGGCTTTAGACAGCACTCACATCCCAGTGCTGTGCCCTGCAGAATGGGGAGGGCTATCACAAACAGGAAAGGATATGCTTCTCTGATTCTGAAAGCCATGGTGGACCACGGGGACTAGATCATGAACATTTATGGGCTGGCAGCGCGCATGATATGCATGTGTTCAGAAAATCCCCTCTGCCTGGCCTTGTGGAGAAAGGACACTACGCACTCAGTGTGGAGGAGAAAGTGATCTGTGGTGTCACTGTTTTCCTGGTTATATTAGTGGACACTGCCTACCCCCTAAAGCCCTGGCTCATGAAGCCTTATGGAGGGAAGGTCACCGACCCACAGAAGTTGGTTTTTAACAACCATCTGAGCAGTTGCAGGATGGCCATGGAATGTGCATTTTGCCGACTAAAAGGACAACGGAGGGCAATTACATGTTGGCTTGAGATGGAGCAAGAAAATATCATGGCCTTTGTAGTGGTAGCCTGCGTGCTGCACAATATCTGAGAGAGGCATGGAGAGGTTTGCAAGGATTTGTGGGAAGAAGAAGTGTGACAGGCAGTGGCCAGACAACAGAGACATGTCTGGGCAGCAGCACAGGGACCAAGGAGAAATCCTGAAGGAGAGGCTGGTCGGGCGACCCTTCTGCATGATTGTCTGGCAGGATATATTGCTGACAACAACACCTAGGAGTACTTTGTTCTTTCTCTTGGTTATGTGAAAATAAAATTTAAAATACATTTATGTTTAATGTTAAATAAACCTCTACCCCCTACCCCATCCCCAGAGCAATCTGTAGGAAAGGCAAGGGCCCCTAGTGGGACACTACGTGCCTGTACACTAATGCCAGGAGCCTGGGGAGCAAACAGGAGGAACTGGTCCTCCTGCTAAACCAAAAGGATTATGATCTCATAGGGATAATGGAGACCTGGTGGGACTCCACCTATGACTGGACCACAGGTATAGATGGCAATACCTTGTACAGGAGAGATTGTGTGTACAAAAGGAGTGGTGTGGGGCGGGGTATCTCTCTATGTCAAGGAAAGCTACACATCCCTGCAACCAGACATTGCCACCCAGAGGGGATGATTGTAGACTCTCTGGGTCAAAATCCATGGCAAACATGGCACAGGGGACACAACGGTGGGGGTCTACTACAGACCTAGCCAGGATCAAGAGCTTGACCAGGACTTCATCATGGAAATGGCTGAGGCAGCACACTCCAGGTGCATGGTTATCATGGGAGATTTCAACTACCCTGACATCTCATGGGACGAGTACTTGGCCACATCCGAATGGTCGCAAAGCTTCCTCATGTGCGTGGATGAGGTCTATCTGACTCAAGAAGTCTATGGACTGATGAGAGGCAAAACGCTGCTTGACCTGGTACTGGTAATGGGGGATGACTTAATCAGTGACCTAACGATTGAAGGGAAGCTGGGAGACAGCGACCATGAGCTGATCACCTTCACCATCCACCATAAAGCTGGCAAGTCAGTCAGCAAAGAAGAAGTCCTCAACTTCAGGAAAGCTGACTTTGACAAGTTCAGGAGGCTTGTTGGTGTGGCCCTAAGGGACCATGACCCTAAGGGGAGGAGAGTTCAGGAAGAGTGGTTGCTCTTCAAGGGAGCAATCCTGAAAGCACAAGCAATATCTATCCCATCTCAGAAGAAAGGCAGCAAAAGGGCACAGCAGCCCCCTTGGCTCTGCAGGGAACTAGTGGACATCCTGTGACTAAAAAGAAAGGCTTATAAAGGATGGAAGTCTGGATCTGGTCTGGACCTGTAGGGAGTGAACCAGGAAAGCCAAGGCTGCAACTGAACTCCAACTGGTTACACATAGCAAGGATAATAAAAAGTCCTTTTTTAGACACGTGGGGAGCCAGAGAAAAAGCAAGGGTAACATTGGACCCCTGCTAAACCATATGGGTCAACTGACAACCGACGCCCAGGAAAAAGCCAACCTGCTCAATGGGTATTTTGCATCAGTTTTTCACCAGCCCCTGCTCAATACGGTATGTGATGGCCAGGGTGAGGGAGAGCTATTACCCTTCATCAATGTTGACCATGTGAAAGAACACCTTGAGAGGCTAGATACCTTCAAGTCAGCTGGCCCTGACAATCTATACCCCAGGGTACTCAAGAAGCTGACAAGCATCATAGCCCAGCCCCTGGTGTGGATCTTTAAGAATTCCTGGTGCTCTGGTATAGTGCCCGAAGACTGGAAGAAGGCAAATGTGGTGCCTTATCTTCAAGAAAGGGAGGAAAGTGGATCTGGCAAACTTCTCACTTCCATCCCCGGGAAGATCTTTGAAAAAATCATCAAAGACACCATTCTTGACAAACTGGCTGAAGGCAACTTCTTGAGGGATAGCCAGCACGGGTATGTTGCAGGTTGGTCTTGCCTGATCAATCTCATCTCCCATGACCAGGTGACCTATCACCTGAACAAGGGAGAAGAGATTAATGTCATATACCTCAACTTTAAAAAAGCTTTCGATCTGGTATCCCATGATTGTCTTATAGAAAAAATGGCCAATTGCAGCCTTAGCTACATCACAGTTCACTCACTGGCTGGGGAATTGGCTTTGAGGTCGGACCCAGAGAGTGGTAGTTGACAGAAGTCAATCATTGTGGTGTGCCATGATCAGTGGGGTCTCTCAAGGCTCCATCCTTGGGCGGGCCTATCCTTTTCAACATCTTCATTAATGATGTGGACATTGGTGTCAGAAGTGGACTGGCCAAGTTCACTGATGACACCAAACTTTGGGGAAAAGCATCCACACCTAAAGACAGGATGATGATCCAGGCCGACCTTGACAGGCTCGGAAAATGGGCAGATGAGAACCTGATGGCCTTCAACTCTGAAAAATGCAAGGTACTCCACCCTGGCAAGAAAAACCCGCAGCATGATTATAGGCTTTGCAATGGTCACGCTGGCAGGACCAC
>NW_005842323.1:1188564-1199669 GCF_000455745.1 Alligator sinensis
CACCACGGTCAAAAGGGTCATGATTGACCACAAGAAGAATATGAGCCCCCAATGTGATGTTGCAGCTGGCAAAGCAAACAAAACTCTGGCTTGCATCCATAGATGCTTCTCTAGCAAATCCCAGGATGTCAGCCTCCTGCTGTACTCAGTCTTGGTGAAGCCACAGCTGGAGTACAGTATCCAATTCTGGGCTCCACAATTTTAAAAGGATGTGGAGAAGCTTGAGAGAGTCCAGAGGAGAGCCAAGTGCATGATCAGAGGGCAGGAAAACATGCCTTATGATGAGAGGTTGAGAGCTATGGGACTCTTCAGCCTGGAAAAGTGCAGGCTCAGGGGTACCTGGTGGCTGCCTATAAGTATATTTATACTTTAAATCTGTGTCTGTATACAGGGGCATGCAGTGTTGAGGATGATGGGGCAGAGGGGAAGATGTTCAGGGGAGTAGGAGAGGAAATGTGGACTGGGCCAGGGGTTTACTGCTTTCATGCCAGTGGTTTCAGGGAAAGGGGGATTACGCACTGTCACCTACATCTGAACCACTCCATCCCCCTGGGTGAGAAGGATAACTATACCTCTTGGTGGGCTAGGCAGGTGGGGGACCAAGGCAAATAGCAACCCACATTTTCAAAAAGATTTCATAAACATTTCAAAAACATCCCACACTACAACAGACCTGCAAAAGCCATATGTGGCACTACACAAACAGACTTACAGTGGATCCTGGGCAGGGAACTGGAGGGTTCCAGTGGTAGTCCCCTTTGGAAACTGTACGAAGATAAATGAGCTTGGGAATGCTGGCAAATGTAGTCCAAAACAAACAAACAAACAAACAAGCAAACAAACAAACAAACAAGAAGAGCTGGCTGCCACCATCAACATAGACAGCAATTGCCAATCAGCCGGGCAGCAACAAACACTCACCCACCCACTACTCTAAACCCTGAACATTTTATGATATCATAGTAGTTATTATGACAGTTATAGTAAATAAAAGAAAAAACGCATATTTGTAACATGGTGGGATGGGAAGGGAAAGGAACAGGAAGGGAGGATTCTTGGGGCATGTCTTTGGGATTGCGATAGGGTCTTTGGGATCACATACTGATGGAGAGAGACCAGACAAACTGAGCATAGGCAGATGCAAATGACAAGGATTTTGGGGTGACCATGCCCAGGCAAGACTCCCAGTGAGAGTCCGGGGGTGAGGACTAGGGAGACCAGTTGGTTTTCCCCCTGCTGCAATACATAAGGAAAGACATTGTAGTGGTAAATTGGTGTTTGATTCCCCCTACTGAAATCTGCGAAGAATAACACATGAGGCTTAACTTACTTGAAATTGCTGTTCATACAAACACGAATGCAGCACACCAAAAAAAAAAAGCTGCGTTAAAATTTTCAGGCACTCTATGTTAGTGCCCATGTCATCTACACACACCCCTAGAGGCTACACAGCTATGTTTCAATGGAGCTATACAACTGCCTACCTCTAAGGTCAACCTTGTAAGAATGACTCGCAAAACAATTTTGCAGCAGGCGCTAAACTATCTGTAACAGGGGGCCTTTGAGGGCTAGGTCTTGAGTTAGCCTGCCCCACTGCCTAAGGCAGTCTGCCCTGACTCACCTGCCATGACTTGAATGTTATCATGATGTATCAAGCAGCAGGCTGCCTATTCATTGCCCTGATGCCAGGGGGGGTGCTATCCTCAGCTCTGTACCTTCCCTTCACCATGGCCCATGCCTCACAGATGGCATCCAAAATATTATTATTACTTCCTGGCTTCAGGCCTGGCCAGACTCAGTCCATTGTTGGCATCTTCCACACTCACACTCCCTCTGCCCCGCTCTCACAGGGGCCTTTTGCATTCCGCCCATCACTGGGCCACTCTCTACTACCCTGCTTCTTTGAGTGACCCCCTTGGGTCTTCAGGCTTTGCTACTCACTCTCTGGCATGGCACATGCACACCTTCAGTTTGCTCAAGCTCCCCTACTCTACACAGAACCATCCTTATGCCAAACACTAGGCTGACTCTGCTCCTGGCCCCTCACCGAGTGAAATCCTTCCTAGCTCAGTCTTGTGGGGGTTGGCTTTTGTGCAGTCCTTCAAGCCACTGAGAGACCCTACTCTGCAAACCGTCCTGGTGTAGCCTGTCATGCCTGCTTGTGCAGACCCTACTCTACACCCCCAAACACACAGCCCTTCAGGCATTACCGTTCACTCTACTCTGTGTGGGCCTCCAGTAAAACACTAGTGCCATGCTGGGGCCTCTGGGGTCCTACACCCCTGCAGGGCTCAGGTGCCTCTCTCTAGGCATGCCTAGCTCATCTCTCTGCCCTCTCACTAGGGCCACTCTCTCACAGGCTGATGATTACCCACTGAAGAGTGGGGGGTTAGGATAAGGCACCCCTACCCACCTTTCACCAGGGAGATAACTGGCCTGGCATTTCTTGGGGGCTGTTCCACCACAAATGGCCCTGCCAGGTCACCCTTCCCAGCAGGGTGCAGTTTCAGGTCATGCCCAGGATAGGGAGCCTCCAAACCTCCCCATAGATTCTGCCCTTACCTCCAAGATGTTCCCTGAACAGCTCAGCTAGATGTTGCCTCCTTGGCTACTAGCAGCAGACTGCTGCCCCAGCCTGTGTGTGCTGGGTCCTGAAATGGCTGCCCTAATCAAGCACCTGCCAGCTGCCTAGCTCCAGCCCTTATAGTGGCAGGCACCCAAAGGTGCACTGCCATGCTATGAAAGGATGAAAATGTTCCTAAACCTCCCTACCTTCAGAGAAGACTTATTTCTCTAGTTTATCTCATGCACAACAAGAACAAATTTGCAGATGACACTAAGATGTGGGGAGAAGTGGGCATGCTAGAAGGGAGGGACAGACTGCAATTGAATGTGGACAGGCTACAGGCGTGGGCGGTTGAGAATAAGATGGGATTCAATACTGACAAGTGCAGGGTACTGAACCTAGGGAGAAAGAAGCAGCAGCATACCTACAGGCTAGGGAACTCCCTTCTCATCAGCACAGAGGCAGAAAAGGATCTTGGAGTCATTACAGACCCCGGCTGCAGCCAGCTCTGAGGTAGGTCCTAGCTGCATTGAACAGGGTCCCCTGGGCCTGGGGCTGAGATGCAGCCAGCTCTGGGGGCAGCACAGAGGCAGAAAAGGATCTTGGAGTCATTATAGACTCCAAGATGAACATTGGCCACCGATGTGGGGACACAGTCAGGAAGGCTAACCGCACCTTGTTATGCATCCACAGATGCATTGTGAGCAGGTCCAAGGAGGTGATCTTCCCTACCTATATGACATCGGTCAGGCCACTGTTGGAGTACTGTGTCCAGTTCTGGGTGCTGCACTTCAGGAAGGATGTGGACAACATCGAGAGGGTCCAAAGGAGGGTCACTCACACGATCAGGGGGCAGCAGGGCAGGCCCTATGAGGAGAGGTGTAGCAGGGCACTAAGGTGGCCTGCTACTCTGGGACTAGAGATAAGAACCCAGGTGCAGGTTGCCGGGACAACTAGTTAATGAGGGAGCTAGTGGCCCAAACCTGTGTGGTACAAATACATTAGAATTTAGACATAAAGCTTTTCTTTGCAAAATGCTTCTGTATTCAACATGGCTTGCAAATGGCTTCTGCATTAGCTTCTGCACATAGATTGAAACCTGCTATACACCTGAAACTTCACGACCATACCTTCTCAGTGACCTAGAGTTACACAGAGATAAGGGGTTACTAAAGGACATTAAGTTTGCCGCAGTTCCCCCTGTTAAAAACATACAGGTGCTATAACATAACCCATAATAAGTTAAGCATAGCATAGAAAACTTAAACATCCTGTGGAAACTTAGACGTAACCATGGAAACTTTGACCTCTTGCGGAAACTTAAATGAAATAGTAGAAGCTTGTAGAAGCTGTATGACTGCCAATAGTTGCATGACACGCTAAGGTTCTTTGTTTAGGTAAGCTATAAAAGGGACCCTCGGACAGAACCTGGGGTCGACTTAGCTTTGGGCGACTAGCCCCTTTGTCGATCTGTTTGTGCAAACAATAAACTTGAAATGGACCCAGCCTGAGTGTGTGTGACTCTCTCCTTGAGGTAAATTGGAAAGGCCTCCAGGGGCACGAAACTAGCTGTTTGGGCAACACCTGCCAGAGGTCAGCTGACCGGAAGGGGCAGGGTCTGGCCCACATATGAACCCCAGGACTGAGGCCAGGAAGGGGGTTTCCTGTCAGCAGCCAAGGGGGAAAGGAGCTCTCCCAGAGCAAACAAAGGGTAAGAGGCCTGACTGCAGGTACGGCCCCTGATACTGGTGAGGGATACCAGAGAGGGTGCAGAGCGAGACAGGGCTGCGGAGGGCCCGAGCACCACAGAGGGCTCAGAGTGAGACAGGGCTGTGGAGGGCCTGAGCGCCAGAGAGGGTTCAGAGCGAGATGAGGCTGCAGAGAGCCCAGGGAGGACCAGGGGGCCACATTATAACAAGGCCCAGACTGAACAACGTCAGTTCCATCTGCGAGGTTTGGGGTGTGGTAAAGGTATAGTTGGAGACACGCATAGCCCATAAGACTAAGGTGCCCCGAAACACTCAATACAGAACGGGGCCCACAAAGGATTCAGGAGACCCGGGACTGGTGTACAGCAAGAAACTGTGTTCAAGATGATGGAAAGGCAGCCTCCCTATTATATATTTTTCATCAAAGACGTGGTGGGTGAGAATTGAGGGTGCCCTTTAGGCCAGCTTGGCACGGTAAGGTGGGGCTTAGGGGAGATCATGATGACCCCAAGGACCCCAAACTGTTACAAGAGGCTACAAGACCTGAACCTGTTCAGCCTCCACAAGAGAAGGCTGAGAGGGGATCTGGTGGCCATCTATAAACTGGCCAAGGGAGACCAGCAGGCAATGGGAGAGTCCCTGTTCCCCCGAGCACTACTGGGAGTAACAAGGAATAACGGCCATAAGTTGATGAAGAGTAGGTTCAGGCTAGATATCAGGAGGCACTACTTCACAGTCAGGGCAGCTAGGATCTGAAACCAACTTCCAAGGGAAATGGTGCTCGCTCCTACCCTGGGGGTCTTAAAAAGGAGGCTAGAATTGCACCTTGCTGGGGTCGTTTGACCCCAGCATTCTTTCCTGCCTGTGGCAGGGGGTCAGACTTGATCTGCTCAGGTCCCTTCTGACCCTATCAACTATGAAACTATGAAACAAAATGAAAAACAAAGAAGACGGAAGAATACGGAGATTAGTGGGTGTGCAGAGAAGAAGGGTGCGGGGCAAGAAGAATAGATTATATTTAGCAATTCTGCACAGGGAGGGAACTGTACTTAGTCTAAGAAACATCTTTATAGTATGCTCTAAGAGTCTTACACACACAGGCCTGACTTGACAGCCAAGACAGACAGCCCCTTGATAGGCAACTCCAACAAGGAGGAAAAACCCATGTACACTTCCAGGGTGTATTTTGGGATGAAGCCAGATGAAACCCGTTTTTCTCCTTGCTGGCTGACATCCCAGAGAGCCCCATCCTTATGGTGTTCTCAAGGATCAGAATCCACTGTCCATGGCACTATGCTATGCAGAGTTCACTTCTACCCTACACTGAGCAGTTGCACCTGACCAGAATTTGTGCTCTTTGCTCTCCTGTATAACGGAGAAGAAGAGGAATCGAGTGACCCTACAAATACCCTACAAAAAAAGAAACATTGAGCCACCAATGAAATGCATCTACCTCTGAGGAAAGAAGTTCAAAAAGAGATATAAACTTCATATCACAACAGAAAAACACACATGACACACCATCTTGGGGAAGTGTCACATGCCACAAATGTAGTTATTGAGCTTGCATCATATACATACTCACACACCATCTTCACCCAGGGGAGCATGATAACACAGCAGAGAAGGGGGAAAATTACATTATGTTCCAAACCCATGTACACATCACACACTGAGGACATTCTTCTGCAGAGACAACACTCAGCAATGAGGGTGATGGTATAATTCAGAGGTGCCAGTGCTGTGGGACTTCCTGGAAGGACTGAAAATTTGAGGGGGAGGGGGTAAGCATGTGGTGGGGGGCACTTCTGAGTCCTGACATATGGAACACCACTGGGGATGTGTCATTTGCAGAGAAGCAAGCAATGGGTACGTTAATCCCCATAGCTCATGAACCTGTGGCAGTTAATACTGCTGCTGCTTGCTCTGTTACCACCACTCAGTCTGGCACCAGCTCACAAGAAGCCCCATGGTCTGCATACAGCCTGGATGAGCCAAGGCAGTGTGATATCACTGGCATAAAGTGTTCACAGTTTTCTCAACATGTGTCTGCAGCAACATTTCTAAGAGTCAGCTACTGTATTTTTTCACATTCTTTATGCACCTTTCCCCCCAAAATCAGTCCCCCAAAGTTGTGGTGCATGTATTAAGTGGGGAAGCTGATTTTCTGCCTGAGAGAGAAGCACCCTGCATTGATTCCTCTTCCACAGTACAATAGCTGTTGCATTATTATTCAGACATCTGAGGGAGTCTGTTAATCAGAGTGCTCACTGTTCTTTACTCCAGAGATGTTTACAGTCAGCTCTCTTTTTTAACAGTCTTGATGTTCCACTAATCAAGTCTTTCTAAGGGCAGTTTTACTGTCTGCTAGCTGCTCCTGGTGTCTCTTCTCCTAGTTGCTCCTGGTCTTATAACCTTGGAGGCTCTTTAGCTTTTTTCAAAATCAATGATCCACCCATGGAAACCACTCTTAATGAGCAGCTATTGTTTCAGCTTTAGTTAAGCAGGAAACAGGGGGGGGGAGCTGTCAGATAAAGATTAGCCTCAGTCCCTGTTCTGTGCATCCATAACTATAGAAAAAAATTCTTCATTCTGTCTTTCAAAAACCATGTTTATGTTATATATGTTGTATATGAGAAAATATGGCATTT
The DNA here is from genome assembly GCF_000455745.1 of Alligator sinensis. Taxonomy (NCBI): domain Eukaryota; kingdom Metazoa; phylum Chordata; order Crocodylia; family Alligatoridae; genus Alligator; species Alligator sinensis. Next base: position 1,195,491 of record NW_005842323.1, read on the forward strand.
CCACTTCAAAAGAAAGGACAGCTACTGTGACTAGGAGTGAGCATGCATCATTTAAAATCCTGAATTATTGCAAAGGACCAGATCAAGGAGATGAAGGAAGCAGATGATAAATTTTGACTGAAAGCTGTTCAGACACAAAGAAAACAGAAACCTAGCTTTAAGTAACACTCTACCCAAACGCTACATTGTTGTTACTGGGAAAATACATGCAACTACAACAATAAAAACTGAAAAAATGGGGAAAGTGCTTACTTTCTTATTAGAAAAAACCCTAATTAGCAACTGAAAAACAATTATTAGTAAAACTATGTCTATGTTCATGATGATTAGCTTTCATCAGTCACTGGCAAATCTGAATACTAGCAAAATACATGTATAGATATTTTTTTGATCACTTCACAAAAACAAAGTTAGTAAATGCTGGTTATTTGTAGCATAACCTTTCTGCAGACTCCGCAGCTGATGTCAGGTAATTATTTGTCACCCAAATCTAATACTTTCCATCATGTGCCAAGCCATTTTCATGGGATCCACATGCTGTGATATGGATCAGAAATACCTTTGCCATCCGTCACTACTGCAAATCACTAGAGCTGGATTCATCTGCCCATGTTTACCTAGCAACCAAAGTCGCGTTGCTAATATGAAGGTCGCCCCATATGAACCCGTCAATCAGCAAACTAGCATTTTCAACCCCACACTAATATTGCTGCTAAGTTCAAGAGAAAGTTTAACCCTTTCCTGTTTTTGAGTGGCTACACATATCTCTGCTTCATAAAGGGAAATTCCAAAGTTAAACCAGATATGACCTTTCCCAAATGGAATATAAAAATAGGATGCATAATAAATATCCATAAAGAAATAGATATGCATGTGGTCTTAGACTATATTTAGAATTGTAATTTTCCTTCCAAATAACTTGCAGTACAAAAAGAATATTTAAATTCTAAATGTAGTATTTATGTTTCAAAATATATATATCATCTCTGTACATTATGCTGTGCCAGATACTGTGTGTACTAGGAATACAAGCAATTTTAATTTTTAAAAGTCAAGACACTTTAATAACAACTTAAAATTATTTCTTCATTTGTTTATTTCTTATGTGATTTGGCTGAAGATATATATAAGATTGTAAAAGTGTAATTGGGCAGCTGATCACATTTAGGAAATGTTAATATCATATACCTTTTAATTTCTTACAGATATACTGCTTCAGTTATTTTTTGTGATTAAAGACAGCTCCAAATTAATTTGTATCCATTTTCAATTAAAAATGTGAGCTGGTATGATCAGATATATAGGTCACTGATCTGTTTCTTTTCCCCGATTGAATGTGTAACTCTTAATACTTTGAAAAATACTTTCTATCATTGAGAAACTGTTTTAAAAAATAAGGAAAATTTTAAGTATTTTTTACAATGTTTGCCTTGCCTATCTTTATTTACCACTGATATTTGAAATCATCAGCTTGTATCCTTAAAGTTCTGAGATAGCTACATCACCCTAGCATCACTCCTTTGGACTCAGCAATTTTGGCTTGTTCAGTGTTTTGTTACTTAAATAAAATCTAGTGACAAGTCATTAGAATGATTGTGATGAGACAGAGGCATCAGTAGCATTCTGTAGTGACAGAAGTGTCAGTGTTTCCATTGATAGAACTCACTGATGAATATGGCATAACAACCTGGATAGATTAAACTGGATTACAAATGCATATGCTTACTGCAAATTACTATCTGGCAGAAAAAGCTCCTCTGTGCCTGTTCCACTGCCAGACATCCAGGCGATTTCAACATACTTTCTGGCATTGTAGTGGCAAGGTGCTTTCAAGAGAAGACATTCCAGTCATTCTCCAAATTCTAGCTCATGGGAATCCAGTGAAATCTGACACATCATGTAGACCCTCCCTCCTTAAGCCTTTCCTGTTTGCATTTGTATTGGCCAGAAATACACATGGCCAAAAGGACCTGCAGGTCTGAGTGTACAGTGCTGTCTCTTGCATCATTAATTGTGATGAAGCACAATTAAGAACTAACTGTGATACCTTATTATCCTATGGTTTTAATCTGAAATATTTTTATTTTATTATTTTTTCAAAACCTATTTGAATCGTTTTGCTAGAAACAAATCTCACTCACCTCATTCCTCTGAGTAACAGAAAGTACCTACGACCATGCTAGAACTACTGTTTACAACAACATGAAACCACTATGAGTTGTGATGACTTTAGTGGAACTCCTTGTTTGAGCAAAGAAAGCCGGATTTGTTCCTCATAATTGTGCCTTTAAAATGGATGTTTCAGTGAATCATTCATTTCAAACCAGAGGTATAACAGGACAGGTCTTTACCCTGTACAACAGTAACAGCTAGGGTGACAATGGCAATTTATTTTGCCCTCTCTCCCTCACTCCCAAGTGGGCACTCCTTTCAAATGCCCCCACAGCCTGAAACTTTTCTTCCCAAACTCTTCAACAAATGTGGGCAATGAACTTGTTCATAGAAATCAGGCTCAACTGGAGAACAATTCATTGTATGGGAGAGGGGTAAATTTGTAAATGCTGGGTGTACCTACACATGCACTTTACCGTGGAGTTCATAGATTCATAGATGCTAGGGTCGAAAGGGACCTCAACAGATCATCGAGTCCAAGCCTCTGCCTAGGCAGGAAAAAGTGCTGGGATCAGATGACCCCAACCATATGCCTATCCAGTCTTCTCTTAAAGACCCCCAAGGTAAGGGAGAGCACCACCTCCCTTGGAAGGTCATTCCAAATTCTGGCCACCATGAAGAAGTTTTTCCTGATATCTAGCCTAAATCTGTTCTCTGTCGGTTTGTGACCATTGTTCCTTGTAAACAGAGCATCTTCGATCCCTTGCTGCATCCCCCTAATGAATTTGTAGGCAGCCACAAGATTACCTCTCAGCCTTCTCTTGCGGAGGCTGAAGAGATCCAGGTCCCTTAGCCTCTCCTCATAGGACTTGGCCTGTAAACCCTTAACCACATGAGTGGCTTTCCTCTGGACCCTTTCGAGGCTATTCATATCCTTCTTAAAGTACAGCACCCAAAACTGGACTCAGTACTCCAACTGCCATCTGACCAAAGCCGCATAGAGGGGAAGTATCACCTCCTTGGTTCTATTTGTCATGAATCTACTGATGCATGATAAAGTGCAGTTAGCTTTGCTGATGATTTCGTCACATTGATGACTCATGTTCATCTTGGAATCCACTATGACTGAGATTCCTTTCTGCTTCTGTTGCAGCTGAGAGGGTAATTTCCTAGCTAGTAGGTGACTGGATATTTTTATGCCCTAGGTGCAGCACTCTGCATTTGTCCTTGTTGCTCTGCATCCTATTGTGTTCTGTCCACTTTTCCAACCTGTCCATGTCTACCTGCAATCGTTCCCTACCCTCTGGAGTGTGCACTTCACCCCACAATTTAGTATCATCTGCAGACTTGGACAGAGTATGCTTCACACCCACATCCAAGTCACTGATGAAGACATTGAAGAGTACAGGTCCAATGACTGAGCCTTGTGGGACCTTACTACCCACTTCCTTCCAGGTCGATACCGACCCGTCTACTACCACTCTCTGGGTGCAACCCCCAACACAATTTGCCACCCACTGGACTGTGTAAACATCTAAGTCACAGCTTCTTAATTTATTTATGAGAATGGGATGAGATACCATATGGAAGGCCTTCCTAAAATCCAGGAAAATGACATCCACCTCTATTCGTGGTTCTAAGCATTTTGTGACCTGGTCATAAAACAAAACTAGATTAGTCAGGCATGATCTACCTGCTATGAATCCATGCTGGTTGCCCTGCTGCATTATTTTTCCTGCTGGACTCCCACAAATATGATCCTTAATAATCTTTTCAAATACTTTTCCAGGGATGGAGGTGACACAGACTGGCCTATAATTACTCAGGTCCTCCTTTCTCCCCTTCTTGAAAATAGAGACTGTCACAACCCAAAGGGTGTGATTTTTGTTTTTGTGTGCTTCAGCACTGCTCAATTGTCCCCGCTAAATTGCAGCTTCCTTGCACGGTGGAGTTTTCTGCTGCAAAAGAGAACCCCGGTGCAAGGGAGAATTTCCCGCCAATTTGAAGCTTTCTTTGCAGGGTGCATTTCTTTGTTGCAGCACAGAAATGCTCGTTGCAAAGAGTTCC
>NW_005842323.1:1200369-1204751 GCF_000455745.1 Alligator sinensis
CCGTATAAGAGGCTTGAGTGGTTTCCGCCCAAGTTGGAGGACTCCACGAACAAGGGAGGAGGAGACTTCATGCTGTGTGAAGATCTCTAAGCGCTGCGGATCCTTACGGACCCAGTGCATTTAAAGCAGGCAACAGAGGTCTGATCAGCCTCTAGCCTCTCCCCGTCGCCGATAGATTCCTAGACGTATCCCTCCCTGCGCGCAACGAACCGGACCCACAGAGCCTAGCAAACTTCGTGTGAATGAGTGAGCAGAAGGACCCACGGAGCCTAGCAAACTTCATGTGAGTTTATTCAGAGCTCTTCCAGACGAGTGTTTTCTTCGGCTGACGTGACGGGCTCGCGTGTTCAGAGCCTTCAGCCGGATTGGGCTAGAGTTCACGAGTTTAGAACTCTTGTCCGCTTCTCTTCTTTCCTGTCTGTAACCGCAACTTAAGCAAGTTTTCAGCCTGCACCACTGCCATCTCGGTGTAAATAAACAATCTTTAAAACTACCGCTATGCGTTTGTGCCTAAATCCAGCTCAACGGCCTTCCCTCTCCGACCCGGCGTGCCCAGGCTGCTGGCCACAGCCCGCGTGCAGCGCGGAAAAGGGCTCGGGTCGCTCCCGGCCCGCACAGAGACCACATTGGCCTTTTTCCAGTCCTGAGGGACCTGACCAATCCACCACAAGTGCTTAAATAGCCATGCCAGTGGTTCTGCTCTGACACTGGCCAATTCCTTCAGTACTCTCAGATACAGCTCATCTGGGCCTGCTGACTTAAACACATCCATTCCATCCAAGGGATGCTGCACCAAGTCAGCGTCAACAGTTTGTGGGCTGGTGTCCCTCTGATGCCCATCTAAGAACCTGTTAGGAGATTTATCTTGACTCTTGTTCAAGAATCATTATTGAGTCCAAAATGAACATGGGCCGCCAATGTGGGGACGCGGTTAAGAAGGCTAACTGCACCTTGTCATGCATCCACAGATGTATCATGAGCAGGTCCAAGGAGGTGATCCTCCCCCCCTATGCAACACTGGTCAGGCCGCAATTGGAGTACTATGTCCAGTTCTGGGTGCTGCACTTCAGGAGGGATGTGGACAGCATCGAGAGGCTCCAGAGGAGGGCCACTTGCATGATCGGGGGCAGCAAGGCAGGCCCTATGAGTGGTGGCTATGGGACCTGAACCTGTTTAGCCTCCACAAGCGAAGGCTGAGGGAGCATCTGGTGGCCATCTACAAACTGGCCAGGTGGGATGAGCAGGCTATGAGAGAGTCCCTGTTCCCCCAAGCCCTACCAGGAGTAACAAGGAATAACAACCATAAGTTGACTGACAGTAGATTCAGGCTAGATATTTGGAGGCACTGCTTCACAGTCAGGGAAGCTAGGATCTGGAACCAACTTCCAAGGTAAATGGTGCTCGCTCCTACCCTGGGGATCTTCAAAAGGAGGCTGGATAATCACCTAGCCGGGGTTGTTTGACCCCAGCATTCTTTCCTGCCCGTGGCAGGGGGTCAGACTTGACGATCTACTTAGGTCCCTTCTGACCCTACCAACTATGAAACACTGAGGCAAAAAACTCATTGAAGAGCTCAAACTTGTCCCCCCTGTCTGTCACTAATTGCTCCTGCTTGTTCAGTAGGGGTCCTATGCTGCCCTGCATCTTCCTTTTACTCCCTACATACCTACAAAAAGACTTTTTGTTGTCTTCAATTTGTGTGGCCAGCCTCAGCTCTGTAGTTGCTTTGGCCTTTCTGACTGCCTCCCTGCAAGTGTAGGCAAAGTAGGTATACTCCTCCTTGGTAGCTTCCCCCTGCTTCCACCACTATATGCCTCCTTTTTTGCCCTTAGGCTTCCCTGGATTTTTCTGTTTAGCCAAAGAAGCTTTTTGGCCCCTTTCCCCCCTTTCCCTCACACTGGGATCATCTCCCTCTGTGCCCAAAGGATCTTGGACTCCCAACTCACCAATACTCCTATCCTGCAATGCATCATTGACTAAGCTGCTGAGCCCACTGAAGTCAGCCTTTCTAAAGTCAAGCACTTCCACCCTACTAGTTATCTTACCCACTCTATGCTATATGGTGAATTCGATTGATTGGTGGTCACAGTCCCCAAGGTGACCATGAATCTGTAGCTCCCTTACCAGGTCACCCCTCATAGCCAACACCAAGTCCAGTAAGGCATCCCCCCTAGTGGGACCGTATACCTGCTGTATTAGGTGAAGGTTCTGTACACAGGTTAAGAACCTACGTGAATGGTTGGATTTGGCTGACTGCTCCTCCCAGCAGATGTCAGGGTAGTTTAGGTCCCCCATGACAACCACATCTCTAGATCATATGGCTTCTGAGAGCTGCCTCAGGAATTCCAAGTCTAGCTCTTCCACTTGATGTGGTGGTCTGTAGCAGATCCCCACCACCAAGTCCCTTTCCCCTTGACCTCCATGTATCCTAACCCACAATGCCTCAACTTTCTCTTCCTCTGATCCCGTTTTGATTAGGATAGATGTATAATGCTCCTTAACATAGAGAACAACCCCTCCCTCCACTTTCCTCCCTACTCTGTCCCATCTGTACAACCTATAGTCCTCAGTGCGTACTGCCCAGTCATGGGTTGGGTCCCACCAGGTTTCCTTTAGCTCCATTAAATTAGAGTTATTGTCTGCAAGCAGGAGTGCGAGTTCTTCCTACTTGTTCCCCATGCTCCTAGCAGTAGTATAGAGGCACATGAGACCTCTGAATGCTGCCTTTGGTGCCCCCCCCCCCCGGTTCTGATGCCCAATGGACCCCTTAGTACTTACCAGGGCTGTACTGTTGCACGTCTCAGTTTGCAGGTCCTAGATTCTCTCCATCTCCTGCCTCCCCATCCCATGTCAAACCTAGTTTAAAGCCTGACATAGGAGATCAGCCACCCTGTAAGAAAAGAGACTCTTACCTTTTGCAGAGAGATGAAGCCCATCATGTCCCAGGAAGTCCCTTGCATGGACATGCAGATCATGGTCCAGGGAGCCAAAACCCATACAATGGCACCAACCCCGGGGCTGCAAGTTGACTTCTCTGACACAGGTGATGTGATGCCTACTGTGACCGCTGAATGGGAATATTGATGAGAAGACCACCTGCACCCCCATCTTCCTAAGCCTGGCCCCCAGAGCCCTGTAGTCACTCGTGATATGGACTGGACTACTCTTGGCTGCATCATTTGTTCCCACATGGATGAAGACCATTGGATAATTGTTGGAGGGCTGGATGAGGTCAGGAATCCTCACTGTGACATCCCTGATCTTGGCCCTAGGCAGGCAGCAAGCCTCTTGCACCATGAGATCTGGGTGACAGATGGGTCCCTCTGTTCCTCTCAGCAGGGAGTCACCCACCATGATGACGCAGTGTCTCTTCTTCCAGTTACCTGGCTGGCCCTTAGCTCATTCGGTGGTGGCTGTAGGCTCCTCCAGTGCACTTTCCTCCACCTCACACTCCTCCAGTGTAGCCAGGACCTAATATTTGTTCCCCAACTGCACCAGGGGAGCCATTTCTGTGGTGAGAGGTCTGGTCCAGGAGGCGATCATCCTCCACTCTCCTGCATCTGCTTCAGGGCATTCCCTTGCTGCTTTCCACCAGGCGTCTTGTCCTGCAGAGAATGAAAGTAACCATCAATTTCATCCTCTGTAGCCTGCTAACTTCTGCCTGGTTCCCTCATCTGCCCCTCCAGGGCCTCAAGCAGGGCGTACATAGGACAGGCATTGACTAATGAGCTCTGCAATAAAGCATCACAGTATGCACATGCAGTATTAATGTGCAGTAAATTATTTAACTCTGCTATAGAATAGTACTGTCCCTAACAGTACTGTCCCCAGCAGTACTATCCTATGGCAGCATAATTTACTCCATTGAAATGCATATATAGGTGGTGACAGGAACTGACTGGGGCATGAGAGTGCTAAAATGCAGGGGCTGCCTGATGCCTTGTGCCCCAGCCAGCCCCTCCACCACCTGACAACATCATTCAGAGCTCAGGCCTGACCCCCTGGACCTCCTGCCAGCCCAGGCTGCTCTGTCCTGGCTCAAAGTGCTGCAGTCCCAAGAGCATTAGTGGTAGAGATATACCCTCTTTTGCATTATTTGCAGAATTTTAACATGATCTTTTCGGAAGCCCCTGAGTGCTCCCTTCCATCACATTAGGGGGATTAAGGGACACAGACAGCAGAGCAAAAAGAGTCCTGATCTAGAATAGTGATGAAGTGCTTCAGCCCCATAATGAGGTATATCAGCAGAGCTGTGGGACAAGTATGCATCTTGAGAGGCTAGAAGTTAGTTCTTCATTTTCTCAGTTTATCCGTATGCTCTGTAGCTTGAAGGGAAGCCAGCAATGGGGGGGGGGGGGGGGGGGGGGAGGTTTTTTATGAGC
>NW_005842323.1:1204782-1209308 GCF_000455745.1 Alligator sinensis
GGGGGGGGGGGGGGGGGGGGGGGGAGAGAATGCATTTATAAGTGAATCAGTTAAAAAATGATTTTTTGTGTGAAACTGTCAATCTTCCACAGAGGATTAAGACCTTTTGTATGAGGAAGCCCAGGCACACACATTCACATCTGCATGGTATCGCTAAGGTCTGGGAGTTAATTATAGCTCTGAAATCTGACAGAGAAAAATTAGAGGGGCAAGGGACAGCTGCGGGATCCCAGGGAGTAGGGTCTGATTTCCAGGGTAATCTGTAGCCCACCAAAGATCTTCAATTTGGAAAAATGAAGATCAGCAGTTTCTTGTCTCTGCCTGCTGTTTTTCCGTTGCCTCGTGTGTGCCATAAGCTGCAGCTTAGCTAGGGTCCCAACGCTTCTCACCACAGGCCACGTATGTTAGTGGAAGTTGGTTTACTTAAATGGGAAATATAAACAAATAATGATTTCATAGACCTGTTACTTATACCCACATTGCTTTCTGGATTGTGTGATTATTAGATTGCTTTGTGTTGCATGTAGTGGACTGTGGAGGGCTCATGAATCTTTTTATTAATTATGAATAATAACTATGGTGTGTGTTGCTCTTCTGTGACATGATGTGTGTAATAACCATATACAATCTCTTCTTCTTCTATGAATATACACAATGTATTAGTTATTATTCATAATCAATAATCAGATCCATTATCCTGCCACAGTCCACTACACAAAACACAAAGCAATCTAATAATTCCACAACCCAGAAGAAAAGAAGAATCAGTCACACATCACATCACATCACAGAAGAGAAACACACACCATAGTTATTATTAATAATGAATAATCAGATCCATCAGCAAGCCACAGTCCACTACCCAGAACACAAATCAATCTAATAATTGCACAACCCAGAAAAGAAGAATCTACATCACAGAAGAACAACACACACATTTATTAGTTATTATTAATAATTAATACTCAGAGTCATCAGCTCACCACAGTCCACTACACACAACACAAAGCAAACTAATTGCACAACCCAGAAGAAAAAGAAGAACTCAGAAGAAGTCAGACACACACAGTCACACATCTTTTGCAGCACAGGAAAGATTAATATGAAGCGTGCTGGAAAGGCAGGTTCCAGGTCTTCTGGCAGGGGAGGGAGACGGGCTAGAGGGGGTAGGGGAAGAGCTAGAGATGCAATTCCCCCGCCCCCGCCCAAAACATAGATGCATCCTCTTCCCAAGGAGCCATGAGGCTTCTGCTGCCAGTGGAAGCAAGGAGGTGGGAGCAGTACCAGAGGTCCCTGTACCTGCACCACCTCACCTAACTCCAGAAATAGGCACCAGCAGCAGAATCACTGTCTCCTCCACCCCAATGTAATTTCCCAGCATGAGCCTCCCACTGCCAGAGGAGGAGATGGAGCTGGAACCAGGGGACCTGAGCACCCTGACTCAAGCAATTCTGGGGACTGAAGAGGAATCAGAGTTCGTGCTCCACACCCCTCAAAGTTCCCTTAGACACAGATCTCCTTCTCCAGAAAGCAGCACCTTGGAGGAGGTTCAGGTTGTGAAGGCTCAGGCAAGTGGCTCAGCTGAGGCAGCTCCTCCTGCTATTGTGCCTCAGCCTGCTGAGGAGGGGGGTAAGGCAGGATCCCCACCATCAACCCAGAAGCAGGTGAGTAGCATAGTGTAGGAGAATTTTAAGATGGCAGGTGATCCCAGGTTTGCTATCTGCCAGCACTGCTGAAGGCAGGCCAGCCAGGGCATGGAGGTGAAACACTTCACCACTGCAGCGATGTTGCTGCATCTCAAGAGGTAGCACCCACTTGCCCTTCTCCCATCTCAGCCCAGCACCAGTGTGAGCATGCCCAAAGGGAAGTCCCCCACTCGCTTCAAAGACCCTGTTCCCCCAAAGTGGAGGCAGACCACCCTGGAACAGTGCGGGGAAATGGCAGACAGAGTGGGGTACATTCCCAAGACGACTGAGATCACCCAGACCATTGTGGAATGCTTGCTCTGGATAGCCAATCCTTCTCCCTAGTTGACTGACCAGGATTCAGGTGGCTCATGGCACTCATGGCCCCATCTTACCAAGTGCCTGCATGCACCACCTTTACCAGAATGGTGGTGCCCTCCCTGTATGAGGCATGCAGGGAGTACTTGAGGGAGTAGGTGTGCAAGGCAGGACCACAGGTAGCCTTGCACTTCACCTCCAACATCTGGAGCAGCTGGGGTGGTGATCCACCCAGGAGGGGGCTGCAGGAAGACGCGGAGACATGACCTGAGCAAGACAGGTGACACATGCAAGGAGTGCCCAGGTAAGAAACAGGGGTCCAGATAGTCTTCCTAATCGGGGGGTGGCACGCGCAGCTATGCAAGGCCTTAAATGCTTGTATACCAATGCTCGTAGTATGGGGAACAAACAGGAGGAACTCGCCCTCAGAATAGCCAGTTCAAACCCAGACATAGTAGGGATTGCAGAAACGTGGTGGGATTCATTCCATGACTGGGCAGTTAGCATTAGGGGCTATAGGCTCTACAGGCGGGATAGAGAAGGAAGGAAGGGCTGGAGTGTGGTGCTCTATGTCAAAGAGCAATACACATCCTCTGCCAGCAAAATGGGGTCGAAGGAGGGACAAGCTGAAGTGCTCTGGGTGCTCTTGATACAAGGGGGTCGTGGGGAGAGGGATTTAACGGTGGGGGTCTACTACAGACCCCCCAACAAAGGGGAGGAGCTGGATCGGGAATTTTCAGGCCAGCTTGAAGAGGCACTTAAGGCAAGGGATGTAGTTGTCATGGGTGATCTAAATTATCTAGACATCTGCTGGGAGGAGCAGTCAGCCAGGTCAGACTGTTCCAGGAAGTTCCTGGCCGTAATACAGGGCCTCCACTTAACCCAGGAGGTGCACAGTCCCACCAGAGGAAATGCCCTGTTGGACCTGGTCCTGGCAACAGGCAATGACCTGGTAAGGGGGCTGCAGGTCCTTGACCACCTGGGTGATAGCAATCATCGCTTGCTGGAATTCATCATCCAGCGCAGGGTGACAAGGGCCTGCAGCAAGGCGGTAGCCCTAGACTTCAAGACGGCCAACTTCAAAGATTTGAGGAGATTGGTGGGAGAGGCACTGGGGTTCTCGAAGGCAGGGGAATTCAGTGCCCAAGGTGAGTGGTCGTTACTTAAGAAGACGATACTTAGGACCCAAGGGGTGATGATGCCAACAAGAAGCAAGAGGGGCAAGAGTGCCCAAAAGCCTCCCTGGATCACCAAGGACATCCGGGAATGCCTGGTTGCCAAAAAGGCAGTGTACACCCGGTGGAAGGGGGATGCTATCTCCAAAGAAGAGTATACCTCCACTGCTCGGGCCTGTAGGGGGGCTGTTAGGAAAGCTAAGGTGGACATAGAGCTAGGACTAGCGTCCAAGATCAAAGATAATAAAAAGTCCTTTTTCAAATATATAGGGAGGATGAAGAAGGCACCGGGAAACGTGGGGCCCCTGCACGATTCGCTGGGCAATCTGGTGGTTGTGCCAGAGGAAAAGGCAGACCTCTTTAACAAATTCTTCACCTCCATTTTCTTGTGCAGAGACCAGGACTCCCCCACTGAGATTCAAGATAGACTCGAGGGGAATGCCTCAAGATCTAAGGTTGAGGAGTTCCAGGGTTAGAGAGCTTCTGGAGGGGCTGGGCATGTTCAAATCAGCAGGTCCAGATGCTCTCCACCCCAGGGGGTTGAGGGAGCTAGCAGGGGTTATTGCAGGGCCCTTGGCATGGCTTTACAAGCACTTATGGTGCTTGGGCCAGGTGCCAGATGATTGGAAGATAGCCAATGTGGTCCCCATCTTAAAAAAAGGGAGGAGGGAGGACCCAGGCAACTATAGGCCCGTTAGTCTTACCTCAATCCTGGGGAAACTCTTTGAGAAGATCATCAAGGAGCACATTTGTGACAGGCCAGCATCGGGGATGATGCTCAAGGGCAACCAGCACGGTTTCATTAGGGGCAGGTCATATCAGACCAACCTGATTGCCTTTTATGATCAGGTCACAAAAGCATTGGATGCAGGTGTCGCCGTGGATGTAGTCTTTCTGGACTTCAGCAAGGCCTTTGACACTGTCTCCCACCCCATCCTCATTAAAAAACTAGGCGACTGTGGCATTGATGCCTACACAGTCAGATGGATTGCAAATTGGCTGAAGGGTCATACTCAGAGGGTGGTGGTGGACGGGGCCACCTGGGGGGAAGTGGGCAGCAGAGTCTCCCAGGGCTCGGTCCTTGGGCCCGCACTGTTCAATTTCTTTATCAGTGATTTGGACGACAGGGTGAAAAGCAACCTGTTCAAATTTGCTGATGATAACAAAATTTGGGGTCAGTTGGGCACATTAGTAGGGAGGGAAAGACTGCAGAAAGACCTGGATAGGTAGCAGGGGTGGGCTAACAAAAACAGGATGCGTTTCAATACCGACAAGTGCAGGATGCTGAACTTGGCCAGTAGTAACCAGCAGCACACTTATAAGATGGGAAACTCCCTTCTTGAGAGCA
>NW_005842323.1:1209497-1213531 GCF_000455745.1 Alligator sinensis
ACCCCACTTCAAGAGGGATGTGGACAACATTGAGAGGGTCCAGGGGAGGGCCACCTGCATGATCCAGGGACAGCAGGGCAGACCCTACAATGAGAGGCTACGGGACCTGAACCTGTTCCGCCTTCACAAGAGAAGGCTGTGGGGAGACCTGATGACCATCTATAAACTCACGAGGGGGGACCAGAAGGGTTTGGGGGAGACCTTGTTTCCCCTAGCGCCCCCGGGATAACAAGGAATAACGGCCACAAGTTGTTGGAGAGTAGGTTTAGATTAGACATCCGTAAGAACTACTTCACAGTTAGGGCGGCTAGGATCTGGAGCCAACTTCCAAGGGAAGTGGTGCTGGCTCCTACCCTAGGGGTCTTTAAGAAGCGGCTTGATGCCTACCTGACTGGGGTCAATTGAGCCCAGTTTTCCTCCTGCCCAGGCAGGGGGTTGGACTTGAAGACCTACAAGGTCCCTTCTGACCCTACTTCTATGATTCTATGATTCTATGATCACGCCTACCTCTCCCTCACATGGCACTGGTGCAATCAGTCAGGCCATCGGTGGGCTCTCCTCTAAGCCAAGGTACTGGATGAGTCCCACATGGCAAGGGAGATCATGGTGGCCATGAACTGCATGGTACAGGGCTGGCTTGTTGGGTAGGCCAAGCTCACCCACTGGCTCATGGTCACTGACAACGGGGCCAATATAGTCAAGGCCGTCCATCTTGCCAACTTTGTTGGCATTCACTGTGTGGCACACAAGTTCCACCTCATAGTCAGAGATGATTTGGAAGGGGACAGGGCTGCTGGTGATGGCGCCACCACAACTACCACTATGAGCCAGCTGATTTCAAAATGCAGGAAGGTGATAGGCTACTTCCACTGCAGCATCAAGGGGGACAAGATGCTGTGGGAGACACAGGCAGAGCTGAGCATCCTGCAACACAAAATCATGCAGGATGTGGAGACTCAGTGGACCTCCACATACCTGATGCTTGAAAGGCTGGTGGAGCAACAGAAGGCCATTCATGAGATGGACTTGCTTGGGGAAATTGGAATCAGTGGCCCCCTGAACAGAGCTGAGTGGGGTTCCATCTCCCAGATCTTGGTAGTCCTCAAGCCCTTCCTCAAGGCCACCAACACGCTTAGCGCTGGTGATGGCCTCCTTAGCCAAGTGATCCCCCTAGTGAGGGAACTTGAGAAACAAATGGAGAAGTTCCAGGGCATCAGTGTTCCTGGTTGGGGCAGGCCGCTGTCACCAGACATGCAGAAACTGATGAGGCAGCTGAAGGAGGGCATTGGGAGATGGCTGGATCCCTTGTGGTCCAATACAGACCACATGATGGCAGGCGTGTGTGACCTGAGGGTGAAGGGAAGCATGTGCACTGGCAGCACTAAAACCCTCAATCACTGGCCGCAGGTGCTGGTCAATGAAGTCAGGGAGGCCGAAGGGTAGAGGCGATGGTATGTGGAAGAGGGGTATCCATTTTCCTGTGCCAGCACTCCCAGCACCAGCACCAGCACCGGCACCAGCCAGTCTCCTCCATCCCAGCCACTGCCAGTGTGGGCCAAGGGCATGGCTTCAATGCTGGGATCCAAATGCACCAGAGCCCAGCTTCGGATAGGTAGTGCCGAGGCTTCAGTGGCTACCTATCTCACTGAGGGTGTGGAGCCACTGGACTGCAAGCTCTTGGCCTACTGTGCAAGCTGCAGTCAGATGTGGCAGGATCTAGCCACGGTTGCCTGGTAACACCTATCCTGTCCACCAACCAGCATTCAAAGTGAGAGGGTGTTCAACATCGCTGGGGATGTTCTGACACTCCACTGCACCTGCTTGGATCCTGCTTTGGTGGAGCAGCTGGTGTTCTTGAAAGTGAACCTCCCACTGCTGGGATTCCCCAAGCTCCGCCTGTAGATGGACTGAGTGCCACCCTCCTCACTCTGTCTGCACCGATTTCCTATTGTAATTGTTTTAAAAACCAGTTAATGCCCCACTCTCAGCTACAGGGGGCACTCACTGCATCATCAGTCATCAGGGGAAGACCATGACCCTGCTGAGCTTGCTCCCCTGCCAGGATGAAATTGGAGGTATGGGCTGGAGCTATGGGGAAGGAGGAGGCCCCACGTCCTGGGCATGACCACTAAAACTGCACTCTGCCAGGCTAGGGATGCCTAGTGGGACTGCTGGTGGTGCAGCAGCCCTGTAAATGCCAGAACAAATGATCTCCTGATGAAAGGCGGGTAGGAGGTGCCATCACCTCCAGCTAATGCACGCATGCACATAGTCCTAGCTGGAGAATGTCCAGACCTGTCACATCTTTGACAGGCCTGAGGCTTGCTGGTTGCAGTGCAGTTGTGAGGCTCCAGGTGAGATCAGCTTAGCTGCCTGAGATGCCAGCCTTTGCATTGAAAAACCCTTTGTCAGGCTGAGGAAGTACCACGCAGTTGGTGTGTCTCCTGGTCCTGGATGGAAAAATAGTGAAGAAGCCAGAGGCTGGCTTGGCACACAATGCAGGCAAGAAAGCCAGTCAATGAAAATGGAAATGGAGGCGTCAGGGGGTGAGGGACGGGGCGGGGGTAAGGGGAATGTAGCAGAGCAGGTAAAAGTTCAGAGGTACCTGGGGAGTCAGATATCCGGCAGGTGGCAGTGTGTCAGAATTCCACTGTGTATATTAAGTCCGTGAGTTTCTGTACCTACTACATAGGAGACTGATGAAGAGCAGTTCATAGGACCAGCTGTGAAAAGTGGTTTGTAATTTGTTCGCTCTCGGGATCAGGCCTGAGAGACTGGAGGCAGAGGGTTTTTTTGCTGAGGAATGTGCCCTCACAGGTAGTTGGGTATTGTTGTCTTTGATAGATTCTGGTGTGCAGTTTGTGGGGGTACTGGAGATAGTTGGCAGGTTTTGTGTTTTGAGCTGTAGGAAGTTGGCTTCAGTTCTGGTGATGAGGTTAGGTGCTTGTTTGAATGTACAAACCACTTTTCAGAGTGGGGCCTATGAATTGAACTTCATCAGCCTTCCATGTAGTAGGTACAGAAACTCATGGACTCTGTAATTCTGACACTGCAACCTGCCAGACTCCCCAGGTTCCTCTGCAATTTTACCACAGCTGCTATATCCCCCTTTCCCCTCTACCCTCCCCCCATTTCCCCCCTACCCTCCACATCCTGCTGGGGAAGTTCCAAAAGACAGGGAAAAGGTTAGTGTTTTGCCCAGTCTCTAAAGTGTATATGTGGTATCCTGAGTAATTATAAACTAACTGGTCTGAGAGTAATCCTGGGCAAAATCATTGAAGCTGGAAGAAACTATGGACATTTATGCAGTTATGTGTTGTGCATATCCTGAAACACCATTCCTTTAGTTTCTCCAATTATTTCCCAAAAGAAATTAATTGAAGACATACTTACTAGCTAAGTGGCATCATATTCTTAGAAAGGCAAAATAATTTTATGTGAATAAAATAACACCCTTAAAAGTCAGTTTTGCAAAGGGTCACAGAACTCAAACATAACAGAAAAAAGTCAAGATTTTTTTTTTCTAAATCCAAAACCAATTTTTTAAAATCATTCTAAAAATTGCTTAAACCAGTTCTGCCTTCCTTACTCATGCCCAGAATATGGGGACACAAACACATTACTGCAAGGAACAGTAGGGTGTGAAGTCACAACAAGCCAGGTATTCTGCAGTAACTGCTGTACAATCTTACCCTCAGGTATATGCAAGGTAGCTCACTCCACTTTAATTGAAAGGTAGAGTAGGTTTGCATCTCTGCAAGGTTATTTAGTCTATGCTGAGCTAGACTGTTTCCAGTACAGGCAACTAAGGTATCTCTATACCAGCAGTTCCCAAACTGTGGTATGCATACCACCAGTGGTATGCAGACAACCTGTGAGTGGTATGCAGAAGGCCAGAGGGAGGGGTGGGATGCATACACTGACCAGCCTGCTGCAGGTGGCCAGAAACACAGCCTGGCTATGTGTGCAGCAGTGCCCATCAGGTAAGTGTTGTGGGGAAGGGCCATGGGGAATAAGAGGTATGTGGGGGGGGG